>NW_028089713.1:2639963-2946363 GCF_014824575.4 Sturnira hondurensis | reverse complement strand
CCGACGCCTCCAAGAACTCGAGGAACAACAACAAAGACAGCCCAGAGCAAGTAGAAGGAAGGAAATAACCAAGATCAGAGCAGAATTAAATGACATAGAGACTAAAAGCACAAATCTAAGGATCAATGAATCCAGGAGTTGGTTTTTTGAAAAGATAAACAAAATAGATAAACCTTTAAGTAGGCTCATCAAGAAAAAAGAGAGAGGACCCAAATAAACACAATAAGAAGTAAAAGAGGAGAGATTACAACTGATACCACAGAAATACAATGGATTGTAAGGAATTACTATGCAGAGCTGTATGCCAAGAAATTTGAAAATCTAGATGAAATGGACAAATTTCTAGAAAAATATAATCTTCCAAAACTCAATGAAAAAGAAGCAGAAAACCTGAATAGGCCAATAACAGCAGATGAAATTGAAGAAGTAATACAAAAAACTGCCATCGCACAAAAGCCCCGGACCAGATGGTTTCACAGGAGAATTCTACAAAGCTTGTAAGGAAGAACTAACCCCGATTCTTCACAGACTATTCCAAAAAATCCAAAAGGAGGGAAAACTCCCCAACTCTTTTTATGAAGCCAGCATCATCCTAATTCCAAAACCAGATAGAGACACAACAAAGAAAGAAAACTTCAGGCCAATATTGCTGATGAACATAGACGCTAAAATCCTCAATAAAATATTGGCAAATCGCATCCAACAATACATCAAAAAGATCATACACCACGACCAAGTGGGATTCATCCCAGGGATGCAAGGATGGTTCAGTATTTGTAAATCAGAAAATGTAATACACCACATAAACAAAAGCAAACACAAAAACCACATGATCACATCAATAGATGCGGAAAAAGCTTTTGATAAGGTATAACACCCATTTATGATAAAGGTACTCAGCAAAGTGGGAATAGAGGGAGCATTCCTCAATATAATAAAGGCCATTTATGAAAGACCTACAGCCAACATCATACTCAATGGACAAAAACTAAAAACTTTTCCACTAAGATCAGGAACAAGACAAGTTTGTCCACTTTCACCACTTCTATTCAATATAGTATTGGAAGTTCTAGCCACAGCAATCAGACAAGAAAAGGAAATAAAAGGCATCCAAATCAGAAAGGAGGAAACAAAACTGTCACTGATTGCAGATGACATGATAGTGTACATGGAAAATCCTATAGCCTCTACCAAAGAACTGCTCGAACTAATAAATGAATTTGGCAAAACAGCGGGTTACAAAGTCAATATCCAGAAATCAAAGGCATTTTTGTATACTAACAATGAAACAGCAGAGGCAGAAATCAAGAAAAAAATTCCATTTGATATAGCAAAAAGAAAACGAAAATATCTGGGAATAAACCTAACCAAAGAGGTTAAAGACCTGTATGCAGAAAACTACACAACACTGAAGACAGAAATCAAGGAAGACACAAACAAATGGAAACATATACAATGTTCATGGATTGGAAGAATTAACATCATCAAAATGTCTGTACTACCCAAAGCAATTTACAGATTTAATGCAATGCCTATTAAAGTGCCAATGGCATATTTCACAGACATAGAACAAACACTTCAAAAATTTATATGGAACTACAAAAGACCGCGAATAGCAGCTGAAATTTTGAGAAAGAAGAACAAAGTAGGAGGGATTACAATACCTGATATCAAACTGTATTACAAGGCCACTGTAATCAAAACAGCCTGGTACTGGCATAAAAACAGGCACATAGACCAATGGAATAGAACAGAGAGCCCAGAAATAAACCCAAATCTCTACAGTCAATTAATATTTGAAAAAGGGGGCAGTAACATAAAATGGAGTAAAGATAGCCTCTTCAACAAATGGTGTTAGGAGAACTGGACAGCCACATGCAAAAAAATAAAACTCGAGCACCAACTTACACCATACACCAAAATAAATTCAAGGTAGATGAAAGACTTAAATATAAGCTGTGAAACCATTAAAGCCCTAGAGGAGAACATTGGCAGGAAAATCTCAGATGTTCCACGCAGCAATATTTTTATTGATACGTCCCTTAGAACAAGGGACATAACAGAAAGAATAAACAAATGGGATCCCATCAAACTTAAAAGCTTCTGCATGGCCAAGGAAAACAGTATCAAGATAAAAAGAGAAGCAACAGTTTGGGAAAACATATTTGCCAATGATACCTCAGACAAAGGTTTAATCTCCAAAATATACAAAGAACTCACATGACTCTACTCAAAGAAGACAAGCAACCCAATTAAAAAACGGGCGAAGGACTTGAACAGACACTTCTCCAAGGAGGACATACAGAGGATCCAGAGACACATGAAAAGATGCTCAATATCACTAGCTATCAGAGAGATGCAAATCAAAACCACAATGAGATACCACTTAACACCAGTCAGAATGGCTACCATAAACAAAGAAACAAACAACAAGTGTTGGAGAGGTTGTGGGGAAAAGGGGACTCTAGTTCACTGCTGGTGGGATTGCAGACTGGTACAACCACTATGGAAAGCAGTTTGGAATTTTCTAAGAAAACTAAAAATGGACATGCCTTTTGACCCAGCAATTCCACTGCTAGGATTATATCCTAAGAACCCTGAAACACCAATCCAAAAGCACCTATGCACCACAATGTTCATAGCAGCACAATTTACGATAGCCAAGAGGTGGAAGCAACCTAGATGCCCATTGGTCAATGACTGGATCAAAAAACTATGGTACATTTACACAATGGAATTCTATGCAGCAGAAAGAAAGAAGGAGCTCCTACCCTTTGCAACATCATGGATGGAACTGGAAAGCATTATGCTGAGCGAAATAAGCCAGGCAGTGAAAGACAAGTACCATATGATCTCACCTTTAACAGGAATCTAAACAACAAAACAAACAAGCAAGCAAAATGTAACCAAAGACACTGAAATACAGAACGTGCTGACAGGGTCCAGAGGGGAGAGGGGAGAGAATCACAAGGGCAAAAGGGAAGGACTCACATGAACAAGTATAAAGGACACATGGACAATAACTAAGGTGGGGGGCGGAGATGGGAGGGAGGTGGGGAGCACTGGGGGGGCAGGGCTTCGAATACAAGAATGAAAACTGTACTTGAACAAGAATTAAATAAAAAATATTTAAAAAAAGAAAAAGAAGGAAGGAATCTGGCAGAGAAGATGAGTGCTATTTTATTTATTAATTTTAATATATTTTATTGACTATGCTGTTACAGTTGTCCCATCCCCCCCTTTATTCCCTCTGCCCTGAGTACCCCCTCTCACTTGAATTCTCCCCCTTTAGTTTTCATGTCCATGGGTCATATATATAAGTTGTTTGGCTTCTACATTTCCTATTCTATTCATAACCTCCCCGTCTATCTTCTACCTACCATTTACGCTACTTATTCTCTGTACCTTTTCCTCCTCTCTCCCCAAGGACTCCCCCACTGATAATCCTCCATGTGCTCTCCATTTCTGTGACTCTGATCCTGTCCTAGTTGTTTGATTAGTTTGTTTTTGTTTTGTTTTGTTTTTTAGGTTCAGTTGTTGATAGTTGTGAGTTGGTTGTCATTTTACTGTTCTTATTTTTTATCTTCTTCATTTTCTTAGATTAAGTCTCTATAACATTTCTATAATAAGGGCTTGGTGATGATGAACTCCTTTAACTTGACCTTATTTGGAAAGCACTTTAACTGCCCTTCCATTCTAAATGACAGCTTTGCAGGATAGAATCATCTTGGATGTAGGTCCTTGCATTTCAGGAATTTGAATAGTTCTTTCCAGCTTCTTCTTGCTTGCAAGGTTTCTTTTGAGAAATCAGCTGACAGTCTTAAGGGAACTCCTTTGTAGGTAACTGTCTCCTTTTCTCTTGCTGCTTTTAAGATTCTCCCCTTCTCCTTAATCTTGGGTCATGCAATTATGATGTGCCTTGGTATGTGCTTCTTTGGGTCCAACTTTTTTGGGACTCTCTGAGCTTCCTGAACTTTCTAGAAGTCAATTTCCTTTGCCAGACTGGGGAAGTTCTTCTTTATTATTTGTTCAAATAAGTTTTCAATTTCTTCCTCTTCCTCTTTTCCTTCTGGCAGCACTATGATTTACATGTTGGAACATTTAAAGTTGTCCTGGAGGTTCCTAGGCCTCTCCTCTTTTGTTTGAATTCTTTTTTCTTCATTTTGTTCTGTTCGAATGTTTGTTTTTTACTTCTGGTCCAAGCTGTTAATTCCCAGTTTTCTTTTCTTTTTTTTTTTTTAAGATTTTATTTATTTATCTTTAGAGGGGAAGGGAAGGAGAGAGGGAGAGAAACAACAATGTATGGTTGCCTTTCGTGCGTCCCCTGCTAGGAATTGGCCTGCAGGGAACTGGCCTGCAACCCAGGCATGTTCCCTGACTGAGAATCAAACCTCAATCGTCTGAGTCGCAGGCCCGCACTCAATCCACTGAGCTACACCAGCCAGGGCTTAATTCCCAGTTTTCTTTTCTTCACTGTTGGTTCCTTTATATTTTCCTTTATTTCACTTTTCATAGCCTTCACTTTTTCCTCTATTTTGCAACCATACTCAGCCATTTCTGTGAGCATCCTGATTACCAATGTTTTGAACTCTGCATCTGATAGGTTGGCTATCTCTTCATCACTTAGTTGTGTTTTTGTCTGGAGTTTTGATCTGTTCTTTCATTTGAGTCATATTTTTTTGTCTCAGTGCTCCTATTACATAGTAAGGGGTGGAGCCTTAGGTATTCACTAGGGCAGGGCAACCCATGGTGCTGTGTTGTGGCACTGCATGTAGGGGAGGGGTCTGAGAGGGAACAGTGCCCCTTGCTCAGCTCTCAGCCAGCTTTCAGTCACTTCCTCCACTACTCACAAGCAAACTCGGCCCTTCTGGTGCTGATTCCCAGGTGGGTGGGTTTGTGGATGTTCTAGGACCCTGTGGGTCTCTCTAATAAACTCTCCTGTGAGGCTGAGAGTTTCTCCTGCTACCACTACCCCACAGGTTTTTTCAGTCAGAGGTTTTGAGGCTTTATTTTCCCATGCTGGAACCCTGGGTAGCACAGTCTGTCTCACTCCCCAGTTGTTCCTCCCCGTTTATCACATGCAAATGTAGGACCACTCGGTTTGCCAGCTGCTGCCTCTCCTGCCCTAGTCTTCCCCCAGCTGAATTGCCATGGGTCCTCTGAACCACGGCTGCCCATCTCTGCCCCTCCTACCTGTCTGGATGAATGTTTCTTCTTTAACTCCTTGGTTGTCTGAGTTCCATACACTTTGATTTTCTGGCAGTTCTGGTTGTTTTTTTGTTTTTAAATTTGTTGACCTTCAGCCCTGGCTGGTGTTGCTCAGTGGATTGAGCATTGAACTGTGAAGCAAAGGGTTTCTAGTTTGATTTCCAGTCAGGGCACATGCCTGGTTGCAGGCCAGGTCCCCAGTGGAGAGCATGTGAGAGGCAACCACGCATTGATGTTTCTTTCCCTCTCTCTAAAAATAAATAAATAAAATGCTTTAAAAAATTGTTGTCCTTCTTTTGGTTGTGTGAGGAGGCAAAGCATATCTTCCTACACCTCCATCTTGGCTAGAAGTCTCCAGGAGTGCTATCTTAGATAGGGTGTTCAAGAAAGCCTATGTAATAAAGGTACATTTAAGTAGAGACCTGATTGGAGTAAGGAAACAAGTCACATGGGAACATTGGAGAAGAGCATTCCAGGAAAAAGGGACAGCAATGCTAATGGTCCAGCAACAGGAGTGTGCTCCCCATTGTGAAGAAGAATAATGTGGAGGCCAGTGTGGCCAGAGCAAGTGAGGAACTGACAGGAGACCAGGTTAGAAAGATAACAAGCAGAGCCAATCATAGAGATGGGAGAGGTACTTGGGATTTTATTTTGAATAAGATGAGAAGCTGTTATATGGTTTTGAGCAGAGGAGTGATAGGATGTTGACTTATGATTTTAGAAGATCACTGACGACTGTGTGGAGACAGGACAGCATGGGAACAAAGGTGAAAGCAGGGAGACCATTAAGAAGCTATTGCCGTATCTTGTGTGGGGTAATGGCATCTGGGAACAGGACTACCAGGCCACATACAGAATTCCCTGATGGACTGGGAACCGCATTGCAAAGAAGACTCAGTGATGTAGCCAAAGTTTGGGCCTGAGCAATGAAAAGAAGCAGTTAGATAGATCAGGTCATAGGATTTCCTGGAGAATCAAGCTCTGAACACAGGCCTACATAAAGGGGGGCGGGGAGAGCTGCAATCGCTGCTAAAATCTTATCACAGAGCCAGTCTGATGAAGTCTCTCTTGCTGCCAACACTGGACACCACATGCACACCAGTGGTGCAGAAACTGGGCATTGCTGTTGCTCAATAAATTCTCTTTTTCTGCTTCTTTCTCTGTGTTGATATTCCTGAGTCAAAATCCTAGATGGAAACACCCGGCTGGCTGGGGGCAGATTGCACATCTCTGCCCTAGCTGCCATAGGTGCTGGGGAAGCAAGCGGTCCCTTTACTTCCATAGCAGGACACTGGCCCTTCTTTTTACTAAAGTTCAAATGGTAAGGAATTCTTCAAATATAGGATGGAGGTTCAGATGGTGGGCAGCCACCAAAACAAGGACTGTTTACCCCATTCTGTCAGAGTAGTCACAGGAAATGTGTTAGTCCAGTAGTCACTGGACTGCTGATGCAGGAAGCTACTGGAACTCATTTAAGAGCTAGATCTTTTAAAGGAACTTTAAAAACCAATCTGAGAGAATTTCATAACTGTGAGCACTTCAAAGTCTTTAACAGGAAGATCAACGGTTGCATTATCACTTGGTGGCACGGAATATCAGTAACAGACTTCCTTTTGCTTTGCCCACTTCTCTCGCCACAACCCTGTGAGACTGCGGTTGTTATAGCAATGAGGCTTGCTTTCAAGGCACTCAAGGCCCTACCTGTGTATATTTACCCTTCTTACTCATTGCAGCTCAGGGGAAAGTGAGGCCTAACAATGCTCTGAGGATTGCTGAGGGAAGCAAATGTACTTGAAATCAAAGGGCTGTACCAAAGTCAGGCATCACTGAGCAGTATTTTCATAAGTTTCGGATCCAGCCCTGGCTGAGTAGTTCAGTTGATTAGAGCATCATCCCGATATGCCACAGTTGGGGGTTCGATGCCCAAACAGGGTTTATAAAAGAATTAACCAATGGTGCTTGCTTCAGAGGCACATGTACGAAAATTAGAATGATACAGAGAAGATTGGCATGGCCACTGTGCAAGGAATTTACCAATGAGTGCATATATAAGTGGAACACAAATTGATGTCCCTTTCTATTTTAAAAAATCAAGAAATAAAGTTTCTGGCCTGCTGGAAGAACCTTCACAGGACCTCACAAAAGCCTCCATGGAATTGCTGAAGACCCTGAAAAACAAAGTTTGAAAAACACTGGGTAATGCAAAGCATACCAGACTGGGAATCAAAAGACCTGACTTTTAAGTGTGACTTTGGGTTTGTTACTATGTCTCTGTAAGTGCTAATATCTGTAAGTTTTCCCTTCATCTTCTGTAAAATGGAAAGAATAGCCATCTCACATGGTTATCATAAGTATTAAATAAGGGAATATATATGAAACCTAGCTGAATGGTAAAGTGTCCTATGAAGTTAGAATAACTTCTCACTAGCACATGGAACCAAGAATTTCAAACCCAGAATGCTTAGATCTTACATTTGTATTGCCTGGGAAGTTGCTGCTATCCTGGAAGATAATGGAGGCCCAGAGGCTCACTGTGCCTTGCCTCAAGCATGTTGCAACAGCATGGATGATAAAACCAGGCTTGAAGCCTTGCTTGTCCCACCACTTTAAACACATCATCTGAGCTCTGGCTTGCTTTCCTGCCTTGATTTGTTAGGTTGGTGTGAAGTGATCTCCAAAATTCAGGTGTTAATTCATGCACCCAATTGTTGTGCAGAGGGCCTTCTAGCTCCTGCCAGGGATGGCTTGCTTATTCTCTTTGCATCCAGCTAGCCCAGGTGCTGTTTTCTGTTTTCCCCTATTTAGCGCCAGAGCCTCCTCAGAGACTTTTCCCCACAGCCCTGAGGAAAAGCCTGGCTAGAAAGGTTTCCACTTCTACCAATCTTGGTCTTCCTGGCAGAGGAGCCGTTTCATGGATTATGATTGAGCTCCTGGGAAGACAGCCCTCTGGGTGGTACCTCTGTTTAGGATGCATGAATTTGAAGCCCATTAGTTGCTCTGTAGGCTCTTCAAACTTCTGTGGGTTGGGTAGGGAAATTTCCCCAAACTTCCACAGTAGTTTCTACTTTTGGAAGATAATCTCCCAGATCTGGCCACAACTAAAACATGAAACTGACAAGGTACTTTTGGGGCAAAGTTAGAGTGAATGGTAGGCAGGGACCTTAGACATTGCCTCTTCCTTATGAGTAAAGTAGGAGAGGAGGAAAAGGAGTGTATAGGGCAGTGGATAAGGTTGTAGGATGCAAGGTCTATATTTTGGCACTAAATTAAAATACGGAATAAATATAAGTGTATGTGAAGTGATGTCTCATCTGTGAATTGTTTGGAACTCTTGTAGTTCTGAGCATGTGAAGTAGGGAAAGGAGATAAAGGTAGTTTGATTTATTGCATTAAAAATACATATATATACCCAAAAAACCTTGTGGAAGGGAATAGGTGACTTTCTGTTCCGAAACTTCTTGGTGATTCACGGAATCCCTTTCTGTTTGCTTATATACAGGAAGAGACTTTGCTACAGGGGGAGCCTGGGTACTGTGAATATTTTTCATTAGACCGTTATTTTCCTATTATTGAAAAAAATCATGTATTGCTAGGCTCCACTATAAGGATCAGAGCCAGAGCCTGCCTCTACGGCATTAAGATTGTAGATAGGTGTACTTATGAAGGACCAATGTGCGGTAACAGAAAACCAAAACCAAAACAACAGTGAAACAAGAGTAAGATGTTTCCATGAAAAATTAGTAGGCTTTAGAATTGAGAATGAAAGCAAATTTGACCAAAAAGTTGATAGTTTAGTGCCCTGGTGAATTGTTTAGCTAGGAAGTGTCATAAAGGAGAGGAATTACAGGGTTTATCTGAATGAAATGACTTCTTTATTCTCCCTCGCCTGTAGCTTGCGGGAGGGAACCCTTTTGATAGGGAGAAGTCCAGGGCTCTAAGGGCCCTGGCAGGGTGGGTAAAGACTGTTAACTAAACAGTTTTTTCCGCTGGCAAATCACAGTAGCACTGGGTTTTTAAGGTACTAGTGGGCTTGCAAGGGGCTGACTTTCCGGAGGTGGTTACTGCTCTGTGCCCCTTACCTGGTTCAGGCCACTTTGAAGGTTAATTGTCACATCACCAATCTGCAGCTGAGAGGGCCCTTGCAGATCTGGGAAACAAGATACCATCAAGGCTGGTTTCTGCAGAACATTGAGCCCAGCAGTCAAGCGGGAAAGGAAGACAAGTGGAGGGGGCTGCCCCATGAAGTATGCCCACCTGTGCAGCTGGGACCTTGTGTTCCTGTACTCTTTGGAGCTTTCACCTTCATATAGAGCAAGAAGCACAAGGTCGATACCAGTTACTTAAACTGCAAACCAGGCCATAGCTGAAATAGGACCTTGATTAAGCTGGATCAAGGCATTACAAAGTGGCCACCCCTAAACTTTGCTCATAGCAAGGGAACAGTCCTTGGGATCTGAGCCAGTCTGGAACTAATAGAAATTTCTTCTGGACACAAGAAATTGATTTGAATGCCTTTGATTTGAATGCCTTTTTATTCCTGTGAACAATTTATTATATTTATGCTATGTAGTAATAAGAGTAATAGAAAATCATTAACCAAAACCCAGTAATATGCACAGTATTGTGCTAGGCCTTATAGGGAATACCAAGAAAATTATGAAATCTGTACTTCTATAAATCTTTGTCTTCCAAAATGCCTTCAGGTCCTAGTGAGATGTTGTTATTATAACCTATGCTCATCCTTTCCAGGAAGCTTTTTCCCACTAACTTTACCTCGTTATATTTATTCCACTACCAGTATGTATTAGTTTTTGAAGTTGCATGCATTTGTACTTGTCTCTCTATCCTTGCTATATGTCTACGTGTGTGTACCTTTCATTAGACAGTTTCTTACAGCAGTTACCTTCATTTAACCTCCTGCACTAAAAGTTCCTTGAAGACTGAAACTCTGTTTCATCCAATAGATTGAGAACCACTGCAGTCACAGAATTTTAAAAAAATTATTCACTTCAAAAGTTTATATATAATAAAATTCACTTTTCGTGTATATATCTGTACAAATATATATAATTATATATAATATATATAATAACCACCACAATCAAGATACAAAACCATTTCAACCACCCTCCCCTGAGATTCCTTTGTGCTGCTCCTTTGTATTCAGTCTCCCCCAACCACCCAGCCCCTGGCAATGGATGATCTTCTGTCCCTATAATTTTGTCTTTTTCAGAGCGTCATATAAGTGGAATCATACATACGAAGCCTTTTGTGTGTGGCTTCTTTCACTTACCAAGATGCATTTGAGGTTCATCCACATCGTTGCATGTTCCTTTTCATTGCTGAGTAGTATGTTTCATTCCATGATGTACTATAGTTTGCTTAGCCTTTCATCAGTTGAAGGACATTTGGGTTGCTTGCAGTTTTTCGTGATTACACCACCATAACCATTTATGTACAAGTTTTTCTGGGAAGAAAATTTTCATTTCTCTTAGATAAATATGGAGTAATGGGATTGCTGGATCATCCAGTAAATATGCTTAACTTTAAAAGAAACTGTCACCCTGGCTGGTGTGGATCAGTGGATATAGCACTGGCCTGAGAACCAAATGGTCACTGGTTCAGGCTCAATTCCTGGTCAGGGCACATGCCCGGGTTGTGGGCCAGGTCCTCAGTTGAGGGGCACGGAAGGGATAACCAATCGACAAACCAATCCCTCTCTTTCTGCCTCCATTGTCCTATCTCTAAAAAGTAAATGAAATCTTTTTAAAATGAGAATACTTTTAAAAAATAAATAAATAAGCAAACAAGCAAGTAAACAAACAAAAGAAACTGTGAACCTAAAACTGCTAAAAAATATACAGACTTTGATAAGGAGGGGGGAAAAACCCGTCAAAGTGTTTTCTAAATATTGGCTGTTCTTTTTGCATTCCCACCAGCATTGTGTGAATTTCAGTTGCTATGTGTATTTGTTAGCACTTGGTATTGTCAAATTTTTAGTTTTAGCCATTCTAATAGATGTGTAGTAGTTTTCATTCTGGCTTTAATTTGCTCCTAATAACTAATTATGTTGATCATCTTTTTTGTGTGTTTATTTGCCATTTGTGTATCTTCTCTGGTGAAGTATATCTTCAAATCTTTTGGCCTTTTTAAATTTTTTAAAAATATACTTTATTGATTATGGTATCACAGTTGTCCCATTTTTTTCTCCCTTTTATTCCCTTCTACCCTGCACCACTGCTCCCACCAGCATTTCCCCACGTTTGTTCATGTCCATGGGTAGTACATATAAGTTGTTTGGCATCTCCATTTCCTATACTGTTCTTAACCTCCCCGTCTATTTAGTACCTGCCATTTATGCTTATTCCCCATACCTTTTCCCCCATTCTTTCCCCTCCTTCTCCCTGCTGATAACCCTTCATGTGATCTCCATTTCTATGATTCTGTTCCTGTTCTTGTTGTTTGCTTAGTTTGGTTTTGGTTTTTGTTTTTAGGTTCATTTGTTGATAGTTGTGAGTTTGTTGTCATTTTACTGTTTATATTTTTGATCATCTTCTTATTCTTAGATAAGTCCTTTAACATTTCCTATAATAAGGGCTTGGTGATGATAAACTCCTTTAACTTGACCTTATTTGGGAAGCACTTTATCTGCCCTTCCATTCTAAATGATAGCTTTGCTAGGTAGAGTCATCCTGGTTGTAGGTCCTTGCCTCTCATCACTTGAAATACTTCTTTCCAGCCCTTTCTTGCCTGCAAGGTTTCTTTTGAGAAATCAGCTGATAGTTTTATGAGAACTCATTTGTAGGTAGCTGTCTTCTTTTCTCTTGCTGCTTTTAAGATTCTCCCCTTCTCTTTAATCTTGGGTCACATAATTATGATGTGCCTTGGTGTGTTCCTCCTCGGGTCCAACTTCTTTGGGACTCTCTGAGCTTCCTGGACTTCCTGCAAGGCTATTTACTTTGCCAGATTGGGGAAGTTCTCTCACTATTTGTTCAAATAAGTTTTCAATTTCTTCTTCTTCCTCTTCTCCTTCTGGGACACACTATGATTTACATGTTGGAACATTTAAAGTTGTCCTGGAGGTTCCTAAGCCTCTCCTTGTTTCTTTGAAGTCTAGTTTCTTCATTCTGTTCCATTTGCATGTTTATTTTTTCCTTCTGGTCCAAGTTGTTGATTTGAGTCCCGGTTTCCTTCCCTTCACTGTTGGTTCCTTGTATATTTTCCTTTATTTCACTTTTCATAGCTTTCACTTTTTCCTCTATTTTGCAACTATACAGCCATTTCTGTGAGTATCCTGATTACCAGTGTTTTGAACTCTGCATCTGATAGGCTGGCCATCTCTTCATCACTTAGTTCTGTTTTTGGAGCTTTGATCTGTTCTTTCATTTGAGCCATATTTCATTTAAGCCATATTTCTTTGTCTTGGTGTGCCTTAGGGGTGGTGTTATAAGGGGTGGAGCCTTAGGTATTCTCCAGGCCCAGGCAACCCAGGTCGCTATATGTGGGCAAGGGGTCCAAGAGAGAACAATGCACCTTGCTCAGTGGGCGGGCTCTTTGGGTCTCTCCAATGAACTCTCCTGTGAGGCTAGGAGTTTTTCCTGCCACCATGATCATCACAGGTTTTGTTTTGTTTTTTTTTACAGCCAGAGGTTTTTTACCGAGCTAGAACCCTGAGTTGCTCTCATTCCCCAGTTGTTTCTCCTGGCTTATCCATACATGAATGTGGGACCACCTAGTCTGCCAGCTGCCTCCTTGTTGTCCTCTCAGCCCTGGCTGCTTGTCACTGCACCTCCTACCAGTGAATGAATGTTTCTTTCCTTTTGGGTTTTTTTTTTAAGATTTTATTTATGTTATTTAAGGTAAAGGGAGGAATGAAGAGAGGGAGAGGAACATCAGTGTGTGGTTGCCTGTCATGCACCCCTACTGGGGACCTGGCCTTCAAACCAGGCATGTGTCTTAACTGGGAATCAAACCGGTTACCACTTTGTAGACTAGCACTCAATCCAGTGAGCCACACCAGCCAGGGCTGAATGAGTGTTTCTTATTTCACTCCTTAGTTGTTGGACTTCCATACAGTTTGATTTTCTGGAAGTTCTTGTTATTTTTCTTTTTAAATTTGTTGTCCTTCTTTTGGTACAAAGAAGCAAAGTATATCTACCTATGCCTCTATCTTGGCCAGAACTTTTGCCTGTTTTTGAAATTTTTTGTTTGTTTTATTACTGAATTTAGGGAGTTGTTTATAGATTATGGATATATTTTCTTCATTAGATGTGTGTTTTCTAGGCAAACAAACAAAAAACCCTCAAACTGGCTTAAATGATGGATTGACTCACATAATTAAAGATCTATAGGTGTAACACACAGACTTTAGGATTGCTCAAATTCAGTTTTTCACTGTCTTCCCATATCTCTGCATCTTGCTGTGCTAACTTCTTCTAGAGCATAGCTTTTGTCATTATAGCCAAATTACTGCAGTAGTTTGAGGCCTCATACCCTTAAATCAAATTGCCCAGAAAGAGGGAGGCTGGCTTCCAGTAAACCTTAAGAATGAGAACTCTTCCATTCCATCTCTTTTACAACAACCTCAAGAAACCTACCCAACATTGTATTGGTCTGAAATGGGTGAGTTGCCTGCTAGCTGCAAAGCAATCTCCATGGCCAGAGGAATGCCGTGAGCTGACTGGTTAAGCCATCAGCAGGGACACTATACTTTGAGGTTTCCCAGTGTCTTTTGATTACCCTTCATGGTATATCTGCTTTTGTGCTGAGTAGAAATTCTGTTTTCATGTAAGAAGAAAAGAGAATAGATACCCACTAATAGTCTCTCCCAGCAGCTCATTCTGCATAAGCCCAATGGTATTAGGATTTAAGGGTATTAGGATTTATGGATAAGGGTTTCAGAAGAACAATGTCAGCATGGTATTGAGAGAAACTTCTTACTGCAGCCAATAGAACAATGGGCTGCATTGAAATGTGTGCAATTCTTTGTCCCCAGACAGGGTTGGGCTGATAACCACTGGTGGTGGTGTTTGTTTGTGTAAATTTTGTAAACAAATGAATGTTTTAATGACTGTGAAAAAATAAATTAGGAAAAACAAAAACTCCAGGATTTAGTAAATTTATCCTCTAAATTTACAAAGTTGTAAAATATTTAGAGACAGCAGTGTCATATCAGAAATCCCCTTCAAAAGCATTTCTGGTGATAGATTTTGCTAAGGTCCTGATGGAGATTTGCTATTGAATAAGTTCCAAATAATCAGTGACTCTAAGACCTGCAAAACATATTCACCCAATGATGCTTCATTAACAACTGTTACGTACTTTAGCTCAAATGCCTGAAGGTGCAATAGGTTTCATTTCTTTTGCCAGATCTGATCAACAAATAGCAAGTTCAAGAATGCTGTGTAGAGAAGGGTCTGAGGTTACATTCGGAATCTGAGTCCTGATTGATTGTTAATGTCTGCAGTGGGAAAGGGAGGCTGGAGTGGCTTCACATGTGCTGCACATCTTCACTCAGCTCCAGAGGTGTCCATATCCTGAACCAATACATATGGCAATGGAAGCATAGTCTTCTCCTCACACAGTTTTCACCATGTCACCATCCCCTGCCAAAATTTAGTGAAGCTCCAGATTGCACTTCAGATGAACAGAGCATGATGTAGATAAAACTTGAACCGGACCTCTTCTAATCATTGTGCGGTCTGGCCCACCTTAGTTTCTCTCTTCTCCTCTGCATTTCTTTGTGCTTTATAGGTTAGAAGTCCAATACAGGTGTCACTGGGCTAAAATTAAGGTGTCAACAAAGATACCTCTCATTCTGGAGGCTTTACAGAGTAATTCTTTGTCTTCTCCAACTTCTAAAAACTGTCAATAATTCTCATCTCAACTTTACTTGAGCTTGCAACCTAGGTATGTACCCTGACCAGGGATCAAACCCACAACCTTCTGGTGTACCAGATGACAATCCAACCAACTGAGCCCCACCCCCATGGGCCAGGGCTCATGGTGGTGTCTTTTATTTTCTTTCAATTTTTAAATATACTTTATTGATTATTCTATTACAGTTGTCCCATTCCCCCCATTCCCCTCTACCCTGCAAACCCTCTCCCACCCACATTTCCCTGCTGTAGTTCATGTCCATGTGTCACAAGTTCTTTAGTTTCTACATTTCCCATACTATTCTTGCCCTTCCCCCTGTCTATTTTCTACCTACCATGTATGCTACTTATTCTCTGTACCTTCTCCCCCTTTCTCCTCCTCCCACTCCCCTGTTGCTAACTCTCCACATGATCTCCATTTCAGTGGTTCTGTTCCTGTTTAGTTGTGTGCTTGGCTTGTTTTTGTTTTAGGTGTGGTTGTTAGTAACTGTGAGTTTGCTGTCATTTTCCTATACATGTTTTTTATCTTCTTTTTCTTAGATAAATCCTTTCAACAGTTCATATTATAAGGGCTTGGTGATGATGAACTCCTTGAACTTGACCTTATCTGAGAAGCACTTTATCTGTCCTTCCATTCTAAATTAAAGTTTTGCTGGATAAAACAATCTTGGATGTAGGTCCTTGCCTTTTATGACTTTAAATACTTCTTTCCAGCCCCTTCTTGCCTGCAAGGTTTCTTTTGCAAAATCAGCTGATAGTCTGATGGGAACTCCTTTGTAGGTGACTGTCCCCTTATCTCTTGCTGCTTCTAGGATTCTCTCCTTCATTTTAGTCTTGGCTAATGTAATTACAATGTGACTTGGTGTGTTCCTCCTTAGGTCCACCTTCTTTGGGACTCTCTGAGCTTCCTGGATTTCCTGGTAGTCTATTTCCTTTGCCAGATTGGGGAAGTTCTCCTTTACTATTTGTTCAAATATCTTTTTCACTTGTTGCTCTTCCTCTTCCCCTTCTGGTACCCCTACGATTTGAATGTTGGAACGTTTAAAGATGTCCTGGAGGTTCCTAAGCCTCTCCTCATTTTTTTGAATCTTGTTTCTTCGTTCTTTTTTGTTTGGTTGTTTCTTTCTTCCTTCTGGACCATTTGGTTGATTTTATTTCCAGTTTCCTTCCCATCACTATCGGTTCCCTGTGCATTTTCCTTCATTTTACTTAGCATAACCTTCATTTTTTCATCTAATTTTCAACCAAATTCAACCAGTTCTGTGAGCATCCTGATCACCAGTGCTTTGAACTGTGCAGCTAATAGGTTGGCTATCTCTTGGTCACTTAGTGGTATTAATCCTGGAGCTTTAATCTGTTCTTCTGTTTCAGCCATTTTTTTTGTCTTGTTGCGCCTGTTATGTTAAAGGTCAGAGCCTTAGGTGTTCACCAGGGTGGAGCAATCCGAAAAGCTGGGTTGTGATGCTGTATGTGGGGGCGGGGTCCAATAGGGTACAATGGTGCTTGCTCAGCTCTCTGTCGGACTTCAGTCCCTTCTGCCATTTCCCTCAAGCAAACTGGGCCTTTCTGGTGCTGATTCCCATGTGGTTGGGCTTGTGTGCATTCTAGGACCCTTTGGGTCTCTCTAACGAACTCTCCTGTGAGGCTGGGAGTTTCTCCCTGCTGCTTCAACCCCCACAGGTGCTTTCAATTGGTGTTTTGAGGCTTTATTTCCCAGTGCTGGGACCCTGGGTTGCCTGGTCTGTGTTACTCCCCAGTTATCTGAGCTTGAATGTGGGACCACTGTCAGTCAGCCAGCTGACTTGCACGTGATGCCCCATTTCACAGTGGCCGCCTCACTGGGTCTACCTGTTGTCACCCCATGCCAAGGGTCTGCCAGCCGCCGCCTGCATGCCCAGGGTACCTTGCGCACCCTGTGTCACTGCTTCCTATGCCAGGACCCCTCTCCGCCTACCAGTCTGTATGAATGGGTCTATTTCAGCTTCTTGGCTGTCCGACTTCCATACAATTCAATTTTCTGTCAGTTCTGGTTGTTACTTTGTTTCTAAATTTTAGTTGTCCCTATTTTGGTTGTGTGAGGAGGCACCGTGTTTCTACCTACACCTCCATCTTTGCCGGAAGTTCTCATGGTGGTGTCTTAATGAGCTTTTAAGCATCAGATTGAGCAGAGCTAAGATAGGGTATACTTTAATGTAACAGTGAAATGCAAAGTGCATGGACTTCAAAGTGAAAGAGATTTGGGCTTGAGTCTTCATTCTAACTTTAGCTGGTATGATGACAATGGTTAAGTTGTTTAATCTTTCTGAACTTCAGTTTCCCTGTCTATAAAATGGTGATAGCATACCAATTCTTCTGGTTTTCCATAAGATTTAAATGTGAGTGAATTTCAAACACCGAAACAGGTACATAATAATAGATCTCAATATAAATTATTTCCCCCTCTCCTGCTCCTTTCCATTGCTGAAATTCTATGATTCTATGTGGGATCTGAACTTTATCTTGAAATGTAAATAAGATCCAGATGAGCACATTCTAAACAGAGGGACTTGACAGGGTGATTGTTGATTCCTAGTTTCCATCTGTCCAAAATCTCTTCCCATCTTGAGGAACTCCTCCTTTTCCAACTATAGTACAGGGAATTTGAAGGCAATTTATAAATTACAAAACAATCCTTTAATCACTGAATTTCTCCATTCTTGTAGTCATTGTTAACCTAAAAATGAAAGGCCAAAGTGACAGGGAAGAAGAACTTATTTGAGATCCAAAAGAATAGTTATTTGGGAAGCACTGGTTCAGGCAGCAATTCCAATAGTTTTCTGGGCAGGAGGTAAAGTCAAGAGCTATTTGTGAGAAAGTGAAGAACAAGAATAGAAGGAGGAATTTCTATAGGTGCAGATAAGTTAACATAGTGATTCTAATTCTAAAGAATGTTTTTAATTTTCAGTTTGGAAGTCATATGTCTGTTTTATTGTTATTTTTGCAAACAGTTATTTGGCATATGATGCTGCATTAAACCCAGTTCAAAGGTTCTTTTTCTTAGTTTTTAACATTCTAAAGGTTTGAGGAGTAAAATGGGCAAGGCAGTCCCTCAGGAATGGCAGCTCCAATTCCATCTTGAAGTAGCTCCATTTATATTACTTTTTACATTTCCCCTTTTGATCAAGATCTTTCCTTGAAAGCATCACTGATCAATCATTGGAAAGCAACACTAGTCAGTTACTAAAAGCATCAGTGGTCCCTCATCACTAGGAAGACTCATTTCTTGTATGCCATGTTCCATGAAGGAAGGAAAGTGGGTTTTGTTTTGTTGTTCTTTTTTCCTTTGGGGACTTAGGGCACATTTGAGCCATAAGAGTGCCAGCACGCAAAAAGGCTTTGCCATGATGTTCCTTTAAGGGCAGACGTCTTCTGTAGTTTCTTGAGTTTTCTCATATTAAGTCTAATAGGCTTTAGTAATCATCTCAAAATGTTGAGCAATTATTGTCCAAATGGTGTCTTTAAAATATCAAGCTATGCAAGAAAACATTTTATAGCAACAAAAATTTCTATAACAAAATGTTAAGTCCAATTTGGAGAATAAATTTGAACAAGGAGGCAATACCTGAGGTCAGCCAGCTGAAGATATCAAAGAACCATGTCAGTGGGTACTACATTTACTCCTTGGCTTGTGCCAATTTTATCTAGTTTCATCACCGCTTTACTAGAGGTGTTTTATCCCAGCGCAAGAAGAGACATTAACAACAGAGTGAACGCACCTTTCAGCTACGATACGGTCAACAGCAATTCTATTAGCTAACACAAGTCATGCAAGAGAATGTAGGGATTTTTCCTGGTTGTCTATTGTTTTGGTAATAGCTCCAGCAATTTCCCCTAAGGTTTTTTATGTTTCCAATTTATGTATTCATCCATTGCTATGCTTGACCAAAGACAAATATTTTTCCAAATCTGGTACTGTCACTGGGGTTGACACTGCCAGGCATTGAACACCTTAGCTATGTTTGCAACCAGTTGCATGCTTTGACTTCTGAAGTAGGTTTGAAAATAATGTCCCTAGTTGGTCCGAAGGTTGTGGGTTATTGTTAAGCTAATTAACATTGAAAATGATCTCCTTATTTTAACTCAGATCTCCTGAGTTATCTTTCCAGAAATTTAAGGGGAAAAAGAAAATAATATTATAGTGAGTGCTTGGCCTTTCATATTATTTGTGAGCTAGGAAGGAACTAAAGTAAGGAAAAAGGAAAAATAAAGGTGTAGATTACTCAGGCCTGGTCTGAAACCTTGGGTTAGCTGTCTAAGAAAGATGCCATCTGCTTCACTTCTTAGTGAATTTTCTTTTCAGATCCTCTGTTGCCACATGGTTTAGTTGACAGTACTACCTGGTATGGTCCTTTCCACCTTTGCTATAAAGAGTCCTTCTGAAGGTATCTTTTCCAGTATACACAATCGCTTCATTGTAAGTTGTGGTGTTTGATTACTTTGTCTCCACTAAGTAACTGGCTATCAAAAGCAGAGAAAATGAAATGTGTAGTTCAACATAAGGCTGCTGGGAATCCTGCAAGCGAAGTACAAGGTTGATTTTCCCAGGGAGTCTTCTGTAAGTCGATCTTTGTTCCTTAAAGCTGTCTGGTTGTATCTGAGAATATGCATGTCTTTCTCAAACGTGAAATTTTGGTCAAAGCCTTGGTAATATAACCAGTGTTTTCAATTCTGTCTTCTTACAAGGAGAACAGATTCTTAAGAAACTTATGTTGTCAGAATTGACAGAATTGTGTAGGTATAAAAAGATAAATAATTCTACAAAGGTATATTTTACCAAATATATTTTATAATTTTTAGAAATACATGCTTCCTCAATAAAATACAAACAAACACTTTTAAAACTTATCTTTTAGTCTCTCTATAATAAGAAACCAAATGTAGGTAAACTTAGTCTTACTTAGCAATTAATGTTCTAGTGTTTTATTTTATTTGGAAATTATCTAAATATTAAGTAAATTTCCATCATTTGAATTAGCTAGAAAAACTTTAAAGTTTCCAGTTACCAAAGATTTTAGGGAACTATTATAAGTACATATACCATAGACATATAATTAGTGCTAAAAATGTTCACCTAAAAATCTTTTTATCCCACGTTAATCTATTTCACTTGTTCTCAATACTTATATTTAGGTTATCCACAAAAACATCAAGAGATGTCAGACCAAGTCAGCCATCACTGTAAGTAATTACTTTTTTTAAAAGTACATATTATTTATTTTATTTTTAATTTATTTTTAGAGAGAGAGGAAGGGAAGGAGAAAGAGAGGAAGAGAAACCTCAATGTGTGGTTGCTTCTCACCTGCCCCCTACTGGGGACCTGGCCTGCAACCCAGGAATGTGCCCTGACTGGCAACCCCTTTGGTTTGCAGCCCACATTCAATCCACTGAGCTACACCAGCCAGGGCAGTTATTACTTTTTTAAAGGAATCAAATTTTATTTCAAAATGTAAACATCACTAAAGATGCATACACTTTAAAACAATCAAATTTAAAATTTAGTTATTTTTTTTTCTTTTTGTATAGGACAGCATTACAATATAGAATCTACAAGGTCTATTGGAAAAAAGTTCAGCCATTCTTAATATAATAAGAATGATATGTCTGACATCAATGTAACCTGGCAGCCAAGGAGAATGGAGTGGAAGGCACATGCATGAACAATGACAACTTTACTGTACTAGTCAGTGGGGGCAGTAGACACTGTTGAGCAAGCATGTGTACTGTATGGCTGTCGTATTCAAAATGACTGAGTGAGTAGAGGTATGAATCTGCATCAAATTTTGCATTAAGCTTGGATATTCCTCTGTGGAAACTATTTCAATGATTCAGAAAGCCACAGCTACGGGCAACTGGTGATTGGCAGCTTCATCAGGACAATGTACCTGCTCATGCATCACACCTCATGCAGAGTTCTTTTTGGCAAAACATCAAATCACCCAGGTGACTCAGACCTCCTACAGCCCAGATTTGGCACCGTGCGACTTCTGGCTTTTCCCAACTAAAATCACCTTACAGAGAGAATGGGATGAGTGAACACACCAATGAATAGTCTATCAAACAAACGAACACATGTTACTGAGATGGGCCTTTGTTGAACTTTGATTACATTACCTCAGGTTTGGGAGAGAGAGGCTGTCTTTTTAGACCTATCTCTTTTCTAAGCCTTTGTAGGCTTGTTTTGGATCCTCCCCCATCCAATCCCTTTCCTAGACCTTTCCGGTTTTCATGTCCCTTATCTAACCTTATTCTTTTCCCAGATTAGACACGTCCCCTTTATGGTTACCATCTAGGCTCCTACTACACATGCCTCTAAGTAGAAGGACCTCCCCCTGTGCCATTTTGGCCCTTACTGTGTGTGTGCCCAGCAGAGGAATTTCCCCCTTACTGGTTCTTCCTCCCCACTAGTAACCTGTGGGGAAGGGACCAGTGGTCCTGGGGAGATTGGAAAGCCAGTCCTTTCTCCCTACACAGAGTGGGGGTAGAAGGATGTTAATCTTGGTGGGGATGCAGCTGTTCCCAGGGGTGTCTGAAGATGTAACTTGAAGACCTAAGCCTGATTAGTTATAACTTCCAGACTCAATCAGGCCCAGCCAGTCTAGCTTCTTTCTCTTTTGTTAACTCCTAGCTGCCTACACTAACATTATGACGAGAGCTCCCTAAAACAAACAAACAAAAAAGCAATCCAATTTAGACGTTTTTCTAATTCAAATGATCTGTTGTATGGCCACTGACAGTAGAATCTATTAATCTCAATAGCAGCTAAAACCAGTAAGTCTCTCATGGGTTAACCAAAGACTAAGAACAAAATCCAGAAAACTCATTGCTGAAATAGTCTAAGACAGAAAAACTCTTCTTTGCTACAGTAAAGCAATGGTGGTTGAGACAACAAAGGCTCTAATGGACTGGGACCCCTCACGACAGATTCAGCTGAGAAGTGGTGCAGTCCGATAGAAAGGCCAAAAGGTGCCAGTTGACTAGCTGTAGCTAACCAGCCACCAGTTCCTGTGCTTCTGTCCTACTCGATACAGCTGCCAAAATTCCAGTCTATGTGACTGCCCACCAGATACACCCCAGTGATGATGGAGACCAGAGAACAATATTTTGTTGGTCACAAAGCCAAGTTTTCAGGATATAGAACAAGACAAAAGAAAAACCTCATCTGGTTTTTATATGAGGAACCACAGCAAAGTTTGTCTAAACTCAAGCTTGTCTGTTTAAGGGAGCCAGCATGGACAACAGGTTTGTAGGATTTATGCCTGTGTCTTCCCCTACGAAATCTATATCTGATGACAACAGTATACAGAAGGAGACAAGGAAAGGGGAAGAAGCAAACAAAAAAATGAGTACTTACTCACCAAGGAAAAATCACTGAGAGCTGCTCAAGCCCCAGGACATTTCTAATGAGTCCAAAAAGCCCCTTCTGAGAAAAAAAATAAATTTTTTCTCATACAGTAGCAAGCTCTGAGCTGCTCCCCTCCCAGGAAAACTTCCGTAAGTAAAGAATATCTCCTTCTAAGAGAAAAAGTTTCTCCTTCTTGCTTAGCTCCCAGGAAATCTTCCACAGATAAAGGAGCCTTATTCCTGAGGGAAACATTTCTCGTGCTGTAGCAACTCCTGTGGCAGAAGCCACACGCTGGAACTGAGACAATCGTCTCCACAGCAATTGCCTCCCTACCCTGCTTCCAGGGAAAATCTCTACTGATCTCAAATAAAGGCACACATTTCAAAAGGAGTGTGGTCTAAGTGTGGTCTAAGCCCAAGAAGACTTGAGGTCAGGAAGGTGGTGGTTCATGGTGAGCACAGAAGAGTCTCTGTAGTTACCAGACCAGTTTCACTGAACACCAGTACACAAAGATAAGGTCACTTTATTTATTATTTTTTAAAGATTTTATTTATTTATCTTTAGAGGGGAAGGGAAGGAGAGAGGGAGAGAAATATCAATGTATGGTTGCCTCTCGTGTGTCCCCTGCTGGGAACTGGCCTGCAACCCAGGCATGTGCCCCGACTGGGAATTGAACCTCGATCCTCTGGTTTTCAGGCCCGTAATCAATACACCAACCAGGGATAAGGTAAGGTCACTTTAGACCCCCCTTCTGACACTAGAAAATAAAAAGCCAAACAGAGAGACAACAAGTATTTATTTGATATCTAAAAGCATAGCTATTTAGGCAGAAATCCAAATTGTGTTCTGATTAGGAGGTGAAGTCAGGGAGTATTCGTGAGAATGTGGAGGGGAACAATCACGTGAATAGAAGGAAGACATTTCTATAGATGCTGACCATCTAACATAGTGATGCTAATTTTAAAGAATGTCTAACTTTCAGTTCAATAGTCATTTGCTTTCTTGCTAACTTTTCAAACAGTTGTTTTGAATACAATGCTACTTTAGAACCAGTCCAAAGGTTTTCTTCCCCAGTTTTAACATTCCAAAGGTTTGACGAGTTAGGTAATCAAGGCAGTTCCTACGGATGGCAGCTCTGACTCCATTTTGAAATTGCTCCACTTATATTATTTTTACATCATAATTCATATTTTGAATGGCAGCAGTAAATCTTCAAATAATTTCTCTTAAAAGGGCAAGTAGGTTTTTGACTGATTGAGCCCTTCCAAATCTTAGAATTCTTTCCTATTTTCTTCATCCAGGAACATTCTTTTGGTTGTATATAAAACACTGTTTTGCTTCTCTGTTTAATGTCTGTATTAATAGACAATAGCCTATACATTTTTTTGTCTGGGTACAGTGAACTTTATTTTTTTTTATAAAGATTTTATTTATTTATCCTTAGAGGGGAAGGGAAGGAAAGGGAAGGAGAGAAATATCAATGTACGGTTGCCTCTCGTGAGTCCCCTGCTGGGAACTGGACTGCAACCCAGGCATGTGCCCTGATTGGGAATTGAACCATGATTGTGTGGTTCACAGGCCCACGCTCAATCCACTGAGCTACACCAGCCAGGGCTGAACTTTATTAATGGTGCATGACAAGGTAGGGCTCCCTATGCCCATCTCTTTCTTCAGGGCGTCTGGCGTGAAAATTGTGGAGCTCAGGAGATTCTGTGTGTTGGGGGATCAATTTGGGGCAAGGACCCCCTAGCAGTTGGGGGCCTCTCTTCCTTTTGCTGGAACTGGTGGTCAAGGGAATTCTTACTCCTTGGTGACCATGTGGACCATAAGTTTTACCACCCACCAACCTGCTGCTGTAAACAAATTTATAGTCATACCAGAAAATGAGCTTGCTAGAGTGGTTGTTGAAGGCGATGCCAGCCTCAACATTGAAGGTAGAAGAGTGGGTGTTACTGTTAAAGTGACAGGAGACAACCTGGTCCTCAGTATGGCCTAGGATGCCCATGAGGGGACCCTCCAATGCTGTTTCACCACTTTCTTTTTTTTAAAATCCTCACCCAAGGGTATATTTTATTGATTTCAGAGAGAGAGGGAGAGAAAGAAACATCAGTGTGAGGCAGAAACATTGACTAGTTGCCTTCTGTATACACCCTGACTAGGGATCAAACCCACAACCTTTTGATGCATGAGGCAATGCTCCAGCCAAACTTCAGGGGTATGACCTTCTTGATGTCATTGTATTTGGCATCAAGTACAAGGCAGCAGGCCAGACCTGTAGCTGAAGCATTGGGGTTGGGGACACAGAAGGCCATGCCAGTTAGCTTTCCATGCAGCTCAGGGGTGACTTTGCCCACATCCTTGGCAGTACCAGTAGAAGCAGGGATGGTGTTCTGGGCAGCCCCTTGGCCATAATGCCAGAGCTTTCCTGAGGGGTCATTCATGGTTTTTTGGGTGTAAATGATGCCATGAACAGTGGTCATGAGTCCCTCCATGATTCTAAGTTTGTCATGGATGAGCTCAGTCAGGGGTCCAAGCAGTTGGTGGTGCAGGAGACATTGCTGACAATTTTGAGGGCGTTGTTATACTTCTCATGATTGACATTCATTACAAACACGAGGGCAGAAATGATGACCCTCTTCGCTCCACCTTGCAAGTGAGCTCCAGTCTTCTCCAAGGTAGTTAAGACACCAGTAGACTCCACAACATATTCATTATCAGTATTACCCAATTTGATGTTGGCAAGATCTTGCCCCTGGAAGGTGGAGATGGACTTTCCATTGATGACAAGCTTCCCATTATCAGCCTTGACTGTGCAGTGCCTTTGAACTTGCCATGGGTAGAATCATATTGGAACACGTAGACCATGTAACAACCCTGGTGACCAGGAACCCAATGCGGCCAAGTCCATTCACTCTGACCTTCACCACTGTGTCTCAAAGTTGAGGCCGGCACTGCACTGGAAGATGCAGCACGTGAGAAGCAGAGAGCCTCTGAAACAATCTATTATAATATATCGTCTTGGTTGAAACATATGAAGAAAATCTGGCTTCTCAGATTGGAAAGGAGAGAAGTATTTTTTAAAATATTTTATTTATTTATCTTTAGAGGGGAAGGGAAGGAGAGAAGGAGAGAAATATCAATGTATTGTTGCCTTTTGTGCATCCCCTGCTGGGAACTGGCCTGCAACCCAGGCATGTGCCCTGACTGGGAATCGAACCGCGATTGTATGGTTCGCAGGCCCGGGCTCAATCCACTGAGCTACACCAGCCAGGGCTAAGAGATAAGTATTTTTAATAAAGCCAGGTATGTTTCCTTGTCACCTGGGGTTTTTTCACAGCAG
Organism: Sturnira hondurensis; assembly: GCF_014824575.4. NCBI lineage: Eukaryota > Metazoa > Chordata > Mammalia > Chiroptera > Phyllostomidae > Sturnira > Sturnira hondurensis. The sequence goes on along the minus strand of NW_028089713.1, from coordinate 2,920,556 downwards.
GATTTATGTTTATTTTTACACTGGGGTGCCGTCCTTTGGGTTCTATTATCAATAGCCATCTCCCATTACATTCTCTACTTAGAAGGACCCACTGTAATCCATGTATCGATCAAAATGCCCAAGGCCTGAGGATTGGCCAGAAAACCTCAGAGTGAACATTGGCGCATTGGACTTCCATAATTCTGCTTGCAATTCAAAATAGGAATTTAGAGATTTATTTTATGCCAGCCCAGCAATACACTTAAAAGCTTTTAAAAATAATATTTTATTCAGAACTTTAACTGAAACAGTAAATTTGTTCAAGTTAACTTCATTATATAGTCAGGAGTAGATACAATTAAAATGTTTCCTTAAATTTGCACTATTATTATACTTTTAATTTTTAGAAGGGGATTCTTGCCAATTTAACCTCAATCTGTTTTCTGCCACAAATGCATTTAAAATGAATAATGTTCCTCTTGACACTGTTTTAGGCACTTCTTACAAGTTTTGAAATGTATGGGTTTTACTGTCATTCAGTTCTAAATATATTCTAATTTCCCATTATATTTTATTCTTTGGCTCACGAATAGTTCTTTAAAAAATTGTTTAATGTATTTTACTAGCAAACTTACAGGAGCGGCACAGGAGACTGATGACATCACAAACATGCCCTCGCGTGTACGTGGACAACGCAGAAAAGCACAGTGAGTGGATGGAACCTGCTGTGTCGTGCAAGTGCTACAAATGCCATTTAGTTGCCATCAGTAAGAAATTTACTTGTTTTTAATTTTTTCAAATATAGTGTCACTACTAAGATGCTGACTTTTTTTTTTAAGATTTATTTATTTTTTAGAGAGAGGGGAAGGGAAGGAGAAAGAGAGAGAGAGACATCAATGTGTGGTTGCCCCTCACATGCCCCCAACTGGGTACCTGGCCCACAACCCAGGTATGTGCTCTGACTGAAAATCAAACCAGTGACCCTTTGGTTCACAGGCCGGTAGTCAGTCCACTGAGCTACACCAGCCAGGGCAAAATTTACTTGTCTTTAAAAAATCCAAATGCTGGAATTGTCCAGAAAAATTTAGCAGGTTTATTTATATTGTTATAAAGTTGAACTGCTGAAAATTATTCACTGAAACACTTTGACTAGCATTAATGCTGTATGTCCCCAAATTTATATTTAAAAAAAATTTCATACACAAATGAAAATGGAAAAACTGTCAATATATGATTTCTATCCTCTATTTTCCACTTGAAATCATGCACTTGGGTAGCTTTTGCCTTCAATGAAAAAAAATCTAAAATCTAACATTCAGAACTACCAATAACAGAAAGAAGAGAATTTTTTTAAAGAAGGAAATGTTTCCCATCATTGTGTATTCTTTTAAAGATTTTTCATTTATTTTTTAGACAGAGTGGAAGGGAGGGAGAGAAACATTGATGTGTGAGAAGTACCATGCATGCCCCCAACTGGGGACCTGGTCTACAGCTCAGGCATGTGTCCTGACCAGGAATTGAACTGGCGACCCTTCGGTTCACAGGCTAACACTCAATCTACAGCAGCCAAGGCCCCATCATAGTGTATGCTTAAGCATGTTCTCCATATGTGTAGCATGCTAGCTGGATGTCTTTTGGCATAATTGTTACATGATTGGCATGGACAGCACACAGGTTGGTGTCTTCAAAAAGGCCAACCAGACAGTCCTCACTTGCCTCCTGCAAACACCAATGGCTGCACCCTGGAAGTGTAGATCTGTTTGAAGTCCTGAGCAATTTCTCACGCTGGATCTTGGAAGGGAAGTTTATAACTCAGAAATTTGCTGGGATAACATCCAATTACACAAAGTGCCTGGTACCAGGACTGTAATGATGAGGTTTCTTCACTCTTCCAATAAAGGACGCAGTTTTAAACAGCTTTGGTAGCCAGTTGATTCCTTGGTGCCTTGTCACCCTGTTTTGTGGGCACTCTGCTTTGTAGGAGCCTTGGTATAGAGACCTCTTCCCTTACCCTCCTTCTGCTTGGGCTCCAGCCTGAGCCGGAGGTGGCGCTGGTGTTAGAGAGCAGCAGCGGTACCACAGTAGCTGAGAACACAGTAGGCTCACAAATTGTTCCAGTGTGTTTTATAAATGATTTTAAGCAATTAACTTTACATTAGTTAACATATTCATAAACATAAAAACGAAAAATGTGAAAAAGTATTCAGTGAAAAGTTTTCATCCTACAACTGATTTCATACTGTAACTGTGGATTCATCCACATGGTACCATACCTTCCCCCAATTCAAATGTCCACTATTAAATATTTGGGGATATATTTTGAAATAATTTCTATACGTATATTTACATGTATATACAAAAATTATTTTAAAAGATATATTTGGCCGAAAAGTCTGTGTGGTTTTTCATAAAATCAAAGATACATTTTTCATTTTTACCAATGACTATTGATTTAGATATTTTGAGTATGTTGGCCATCTCACGCGTGGTATAATGTTGCTTGTTCTCAGTTAAGGACTTGAGTTGATCACTATCAACTTCAACTGGTCTACCCAACCATGGAGCATCGTCCAGAGAGAAATCTGTGGCACAAAACCTCACAAACACTTTGACGCAATCAATCCATCTCAGCACCTCCTCTATACACTGCACAAATCTTTTTTTTTTGCATTTCAGTTGCACTTTTATCTTTCTTGAAATAATAAAGCATATTTTATTGAAAATATTGCTTATTTTCTTCCATGTTTGATATTAAAATGGCCACACACAAATTCACCAATTTTGATAAGTTTTTTAAAATGCACTCTCATGTGACAGTTGTCACGATACAATTTATTTATTTTTTTAAAGATTTTTTTAGAATTTATTTATCTTTAGAGGGGAAGGGAAGGAGAGGAGATAAATATCAATTTATGGTTGCCTCTCATGGGTCCCCTGCTAGGAACTGGCCTGCAACCAGGGCATGTGCCCTAACTGGGAATTGAACTGCGATCCTTTGGTTCACAGGCCCCCGTTCAATCCACTGAGCTACACCAGCCAGGGCCACAATTTAAAATTTTGTTTTGAATGAAGTTAAAGACAACTTAGCGCTACCAGAGCCATTTTACGGAAAAAACAAACAAACAAACTTTTTGGCCAACCCCCTACATGGGTATACACCTTTTACAAATGGTTTTATGTAGTAAAATACTCAGGCCCTGGCCAGGTAGCTCAGATGATTAGAGAACTGTCCCCATACAACAATGTTGCATGTTTTTTTTAAAATATATTTTATTGATTATACCATTACAGTTGTTCTATTCCCCACCTTCATTCCCCTCCACCCGCACACTCCCTCCCCCACTATTCTCCCCCCCCTTAGTTTATAACCACGTGTCTCAATTTCTTTAGATTCTATATTTCCCCTACTATTCTCACCCTCCCCCCTATCTATTTTCTACCTACCATCTATGCTATTTTCTGTGCCTTCTCGCCCCTTCTCCCCCTCCCACCCCCCTGTTTCTAACCCTCCATGTGTTCTTCATTTCTATGGTTCCACTCCTGATCTACCTGTCCTCTTGGTTTGCTTTTGTTTTAGGTGTGGTTGTTAATAACTGTGTGTTTGCTGTCCTTTCACTGTTAATATTTTTCATCTTCTCTTTCTTATATAAGTCCCTTTAGCATTTCATATAATAAGGGCTTGGTGATGATGAATTCCTTGAATTTGACCTTATCTGAGAAGCACTTTATCTGTCCTTCCATTCTAAATGAAAGTTTTGCTGGATAAAGCAATCTTGGCTGTAGGTCTTTGGATTTCATGACTTGGAATACTTCTTTCCAGCCCCTTCTTGCCTGTAAGGTCTCTTTTGAGAAATCCGCTGACAGTCTGATGGGTACTCCTTTGTAGGTGACTGTCCCCTTATCCCTTGCTGCTTCTAGGATTCTCTCCTTCATTTTAGTCTTGGCTAATGTAATTATGATGTGCCTTGGTGTGTTCCTTCTTGGGTCCAACTTCTTTGGGACTCTCTGAGCTTCCTGGATTTCCTGGAAGTCTATTTCCTTTGCCAGACTGGGGAAGTTCTCCTTTATTATTTGTTCAAATAAGTTTTCCACTCGTGGCTGTTTCTTTCCCCCTTCTGGTACCCCTATAATCCGGATGTTGGAACGTTTAAAGATGTCCTGGAGGTTCCTAAGTCTCTCCTCATTGTTTTGAATTCTCATTTCTTCATTCCTTTCTGGTTGGATGTTTCGTTCTCCCTTCTGGTCCACTCCATTGATTTGAGTCCTAGTTTTCTTTCCATCACTATTGGTTTCCTGGACATCTCCCTTCATTTCAATTAGTTTAGCCTTCATATGTTCCTCTAATTTGTGACTGTACTCTACCAATTCTATGAGTACCCTGATAAATAGTGTCTTAAATTGTGCTTCTGAGAGGCTGGCAATCTGTTGGTCGCTTAGAGTTATTGGCTCTGGGACTTTGAGTCCTTCTTGTGCCATCTTTTGGGCTGTTCGTGCCGGTTAAGTAGCAGGATCGGAGCCCTAGGTTTTCACCAGAGCAGGGGAACTCAGTCGCTGGGTTGTGATGTTGTATGTGGGGGCGGGGTCAAAGAGGGACAATGGCTTCCCTCTGCCGCCTGCTGCCACGACCCCCACCGGCACCACAGCCACCACCATCACCAGGCCACGCACCTCACTCCACTGCACGTGAGTGTGCCACCGCTGTCAGCCCTCCACCACTGGGTTCGCCCCCTGGGGCCTGCGTGGTCCGTCTCACTGTGCACGAATGTGCGACCTTGGTCAGTCTGCCCCGCACCCCGACTGGTTCCGGGCTGCCTGCGCACCTAGCGCCTAGGTCGGGGGATCTGTCCTGCCCGACTCAGCTCCGCTGCTGCCTCCGGCTCTCTTACTGTCCCCGTTGAAGGGTTCGTAGCTGTCGGACTTCCGTATATTTCCGTTTTCTGGTCTTTGGGTGTGTCCTAGTTCTCCAAAACTTTTGTTGTATTCAAACTTGGTTGCGGGAGAAGGCACAGTGTTTCCACCTATGCCTCCATCTTGGCGGAAGTCCCAACAATGTTGCATGTTTGATCCCCAGTCAGGGCCCATACAAACAGCAACCAAACATGCATAAATGGGTGGAACAACAAATCAATATTTCTCTCTAAAAAATTTAATAAAAAATTTTTAAAGATTGTTGGTAAATATGTGAGTTGCCATAAAAGAACATTAAATTATTTTAAAATATTTTTAAAAGATAATTGACTATTAAAACTAAAATAAGAAATATGAGGTCAGATTTATAGCATGTAAAAATAAATTGTGTGACAGTGATAGGACACAGATCAGAAGGGGAGAAATGAAAGTGTACACTGTGGGTTCTTGTATTATCTGTGAAGTGGTATGTTACTTTAAAGTAGACAGCAATAAGCTAAAAAGCTATACTAAGGATCATAAAGCAATTACTGAAAACAAAACAAAATAGAAAACCCAAAGCACTAGAGCTAGTAAGACAATAAGAGAGAATCACAAACAATACTTAATCCAAGAGAAGGCAAAAGAGGGAGAGCAAGAACCATGATAAAACAAAATAAAATAAAATGGCAAGTAAGTACCTTTAAATCCACAATATCAATAAACAATTTAAAATTAAATCTTAAGATCCCATTAAAAAACAGAGATTGTCAAATTGGATTTAAAAAGTAATATTTAACCACATAAGACCTGTAAGAAACTCCCTTTAAAATAAAGACACCAAAAGAAGTAAAGAAATGTAAAATTATATACCAGGCTAATACAAAAGAAAAGAAAGCTACAGTGTTTTTCAATGTCCAGAATGGCATTGAGAACCTCTGAAAACTGACTTCTGGTCAAGATGGCAGCATAAGTAAACATGGTACTCTTCTCCTCCCACAATCACATCAAAATTACAACTAAACAACAGAACAACTGTCATTCAGAACTGCCAGAAATCAAGCTGAATAGAAATCTCACAATTATGGAATTAAAGAAAACGAACTGAAACTGGTAGGAGGGGCAAAGACACTGAAAGGGTTGATCCCACACCCACACGTAGTGAATAAAAATTTGAAGGCATACTTCTGCTGCAGAGGTCCTCTCTGAGGATCGATGCGTCCCAGCCTCACACCAGGCACCTCCCCCCCCCCCAGCCCAGGATTCCAGTGCCAGGAAGAGAGGCCCTCATAACTTCTGCCCTGTAAAAGCCAGCAGAGAGTAAGGCTGAGGAAGAAGGAAACTTCTAGAACATCAAGCAGTTCCTCTGAAAGGGCCCACAGGGACTTACTTGGACTCTCTCTGAGCTCCAGAGTGGAAGCACAGCTTGAAAGGCACTAGAGACATACAGGGAGGAACTAAATTATTTGGAGACAGGGCAAGAGCTAGAGTGACAGCTTTCTCCCAGACAGGACTGGCAGAAGCAATTGTTCCCTTGCTGAGCCCTCTTCCCACAGAGCCAACAGGTGGGTGCCACATCTGAGACTCCATCAACCTGGCTCATACTTTTTGCCCTGCCCTGGTGATTCTCTAAGGCCCCACCCCACCCAACCAAGCTGTTTCTGGTGACTTTTCCATATGAATGGCTTGTCTTTTTTGTTTTTTAAGATTTTATGTATTTAATTTTAGACAGAAGGGAAGAAAGGGAGAAAGAGAGGGAGACAAACATCAATGTGAGTGAGAAACATTTTGATCAGCTTCTTCTTGCACACACCCCAACCAGGAACCAAACCTGCAACCTAGGCATGTACGAAGACCAGGAATTGAATTGGTCACCTTTTGCCTTGTGGGATAATGCCCAACCAACTGAGCTACAGCAGTCAGGGCACCAATGGTTTGTCTTGGCTCATGCTTCAGATTTTCCTAAATTCTTTCAAACAAGAAGTATCTGGCCTCAGCGAGCTCCATATTTCTCACTGACTGGCCCTAGGCCTGGCACAGTAGCAGCCAGCCTTGGTTCATATCTTGGCCTAGCCTTGCCTGGGCACCTCCAAGCCCAACACAAGTAGCAGCCATCTGCAAATAACTTTGTAGCTTATGCCAAGTGGCCCCAGGTAGAACACAGATGGTGGCTGACCTTGGCCTGCATCCCCTGAGAAGACTCAGAGCCAGTGGACAGCTTCAGACCACATAGAAGCACCACCACCCAACCACCTCCCAAACAAGTGACATACTCAAGGGACAGACTCACTGGACACCAGAGCCCCGCTGAAGTAAGTCCTAGTCTGTGGAGGGGATCCCTGCACAACTGATTCTCCATGGTGGTCTGAGGTTGATGGTCAGTGGTCACAGCCAGTCCTTGCAGCTACTCAGCCTGGGTAAATCCCTCCCATTGACCTATCAATAGCAATCAAGGCTCAACTACAATAGGAAAATGTACACAGTCCACATGGTGGGCACACCTCAAGTACCCAGCCTGAGTGATAGAGCAGGCTGTGCCACTGGACCCTATAGGACACCTACTATGTTAGAACACTCTACCAAGCCTGACAGACATAGTAGCTCTATCTAATACATAGAAACAAACATAGGGAAGCTACCAAAACAAGGAGACAAAGAAACATGGCCTGAATGAAAGAACAGAACAAAACTCCAGGAAAGAATTAAACAAAATGGAAACAAGTAATCTACTAGATGAAGAGTACAAAATACTGGTTATATAAATGCTCAATGCACTTAGTGAGAGCCTCAATAGCATAAAAAAGAACCAATCATAAATGAAGGATAAACTAATTGAAATAAAGTCAACAGTAGAGTGGATGAAGCTGAGGATCAAATCAGTGCTTTGGAATATAAGGAAGCAAAAAACACCCAATCAGAACAGTAAAAAGAAGAAAAAGAGTCCATAAGAATGAGGATAGTATAGCCCTGGCTGGTGTGTCTCAGTGGATTGAGTGCCGGCCTGAGAACCAAAAGGTTACTGGTTCAATTCCCATTCAGGGCACATTCCTGGGTTGCAGGCCAGGTCCCCAGTAGGGGGCAGATGAGAGGTAACTACACATTGATGTTTATCTTTCTCTCTTTCTCCCTCCCTTCCTCTCTCTCTAAAAATAAATAAATAGAATTTGGGACTTCTGGTCAAGATGGAGGCATAGAGCCCTGGCTGGTATAGCTCAGTGGATTGAGCTCGGGCCCACGAACCACACGATCACAGTTTGATTCCCAGTCAGGGCACATGCCTGAGTTACAGGCCAGTTCCCAGCAGGGTACTCACGAGAGGCAACCATACATTGATATTTCTCTCCTTCCCTTCCTCTCTAAAAAGACAAATAAATAAAATCTTTTAAAAAAAAGATGGAGGCATAGGTAGACACATTATACCTCCTCCCACAACCAAAAGAAGGACAACAACAAATTTAAAGGCAAAAAACAACCAGAACTGACAGAAAGTTGAACTGTATGGAAGTACAACAACCAAGAAGTTAAAGAAGAAACATTCATCCAGACTAGTAGAAGGGGTGGAGATGGGCAGGTGGATGGAGCAGACTCACTGCAAAGTGGCCGGTGGCTGACAGACCCACTGAGGAAGTGGATTGCGGACTGAGCAGTCCCACATTCACATGCAGATAAACTGGGAGGAACAACTCGGGAGCAAGATAGACCATGCAACACAGGGTTCCAGTGTGGGGAAATAAAGCCTCAAAACTTATGATTGAAAATGTGTGTGAGGGTTGAGGCAGCAGTAGGAGAAACTCCCAGCTTCACAGAAGAGTTCACTGGAGAGACCCACAGGGTCCTAGAACATACACAAGCCCACCCACATGGGAATCAGCACAAGGGCCCAACTTCATTATGGGTAGTGGGTAAGTGACTGAAAACCAGCAGAGAGTAGAGCAAGCAGCATTATTCCCTCTTGGACTCCTCCCCCACGTACAGTGTCACAACACAGCCTGGTGTTGCCCCACCCTGGTGAACACCTAAGGCTCCACCCCTTACTGCATAACAAGTGTGCCAAGACAAAAAATGGTCCAAATGAAAGAACAAATCAAAGTTCCAGAAAAAATATAACTAAGTGGAAAATCTATCAGATGCAGACTTCAAAACATTGATAATCAGTGTGCTCACAAAATTGGTTGAATATGGTCACAAATTAGATGAAAAATGAAGGCTATGCTAAATGAAATAAAGGAAAATATACAGGGAACCAACAATGATGGGAAGGAAACTAGGACCCAAATCAATGGTGTGGACCAGAAGAAGAAAGAAACATTCAACCAGAACAGAATGAAGAAACAAGATTCAAAAAAATGGGGAGAGGCTTAGGAACCTCCAGGATATCTTTTAACATTCCAGCATCCAATTCATAGGGGTACCAGAAGGAGAAGAGGAAGAGCAACAAATTGAAAACTTATTTGAACAAATAAGAAGGAGAACTTTCCCAAAGGAAAGGAAATAGACTTCCAGGAAGTCCAGGAAGCTCAGAGTCCCAAAGAAGTTGGACCCAAGGAGGAACACATCAAGACACAGCATAATTACATTATCTAAGATGAAAGAGAAGGAGAGAATCTTAAAAGCAGAAAGAGAAAAGGAGACAGTCACCTACAAAGGAGTTCCTATCAGACTGTCAGCGGATTTCTCAAAAGAGACCTTGCAGGCCAGAAGGGGCTGGAAAGAATTATTCCAAGTCATGAAAGGCAAGGACCTACATCCAAGATTGCTCTATCCAGCAAAGCTTTTATTTAGAATGGAATAGCAGATAAAGTGCTTCTCAGATAAGGTCAAGTTAAAAGAGTTCATCATCACTAAGCCCTTGTTATATGAAATGTTAAAGGGACTTATCTAAGAAAAGAAGATAAAAAATATGAGCAGTAAAACAACGACAAACTCACAGTTATTAACAACCACACCTAAAACAAAAATAAAAACAAACTAAGCAAACAGCTAGAACAGGAACAGAATCACAGAAATAGAGATCATATGGAGGGTTACCAGTGGGTTAGGAAGTGGGAGAGAGAGAGAGGGGGAAAAGGTACATAGCATAAGTAGCATAAGTGGTAGGTAGAAAATACAGTGGAGGACAAGGGTAGTAGGGGAAATGTAGAAGCTAAAGAACTTGTGACACATGAACATGAACTAAAGGTGGAAATGTGGGTGGGAGGGAGTGTGCAGGGTGGAGGGGAATAAAGGGGGGAAATGGGACAACTGTATTAGCATAATCAATAAAATATATTTAATAAATAAATAAAATGAGGATAGTGTAAAAGGCCTCGATGATAACTTAACATTCACATCATGGGGGTGCCAAAAGGAGAAGAAAGCAACCGAGAAATTGAAAACCTATTTGAAAGAAATAACAGAAAACTTTCTTAACTTGGTAAAAGAAATAAAATATAAAAGTCCAGGAAGTGCGGAGTCCCAAACAAGATGAACCCAAGGAGACCCATATGAAGACATATCATAACTAAAGGTAAAGACAGAGAATCTTAAAAGCAACAAAAGAAAAGCAGTTACTTGCCTATAAGGAAGCACCAATAAGATTGTCAGCTGATTTCTCAAAGGAAACTTTGTAGGCCAGAAGGGATTGGCAAGAAATATTCAAGGTGATAAAAAGCATGGACCAAAATTACTCTATCCAGCAGAGCTATCATTTAGAATAAAAGGACAGATATAGAACTACCCAGACAAGAAAAAGCTAAGTGAATTCATCACTACCAAATTAGTATATATGAAATGTTAAAGGTTCTTCTTTAAGAAGAAGATAAAAAATATGAACAATAAAATGGCAATAAATACATATGTATCAACAATTGAATCTAAAAAATGAACAAGCGAAACAGAAACAGAATCATAGATACAGAAAACATTTTGATGTTTGCCAGATGTGAGGGGTGTTGGGGGAATGGTGAAAAGGTGAAGACTATATTAAGAAGTACGTATTTGTTGTTTCAGAGTAGTCATGGGGATGTAAAGTACAGCATAGAGAATATAGTCAATAATATTCTAATAACTGTGTGTGGTGTCTGATGGGTGTGAGATTTATCAGAATGTCTATGTATTAAGTTATGTAATGTCTAACCACTGGGTGTGCACCTGAAATTAATATAACAATGTATGTCAACTGTAATTAAAAATAAAAATAAATTTTAAATAATAAAAAATTAAAAAGGCAAAAAAAAGAACCTCTGAAAAAAATCAACTCCTCCATGAAGGCAATGAAAAATATAGAAAAACTCTCAAAAATATTAATTTTCAGATCCTTGAAATTAAACAGAAGCTTTCAATAATCTCAGCAGTGTTTTGTGAAGAAAAGTGGTTGAGTATCAGTAATAACAATGAGATTTGGGGGGTTTTAACTTTCCTTAATCTGATTTCCTTTCATCCAGATTCAAAGTATTATTAAAAACCAACAGCCTCACAACTATGAAAACATCAAACTAGCACCTACTAAAAGCAGAATAATGGGTTTGGAGCTCCCACAAAACCCCCAATCTCAGAGAATTATCACTGTTTGACTTGTCTGACAGTAAAGTGCCATTCTCAGAGACTGTCTATAGTTGACCTGAATCAGAACTCAATTTCTGGGACTGGCCCTATCTACAGGCATTTATCAAAAACAATCAGTGGTAGTTGCTTAACACTGAAGCTGCCAGAGGTGTTGTTAACAGTAGGGCTAACAAGAGGCTGATGAAAAAATTTTTTAAAAAACTCTAGAATAAGATGTCCATGGGGAGATTTGAAAAGATCTGATATAGTCCTGGCAATCTATAAGGCCACACACACATATGCTGTTTGCATGCCCAGGAAAGACCTGAGAAGGCCCTAATGTCTCACTGTTGGCTGACTTTGAGGCTTTGCCCAAACATGAAGTAAAACCCAATGAGAGTGTAAAGTGCCTGGAAAATTATTGAAACTATTCCAATAGGCACATTGAGTCATTCAGCAAGAGGAAGAAGATTTATTCATTCAAAATGTTTCAGAAAACTCTGTTCAACATTAGCTGGCTACTAAGCTACCTGAGAAAAGAGTTCATATGACAAATAATACAGACTTGACAGAATTAGTCCAGGAAAATCATTAAAGAAATCCCAAGGGAGTGAGAATCTGATTGATCAAGTTGTCATATCATATCATTAAAATGTCCAGCATTCAATAGAAAATTATGAAATATGCAAAGAAACTGAAGTGTGTCCTCTATAGAGAAAAACACATTCAACTGAAACATTATCTGAGAAAGCTGACAAAGATTTCTTTTTAAAAAAATATATTTTATTGATTATACCATTATACTTGTTCTATTCCCCCCTTCATTCCCCTCCACCCTGCACACCCCCTCCTCCACCATTCCCCCCTTAGTTTATGACCATGTGTCTCAAGTGCTTTCGATTCTATATTTCCCCTACTATTCTTGCCCTCCCCCTATCTATTTTCTACCTACCATCTATGCTACTTATTTTCTACACCTTCTCCCCTCTTCTCCTCCTCCCACTCCCCTGTTGCTAACCCTCCATGTGTTCTTCATTTCTATGGTTCCACTCCTGATCTAGCTGTCCTCTTGGTTTGCTTTTGTTTTAGGTGTGGTTGTTAATAACTGTGAGTTTGCTGTCCTTTCACTGTTCATATTTTTTATCTCCTTGTTCTTAGATAAGTCCCTTTAACATTTCATATAACAAGGGCTTGGTGATGATGAACTCCTTGAATTTGATCTTATCTGAGAAGCACTTTATCTGCCCTTCCATTCTAAATGAAAGCTTTGCTGGATAGAGCAATCTTGGATGTAGGTCTTTAGATTTCATGACTTGGAATACTTCCTTCCAGCTCCTTCTTGCCTGTAAGATCTATTTTGAGAAATCAGCTGACAGTCTGACGGGAACTCCTTTGTAGGTGACTGTCCCCTTATCTCTTGCTGCTTCTAGAACTCTCTCCTTCATTTTCCTCTTGGCTAATGTAATTATGATGTGCCTTGGTGTGTTCCTTCTTGGGTGCAACTTCTTTGGGACTCTCTGAGCTTCCTGGATTTCCTGGAAGTCTATTTCCTTTGCCAGACTGGGGAAGTTCTCCTTTATTATTTGTTCAAATAAGTTTTCCACTTGTGGCTGTTTATTTTCCTCTTCTGGTACCCCTATTATTCAGATGTTGGAAAGTTTAAAGATGTCCTGGAGGTTCCTAAGCCTCTCCTCATTTTTTTGAATTCTTGTTTCTTCATATTTTTCTGTTTGGTAATTTTTTTCTTCCTTCTGGTCCACTCCATTGATTTGAGTCCCAGTTTCTTTTCCATCACTATTGGTTTCCTGTGCATTTCCCTTCATTTCATTCAGTTTAGCCTTCATGTGTTCCTCTAATTTGTGACTAAAATCCACCAGTTCTGTGAGCATCCTGATCACCAATATTTTGAACTTTGCATCTGAGAGGTTCGCTATTTCTTTTTTGCTTAGAGTTATCAGCTCTGGGGCTTTGAGTTCTTCTTGAGCCATATTTTGGACAGTTTGTGCCTGTTATGTATGAGGAGCAGAGCCCTAGGTGTTCACCAGGGTGGGGCAACTCAGTCGCTGGGTTGTGACACTTGTGACGCTGTATGTGGGGGTGGGGTCAAAGGAAAGCAATGGCGTGCCCCCTCTGCTGTCTCCTGCTGCTGGGTCCATCTTACTGCTGACTCCCCTGCTGGTTTATCTGTGTGCAGATGTGTGACCGCAGCCAGCCTGTCGCCCCGAGCCCTCACTGGGTCAGCCCGATTTGGGGCTTCCTGGGTGCCTGGGGTCGGGGGATCTTTCTTGCCTGTCCCTGTTCCATTGCTGGCTCCACCCCTCTCACCTGTCTGGTTGAACGGTTGATTGTTGTTGGACTTCCATATAGTTCAATTTTCTGTTCTTTGGCTGAGCCTTTGTTTACTAAACCTTTGTTGCATTCAGACTTGATTGTGGGAGAAGGCACAGTGCTTCTCCTATGCCTCCATCTTGGTGGAAGTCCAAGCTGACAAAGATTTCAAATTAACTATTATAACTATGCTCAAAGAAGTAAAAGGATTATATCTGAAGAATAAAAGTATGAAATGATATCTTACCAAAGAGAGAAAATAAATAAAGAAAAATTTAAAGACATAAAATTCTGGACTTGCAAAGTAAAATTACAGAAACGAAAAATTCATTAAATGGACTCAACAACAGATTTCGACAGGCAAATGAATTAGGTAACATGAAGAAAGTTCAACTGAGGACTTCTGCCAAGATGGAGGTATAGGTGGAAACACTGTGCCTTCTCTCACAACCAAGTTTGAATGCAACAAAGGTTTAGTAAACAAAGACTCAGCCAAAGAACAGAAAATTGAACTATATGGAAGTCCAACAACAATCAACCGTTCAACCAGACAGGTGAGAGGGGCGGAGCCAGCAATGGAACAGGGACAGGCAAGAAAGATCCCCCGACCCCAGGCACCCAGGAAGCCCCAAATCGGGCTGACCCAGTGAGGGCTCGGGGCGACAGGCTGGCTGCGGTCACACATCTGCACACAGATAAACCAGCAGGGGAGTCAGCAGTAAGATGGACCCAGCAGCAGGAGACAGCAGAGGGGGCACGCCATTGCTTTCCTTTGACCCCACCCCCACATACAGCGTCACAAGCGTCACAACCCAGCGACTGAGTTGCCCCACCCTGGTGAACACCTAGGGCTCTGCTCCTCATACATAACAGGCACAAACTGTCCAAAATATGGCTCAAGAAGAACTCAAAGCCCCAGAGCTGATAACTCTAAGCAAAAAAGAAATAGCGAACCTCTCAGATGCAAAGTTCAAAATATTGGTGATCAGGATGCTCACAGAACTGGTGGATTTTAGTCACAAATTAGAGGAACACATGAAGGCTAAACTGAATGAAATGAAGGGAAATGCACAGGAAACCAATAGTGATGGAAAAGAAACTGGGACTCAAATNTAAGAAAAAGAAGATGAAAAATATGAACAGTGAAAGGACAGCAAACTCACAGTTATTAACAACCACACCTAAAACAAAAGCAAACCAAGAGGACAGCTAGATCAGGAGTGGAACCATAGAAATGAAGAACACATGGAGGGTTAGCAACAGGGGAGTGGGAGGAGGAGAAGAGGGGAGAAGGTGTAGAAAATAAGTAGCATAGATGGTAGGTAGAAAATAGATAGGGGGAGGGCAAGAATAGTAGGGGAAATATAGAATCGAAAGCACTTGAGACACGTGGTCATAAACTAAAGGGGGGTGTGGTGGGGGAGGGGGTATGCAGGGTGGAGGGGAATGAAGGGGGGAATAGAACAACTGTAATGCTATAATCAATAAAATATATTTAAAAACAGAAAGTTCAACTGAGATTTATTCATCCTAAGGGATTCCTTTTCAATGAAATTAAAAAGAGTGAAGAAAATGAATTGAGACTCAGAGACCTGTGAAAATCATCACGTGAACCAACACATGCATAACTGAAGCCTCAAAAAAAGAGGAGAGGTTAAATAGGCAGAAAGAATCTTTAAAGAAATAATTGCCAAAAAATGATGAAAAACATTAGTCTGCACATCCAAGAAGCTCAATGAACTCTTAGGATAAACTCAGGGAGATACACACTGACACATAGTAGAAAAACTGTCAAAAGACAAGGAATTTTGAAAGTAACAACAGAAAAATGACTCTGCATGCAAGAAATCCTCAATAACATTAACAGCTAATTTCTCATCAGAAACAATGAAGTTCAGAAGGCAGTGGGAATGACAGACATTTTAAGTGCTAAAAGAAAAAGACTGCCAGCCAAGAATTCTATATCCAGAAAACTATCCTTCGAAATGAAGAAGAAATCAAAACATTCCCAGATAAACATATACTAAGCTAATTCATCAACTAGAATACCTGCTCTCAATAGTCCTTTGTGCAAAATGGCAGACATAAATCCTACCTCATTAGTTCCTGCACTAAATGTATTATTAACTAAATAATCCAGTGAAAAAGCAGATATTGGAAGGAGGGACAAAAATGACATGACCCAAGTGTAAACTGTCTAAAAGAGATATATTCTAGATTCCAAGACACAGAGGTTAAAATTAAAAGAAGAGAAAGAAATATACCATGCAGCCCTGGCTGATGTGGCTCAGTGGATTAGTACTGGCCTGCAAACTGCAAGATTGCCAGTTTGATTCCCAGTCAGGGCACATGCCTGGATTTGGGGGCTTAGGAGAGGCAACTGATTGATTTATCTCTCACACATCAGTATTTCTCTACATCTCTTTCTCCCTCCTTTCCTCTCTCTGTTAAAATAAATAAGTAAATAAAATCTTTAAAGAAAAAAGAAATACACCATGTAAATCATAACTTAAAAATGGCTGGAGCGGTTAAACTAATATCAGACAAAATAGATTTTAAGACAATAATTGTTACTAGAGATTAAGAAAGGCATTTTATAATGATAAGAAAGTTAATCAGGAATACATATTATAAACATATGTACATAAAGTCTCAAAATACATAAAGCAAAAGTTGACAGAATTGGTAGAGATATCGACAATTCAACAATAATAGAGATTTCAATACCGCACTTTCGATAATGGATAGAGCAACTAGGCAGAAGTTCAACAAGGAAATAGAAACTTGAATAACATTATAAAGCAACTAGACACAGATATCTATAGAATACTCCACACAACAACAGCAGTATACATATTCTTCTCAGGAGCACGTGAAATATTCTCTATAATATACCATATGTTAGAGTACAAATCAGTTTCAATAAATTTTTAAAAATTGGAATCATACAAAGTATAGTTTCCAATCAATAAAATTATAAATCAATAACTGGAGAAAATTTGGAAACAGAAATGTGTAAAAATTAAACAACAGAGTAATAAATAACCAATGAGTCAGGAACAAGACATGGTGCCTTTTTGCACCACTAGTATTTAGCATTATATTGGAAGATCTACCCGGGATACTAGGCAAGAAAAAAAAACCATCCATATTAGAAAGTAATATTGTCACTATTTAGATATAACTTTTTAAAAGATTTTACTAATTGTATTTTTACACAGAGGGAAGGGAGAGAGAAAGAGAGGGGAGAAACATCAATGTGTGGTTGCCTCTCATGAGTCCCCTACTGGGAACCTAGCCCAAAACCCAGACTTGTGCCCTGACTGGGAATCAAACCAGCAACCCTTTGGTTCTCAGGCCAGCTGTCAATCCACAGTCACACCAGCCAAGAATATATATATGTATATATGATTATATATATAATCTTTCATTCATAATATGTATGAATGAAATTCACACACAAATCCACTTAAACTAATAAAGAAGTTCAACAAGGTTGTGTATTGATACAGGGTTATTATACAAAAATCAATTGTATTTATAAAATTACAATTAACAATAAAAAATAAAATTAAGGAAACACTTCTACTTACAATAGCCTCAAAAAGAATAAAACACTTAGGAATGAATCTAACAAAAGACAAGCAACATTTGTACATTAAAAACTATGAGAGGACTTCCGCCAAGATGGAGGCATAGGTGGAAACACTGTGCCTTCTCCCACAACCAAGTTTAGATACAACAAAAGTTTTGGAGAACTAAGACACACCCAGAGACCAGAAAATGGAATTATACAGAAGTCCGACAGCTACGAACCATTCAACAAGGATGGTAAGAGAGGTGGAGCCAGCAGCGGAGCTGGGTCGAGCAGGACAGACCTAGGAGCGCAGGCAGCCCGGAACTAGTCAGGGTGTGGGGCAGACTGACCACACTCGCACATTCGCGCGCAGTGAGACGGACCACGCAGGCCCCAGGGGGCGAACCCAGTGGTGGAGGGCTGACAGCGGTGGCACACTCACGTGCAGTGGAACAAAATGCGTGGGCCTGGTGACGGTGGTGGCTGTGGTGCCGGTGGGGGTCGTGGCAGCAGGCGGCAGAGGGAAGCCATTGTCCCTCTTTGACCCCGCCCCCACATACAACATCACAACCCAGCGACTGAGTTCCCCTGCTCTGGTGAAAACCTAGGGCTCCGATCCTGCTACTTAACCGGCACGAACAGCCCAAAAGATGGCACAAGAAGGACTCAAAGTCCCAGAGCCAATAACTCTAAACGACCAACAGATTGCCAGCCTCTCAGAAGCCCAATTTAAGACACTATTTATCAGGGTACTCATAGAATTGGTAGAGTACAGTCACAAATTAGAGGAACATATGAAGGCTAAACTAATTGAAATGAAGGGAGATGTCCAGGAAACCAATAGTGATGGAAAGAAAACTAGGACTCAAATCAATGGAGTGGACCAGAAGGGAGAACGAAACATCCAACCAGAAAGGAATGAAGAAATGAGAATTCAAAACAATGAGGAGAGACTTAGGAACCTCCAGGACATCTTTAAACGTTCCAACATCCGGATTATAGGGGTACCAGAAGGGGGAAAGAAACAGCCACGAGTGGAAAACTTATTTGAACAAATAATAAAGGAGAACTTCCCCAGTCTGGCAAAGGAAATAGACTTCCAGGAAATCCAGGAAGCTCAGAGAGTCCCAAAGAAGTTGGACCCAAGAAGGAACACACCAAGGCACATCATAATTACATTAGCCAAGACTAAAATGAAGGAGAGAATCCTAGAAGCAGCAAGGGATAAGGGGACAGTCACCTACAAAGGAGTACCCATCAGACTGTCAGCGGATTTCTCAAAAGAGACCTTACAGGCAAGAAGGGGCTGGAAAGAAGTATTCCAAGTCATGAAATCCAAAGACCTACAGCCAAGATTGCTTTATCCAGCAAAACTTTCATTTAGAATGGAAGGACAGATAAAGTGCTTCTCAGATAAGGTCAAGTTCAAGGAGTTCATCATCACCAAGCCCTTATTATATGAAATGCTAAAGGGACTTATATAAGAAAGAGATGATGAAAAATATGAACAGTGAAAGGACAGC
Organism: Sturnira hondurensis; assembly: GCF_014824575.4. NCBI lineage: Eukaryota > Metazoa > Chordata > Mammalia > Chiroptera > Phyllostomidae > Sturnira > Sturnira hondurensis. The sequence goes on along the minus strand of NW_028089713.1, from coordinate 2,901,740 downwards.
AAACTCACAGTTATTAACAACCACACCTAAAACAAAAGCAAACCAAGAGGACAGCTAGATCAGGAGTGGAACCATAGAAATGAAGAACATATGGAGGGTTAGAAACAGGGGGGCGGGGGTGGGAGGGGGAGAAGGGGCGAGAAGGCTCAGAAAATAGCATAGATGGTAGGTAGAAAATAGATAGGGGGGAGGGCAAGAATATTGGGGGAAATATAGAATCTAAAGAACTTGAGATACGGTTATAAACTAAGGAGGGGAGAGCATGGTGGGGGAGGGAGTGTGGGGGTGGAGGGGAATGAAGGGGAGGGGAATAGAACAACTGTAATGGTATAATCAATAAAATATATTAAAAAAAAACTATGAAACATCAATGAGAGAAATTAAAGACGTTTTAAATAAATGGAAAGATATTCCAAAGCAATAAATTAAAACACTTAATATTGTTGAAATGGTAATACTACCCAAACTGATCTTAGATTGAATGCAATTCCTTATCAAAATGCCAGCTGCCTTTCATGCAGACAACGTGGTGATCTTAAAGTACATATGGAAAATACAAAAGATCGAGAATAGCCAACACGATCGTGAAAAAGAATTACAAAGCTGGAAGACTCATACTTCACGATATCAAAACTTCCTACAAAACTAACTAAGACAGTGTGGTACTGGAATAAACATGGACACATTGATCAATGGAATAAAATTGAGAATCCAGAAATAAATCCACATATCTATGACCAACTGGATTCTAATGAGGGTGCCAAGACCACTCAATGGGAAAAGAATTACGTCCTTAACAAATGGTTTTATTTCATCCCAGGCTACTGATAATGATGCTATTAGCTTGGAATGCCTGAGGTACTTGACTGGTCTCATAATACTCAGAGCAAGCCCCACAGACATTCCCCCCTGGGTGAATGTTGTGGTTGGAATGGCCCTTGTGGTTCTTGTTATCATCACAGAATGCACTTTAGCAAAACCATCCGGGAACTTTGTGAAACAAGATTTATTGTTCACAAGTCCTGGAAGGTACACAGCATGCCGGAGGGACACATACCAAGGTCACAGGTAGAGAGAGAACACACAGAACTGGGCCTCTGTTTTTATTAGGGTCCAAGAGTGTAGTGTCTAGGGTTTTGCAGGTTCACTCTTTTTTGGCTAATTTAAAGTACAAGTGCAGAAATTAGGTCATGAGAACAGAGAAGCAGGGTCACTGAAATTTTGAGTTATTTAGGGCTTTCTTTTTCTTTTTTTTCAATCCTTACCCTAGGATACATATCCACTGCTTTTAGAGAGAGAGGAAAGGAGTTAGAGATGCAAGAGAGAAACATCTATCTGTTGCCTCCCGTATGTGCCCTGACCATGGATCCAACCTGAAACCTAGGTATGTGCCCTGCCTAGGCATTGAACCAGCAATGTTTTGGTGCATGGGATGATGCTCCAACCAACTGAACCACCCAGCCGGGGCACTCAGGGCTTTCTGAAAGAGGAAACTTCATGGATTGAGACAGCCTAAATCCGTAGCTGGTTTTGCTAGTTGCTGTGTCATCCTGCTGGCAATGTGTTTATTCAACATGGATAACATGGATGTCCTTAGAAATGGATGCCTCAGCAATCAAAAGCTTAATGTCAGGCACTTGCATTACAATGATGCTGGGACAAGCAGAGAGTCACATGCAAAAAGAAAATGAAATGGGACCCTTATCTCACACCATATCCAAAAATTAAGTTAAACGGATCATAGATAGATAGAAATCCTAATAATCAAAGGCTTCCATTAACTTTGTGGCTACTGGCACTACATACAAACAAGGATGGGTAGGCCTTTGCTAGGGTCAAGTAGAGGTCAAAATAAGCTTTTGATTTAGAACCCCAAAACTGGGGTACTGACTTTTCCATGTGTACACTGGAAGGTTTATCATAATTGCGGAGTTCAAGAGAAAGACTTTGAAGGAAATCCTATGTGTTTGCTTTGGCAGCACATACACTAAAACTGAAGGGAATCCTTTAAGTTACTGAAAGCAGTCTCTAGAGAACACATCCATGGCAAGAGCTTGGGTATGATTGCTCTTAGAAGAACATATAAAGGATCAGCCATTCAAAAAATTAGGAACCAATGTCCATAGTATCCTATGAGATTGAGAAACCTTGATGTTATGTATTGGTAATTGGGTGGGGCAAATCCCAAATAGCTTCCAATACATAAAGAGAAAAAACTTTCTACTTTGTGTGATGTCATGGCCTAGATAATGTACTTCGATCAGATAAAATTAAACTTTATTCTTAAAGATATTTTGTCCTTGTACATTAACACTGTGTTTAAATGGAGGGAATCAATTTCACAAGGCTCTCCATCTGAAGAGCATAACAGGTCATCATATTGTGTAAGAATAAGATATCTCTAAGATTATGGTTGAGCATTTAGGCAAAATAAGAGGGTGCTTTGTAAGCCCCTGGGGCATACACAAATTGTTTATGTGTATTGTTTGTTTTCCCAAATGATGCCTTCTCAAATACAACATATGTGTTTGGTTGCAAGTGTCCTAAAGAATATGAGGTCTAGATATGCCGCTGTAGAGCAAGCAGCTGTTTCAGAGAGGTTGGATGAAACTGGGATTGGTGATTACAGGGAAGTGAGGAAGCACACTCTTGTTAATGGCTTTTATATCTTGTACAAAGTGACTGCTGAGCCTATTGGCCTTTTTGATGGGCACCAACCCAAAGGGCTGGTGCAAGGAGTAATGAGTCTTTTACGTGATACACAGAATGCAATGATCTAAAGACCTTCAGTGTCTCCCTTTGTATAAGAAGGTTTTGTAGTTGGTTTTAGGGTCAGCTTTGGAAGGGTCCAGCCAGAACAATAGAGACCTTTGAGTGTTTAACCTCCTTTACATGTCCACATCTGAACTATTTTTGGCCTAGAAATTTCCAGGGCTCTTTTCAAGGTCTGAGACATTAGTAGGGAAGGCAACAGGCAGTGGACAATCAATCTGTGCTATCATAAAATTATTGGTGAAATTATGGTATTCCAGTTACAACAAATTCACTAAAGTAAAATTACCAAGCAGAAAACTGGAAAAGAAAGACACCGGAAGAAAAGACACCGGAAGTGGCTGAGACAAAGGCAGGATCTAAGATGTTTTTAAGATTCCTACCACTAAAAACTTTTTGTTACTCTAGGAAAGGGAATTACAGAGAGGTTGAAGGGCTTATTGGTAGAAATGAAGCATTCTGTGTTTGCAACTCCATGGAAATCTCTCCCCTTTGTGTTAAGGGCAATTGTGCACAGGCCAGAGCAACACAATTTTTTAAAACAATTTATTAATTATGACATTACAGTTTTCCCATTTCCCCCACTTCATTTTCCTCCACCCTGCACATGTCCTCCCACCCACATTCCCCCCTTTGTTTCATGTCCATGTGTCATAAGTTCTTTAGCTTCTACATTTCCCATACTAATCTTGCCTTCCCCCTGTCTATTTTCTCCCCACTATCTATGCTACTTATTCTCTGTACCTTCTCCCCTCCTCACCTCCTCTCACTCTCCTGTTGCTAAACCTCCATGTGATCTCCATTTCTGTGGCTTCGCTCCTGTTTTAGCTGTCTGCTTAGTTTGCTTTTGTTTTAGGTGTGGTTGTTAATAACTATGAGTTTTCTGTCTTTTCACTGTTCATATTTTTTATCTTCATTTTCTTAAATAATAAGGGCTTGGTGATAATGAACTCCTTTAACTTGACCTTATCTGAGAAATACTTTACCTGCCCTTCCATTTTAAATGAAAGCTTTACTGGATAAAGCAATCTTGGCTGTAAGTCTTTTGATTTCATGACTTGGAATACTTCTTTCCAGCCCCTTCTTGCCTGTAAGGTCTCTTTTGAGAAATCCGCTGACAGTCTGATGGGCACTCCTTTGTAGGTGACTGTCCCCTTATCTCTTGCTGCTTCTAGGATTCTCTCCTTCATTTTCATCTTGGCTAATGTAATTATGATGTGCCTTGGTGTGTTCCTTCTTGGGCCTGCTTTCTTTGGGACTCTCTGAGCTTCCTGGATTTCCTGGAAGTCTATTTCCTTTGCCAGACTGGGGAAGTTCTCCTTTATTATTTGTTGAAACAAGCTTTCCACTTGTTGCTGTTCCTCTTCCCCTTCTGGTACCCCTGTAATTCGGATGTTGGAACGTTTAAAGATATCCTGGAGGTTCCTAAGCCTCTCCTCATTTTTAAAAATTCTTGTTTCTTCCTTCTTTTCTGTTTGGTTGTTTCTTTCTGCCTTCTGGTCCACTCCATTGATTTGAGTCCCAGTTTTCTTCCCATCACTATTGGTTCCCTGTGCATTTTCCTTCATTTCACTTAGTGTAGTCTTCATTTTCTCATCTAATTTTTGACCAAAATCAACCAGTTCTGTGAGCATCCTGATCACCAGTATTTTGAACTGTGCATCTGATAGGTTGGCTATCTCTTGGTTGCTTAAAAGTATTGGTTCTGGGGCTTTGATTTGTTCTTCTGTTTGAGCCATAATTTTTTTTGTCTTGTCGTGCCTGTTACATTAAGGGTCGGAGCCTTAGGTGTTCACCAGGGTGGAGCAACCCAATTGCTGGGTTGTGACACTGTATGTAGGGGCGGGGTCAGAGAGGAAACAATGGCACTTGCTCCACTCTCTCTTGGATTTCAGTCCCCTCTGCTACTTCCCACAAATGAATTGGGCCCTTCTGATGCTGGTTCCCAAGTGGGTGGGCTTGTGTACATTATAGGAACCTGTGGGTCTCTCCAAAGAATTCTCCTCTGAGGCTGGGAGTCTCTCTAGGCACCTTTCCAATTGGTGCTTTTAGGTTTTATTTCCTGGTACTAGGGCCCTGGGTTGCACAGTCTGTCTCACTGCCCATTTTTGCCTGGTTTATCTGAGCACAAATGTGTGACCGTGGCCAGCCAACCTCCTTGCACGCCTCACTGGGTTGAGTCTGCTTATTTCCTCCCTGAGCCCAGGGTCTGCTAGCCCAGCACCGCCTGTGCGCCTGGGTCTGCCAATCATTGCATTTTCCTGCCCCAGCCCCTTTCCACTGGCTGCCGATTTTGCCCCTCTTACCAGTCTGGATGAATGGTTGTCGGACTTCTGTACGGTTCAATTTCTGTCTGTTCTGATTTTTTTGTTTGTTTGTTTCTAAATCTTTGTTGTCCTTAATTTTGGTTGTGTGAGGAGGCACAGTATTTCCACCTACTCCTCCATGTTGTCTTGTCTGGAAGTTCTATTTATTTATCTTTAGAGAAAGGAGAAAGGACGGAGAAAGAGAGGGAGAGAAACATGATGGGTGAGAGAAACATTAATCAGTTGCCTCTCGTACACCCTCAACTGCAACCCAGGCCTGTGTCCTGACAGGGTATCAAGCTGGCAACCTTTTGGTTCAAAGGATGATGCCCAACCCACTGAGGAACATGAGGGCAGGGCAACAGAAACATTTTCTTAAAAGAATTTTTATTTATTTATCTTTAGAAGGGAAGGGAAGGAGAGAGGAAGAGAAATATCAATGTGTGGTTGCCTCTCATGTGTCCCCTGCTGGGAACTGGCCTGCAACCCAGGCATGTGCTCTGAGTGGGAATCGAACTGCGATCCTCTGGTTCACTGGCCCGTGCTTAATCCACTGAGCTACACCAGCCAGGGCAGAAACATTTTAAAAAATCGACACAATTTAGATAACTCCTTGGCAAACAAAACTAGGTTAGTAATTTTGGTTTAATAAAAATATGTTGTTTTCTTTGAGTTACAGGTCGCAGGGAGGGGAAAATTCCCCTCTTGACCCCTCTTGAGTTCTTATAGCTGGACTAATAGTAAAGTTGACATAAAACCAGATTAACAGTAGAAAAACCAATTTAGTATCTGCACATGGGAGATCATAAATGATGCTCACAGAAATGATCAAACCTGATAGCTGCTTATACTTTCAGGTAAAGAAACAATAAACTTGTGAAGAATTGACAGAACAAAGAAACTTAGGTTTGGGTGCTCAATAGTGAGAAATCTAAGCAAACTTCACACTTGGGTAGTAAATTAGTAAAGGAGTAGCGAGGTTTGTGTATATAGGTCTTTCAGCCCTGGGTTCCTTTTCAGCCCCGGTTCCTTCCCTCTAGCAAGACAGCATTTACAGGAGAGGTGCATTTTCTGCATTCAAGGAAACAAGGGAGGATCAGTGCGTCCTTTTCATACCAGCTGTTTGTGAAGTAAATTTAATTCAAAGTAACCAACTTCCCACTGTGGGATATTTTAGGGTGGCCTGCCCTGAACCCTAACATAGGTATGAAGTATAATATATTCTGCTTAGTTCTGTTCTTAAACTTACATAGGTTTATTCATTGAATAAGCTAGCATTACTTCTACAGTCGTGCAGCACATAATGATGTTTGGTCAGTGACATACCGTCAATGCAATGGTGGTCCCAGAAAATTATAATGGAAGTGGAAAATTCCTACTGCCTAGTGACACCATAGCTATCATAACATAGTGCAATGCACTGCTCATGTGTTTGTGGTGATACAGTGTAAATAAGCCTGCTGTGTTGCCAGTCATATAGCACATACAATTATACCCAGTATATAATACTTGACAATGATAATAAACAACTATGTTACTGGGTTATCACTTATTATACTACACATTTTTGTGGTTATTTTAGACATACTTTTCTACTTACAAAAAATATTTGCCATGAAACAGTATGCCATGTCATGCCAGCAGCAGCCTCATACACCTAGCATTTGCCACGTCTCTCAGTGCACCATTTTCTCTTGTGTCTGATTTAATCTCGTGTCGTTTTTTTGTACAGTAACCTGCCGTGCAGGTCTGTAGCCTAAGAGCAATAGGCTGTACCATACAGCCTAGGTGTGTAGTAGGCTGTGCCACCTCGTTGTGTAATAATAATATCACTCAGTAATATTTACACAAAGACAAAATCACCTAATGACACATGTCTCAGAAAATATCCCCATCTTTAAGTGACTCATGATTGTACTTCATGTTTAAAATTACAAAAATAGCCCTGACTGGTGTGGCTCAGTGGGTTGGGTGTCCTGCACACTAAATGGTCAACGGTTCGATCCCTGGTCAAGGCACATGCCTGGGTTTCGGGCCAGGCCCCTGCATGAGGGCCTGCTAGAGGCAGCCAATCAGTGTTTCTCTCATACATCCATGTTTCTCTCTCTCTTTCTCCCTCCCTTCCTCTCTCTCTAAAAAAAAAATAAAAATAAAATCTTTTTTAAAATACAATAAAATGACATAAAGTGTAAATTTGTGTTTTACCACTGAATTTTTCTGACAAGCTTGATTTTATCAATAATTAATTTTAAGTTAATTTCAAATATCTTAGGGAACTTAAATCTTGAACTGATCACTATATTGAGTTAATTAATGAATATTTATTAAACACCTAGATCAGGGGTACCCAACCCTGGGTGGTGGACTTGTTAGGAACTGGGCCGCACAGGAGGAGGTGAGGTGGGGGTAAGCAAGCCTCCCCGGCGTTACTGCCTGAGCTCCGCCTTCTGCCTGGCACCTCCTGCCTGCCTCCTGCCTGCCCCGTCCCGCCCACGGGAAAAATCAACTTCCACGAAACCAGTCCCTGGTGCCAGAAAGGCTGGGGACTGCTGATCTAGGTTTTTTCTAAAATAGAATACTGAACTACTGATTACTAGTCATTTAGTATTTTAAGTTTATTTGCTTCTTATTTTTATATGCTACAGAAAGACTGTATCTTTGTGTTTTTTAATGAACATGTTTACATATGTCGCTTTGGGACATGTATAAATACTGATGTATAGTAGACAATGCACGAAACAAAGTGTTAACCACCTCTTTCTTTTCTCTGTCAACTAGAAGTTACTTTGGTTAACTGTCCAGTCCATTTTGTTTTCCACACTCCAAAATATGTAACATCTTTTAAATTCATTCATGTCTTTATTTCCACCTTAACCACTGCCTCACATGCCTGAGCTGTGATTATCTTTCACCTGAACTGTTGAACTATTTCTTTAACTGTCCATACAATTTAGACTACTACTTATAAAATTAAAATCAGAATGATATTTACTTTTCTATAACTCTCAGTGTCTTTTCATTGATGATCTGATCTCACCCACCTTTTCCGCTTCATCTTCTGTTCCTTTTCTGCTCACACTCACTACTCTTGAGCCACATAAAGCTTCCTCTGGTCTCCATGAACATCCTTTCCCCCAGAGCCTCAGCACTTGGGGTTCTTCTTACCTGAATGTCCTTTGCATGACTGGATCCATGTCTTCATCTAGGTCTTACATGAAAGGTTACCTTCTCAGAGAGGTCGTTCCTGACCCCTGTATCTAAAGCAGCCCGTTTCAGTCACATTTTCATTTTCATCTTAGTGCATACTAGGTACCGTGATCTGAAATTATCTTAGTCGTTTTTCACTTGATTATTTCCTGTGTCCCCAACCAGAACATAAGCTACATGAAAGCAGGGACCTTATATTAATTAGCAGTGTTCCCTCAAGGCCAAGAATGTGTCTGACACATAATAAGAGCTCAAAATAGGAAAGAATGTTAATAACATTGCTGAGTCAGTCCATACTGAACTGAAATATCAGGCCTTGTCCTGGACTGCTGGTCTTCAGTTTCTTTGCATCACCAATTGTTTTCCACTTGATGGTCTTTGCCTCCAGGCAGAGATCCAGAACAAAGGGGTAGAGAGAAGGTTGCAATGAACCTATCTTCTTTAATCTCCCTAGGAATGTTGCCCTTGCCCCCTAACTGCATTCCATTTGCAGACTTGGGAATGGGAGCCCCTTTTCAAGAAAGGCATGCATGAAAATAGACTGCTTAGGGGGCCAGCATCAGGGTTCCAACAACCCTTGGTGCTTTCCCCATATTCCAGTGAGATTTTCAAGATCCCACTTTTTTGTAATCAAATGTATCAACCAGTCTCAAACAGAAAAGGAGCAAATCAGAGCTCTTGGTTTGGGTACATTTGGACCCGCTAATTGATTGATTTGTTAACCTGAATTTCAGAATATAAACTGTGGTTCTGCATTTCTACTTGCTTCCAGCTTGACCACCTCAATAACCAACCTACTCTGTTCATTTTGCAGATACGCACTCCTATGTGCCAGACACTTGTAAGCACTTGGAATGCATCAAGAAATAAGAGACACAAGCCCCAGTGGAGCTTCTGTTACAGAACAGACCCAAAGGGGGGATACGATATACTATTACTGAAAGGACCCCCTTTTTCTCCAGGGGTCTCCCACCGTACGAGGTTTGCTATGCCCGCCACCAGAGGAAAGACCTCTCTCAATGCCAGAGATTGGTGAAAAGGAAAGGAATTATTATTTATTTAGAAATTACACGGACTAAAGTTTTTTAGAGTACCCATAAACGCACGCAGTCCTTCCTTCTCCCTCTGTCCAGTCTGGGGTACCGTATCTCAGGAAAGAAGTAGAAGTCCGTGACTCAGGCTCCCAGCTCCATCCACGTGGCAGAAAAGGAGCACTTCCAGAGTTGCGCGGTCCCAGACTCTCACCCCGAGAGTCTTAAACCCAGCTCTCAAAGCTGCATGGTCCACAAGAAGGCACCAAATGGCTGCAGCCTGGGTTTAAATCCCAGCACCAATCTTCCTCTGCATCCTCATTTCCGACTCCTCCCACAACTGGCCACAGCTGCCAGCATTCGGGTGGGTGTGGCCCTGTGCTGTGAAGCCAACCATCTCCAAGCTCTTCGGGACTCTGTTACAAATCCCTATTTGGGGCCCTCCTCTTGGCTGCACCCTGTTACACTTCCACTCTGGTGGGATAGACAATACTGGGGTTGACAGGGTGGGATTAACAATAAAACGATAAATAAATAAATCATATAGCATATTGAAAGGTGTTAAGTATTTCAGAGAAAAAAACCTAGATGAGAATGAAGAAATTGGGAGGGGGGAGGTAGATTGCGATTCGTTTTTAATCCTCACCTGAGCACATGTTTATTGGCTTGAGAGAGAAAGAAACATCAACACAAGAGAGAAACATCAACTGGTTGCCTTCCTTACACAACCAGAATGGAGATCGAACCCACAAGTTGGTGTGCTCCCTGACTGGAATTGAACCTGCAACCTTTTGGTGTATGGGATACCGCTCCAACCAACTTAGCCACCCAAGCCAGGGCTAGATTGCAATTTTAAACAGAGGAACCTCTTTTAGAACATGACAGCTGAACAAAAAGTTGAAGGAGGTGAATTATACATTCAGCCATGTGAATATCTAAGATTTTTAGATGTCTGAACATTGAAGATTTTTAACCATGTACCTCCCTAAAAGCAGAGCGTTCCAGGCAGAGGGAGCAACTCATACTAAGGCCATGAAGTAGGAGCATGCCTGGCATAAGGCACAGCTGAATGGGTAGAGTAGGGTGAATAGTAGCGGTAGGTGATGAGGTTGGAGAAGTGGTGGGGGTCAGATCATGTAGGGCCTTTAGCCAGTGTGAGGACTTTGGTTTTTACTCTGAGTGACATGAGGAATTATAGCAGAATTTTTAACAGAGTAATAGCACTCATTTAGGTTTTACAAGGGTCCCTCAGTGCTGTATTGAGAACAGACTGTAGAGACACAAGAGTAGAAGCTGGGAACTTGTTAGCATAGAACAAGAGACCCATTAGTAGTCTAGTACTGCAGGCAGGAAATGAGGGTGGTGGCAGGGAAAGTGGCTGTAGGAGAGGACAATGTGTCCTTGATTTTCTTAGGGTCCCTTGCTCAGTTTTAAAATTACACTGATAGAGATTTTTTCTTTTATATATATTTTCTTGATTATGCTATTACAGTTGTCCCATTTCCCCCATTTATTTCCCTTTTCCCTGCACCCCCCTTCCCACATGCATTTCCCCTCTTATATCATGTCCATGGGTCATACATATGAGTTCTTTGATTTCCACATTTCCTACACTATACTTTTTTTATAATGTATTTTATTGTTTATGTCATTACAGTTGTCCCCTTCCCCCACTTCATTCCCCTCCAACCTGCACATCCCCTGCCGCCCACATTCCCTCTCCTTTAGTTCATGTCCATGTGTCATAAGTTCTTTAGCTTCTACATTTCCCATACTACTCTTGCCCTCCCCCGTCTATTTGTTCCCCACCATCTATGCAACTTATTCTCTGTACCTTCTCCCCCACCTCCTCCTCTCACTCCCCTGTTGCTAACCCTCCATGTGATCATTTTTTATCTTCTTTTTCTTAGATAAGTCCCTTTAACATTTCATATAACAAGGGCTTGGTGATGATGAACTCCTTTAACTTAACCTTATCTGGGAAGCATTTTATCTGCCCTTCCATTCTAAATGATAGCTTTGCTGGATGGAGCAATCTTGGATGTAGGTCCTTGCCTCTCATGACTTGGAATACTTTTTTCCAGCCAGCCCCTTCTTGCCTGAAAGGTTTCTTTTGAGAAATCAACTGACAGTCTTAAAGGAATTCCTTTGTAGGTAACTGTCTCTTTTTTTCTTGCTGCTTTTAAGATTCTCTCCTTCTCTTTAATCTCGGGGCGTGTAATTACGATGTACCTTGGTGTGTTCCTCCTTGGGTCCAACTTCTTTGGGACTCTCTTAGCTTCCTGGACTTCCTAGAAGTCTATTTCCTATGTCAGATTGGGAAAGTTCTCCTTTAGTATTTGTTCAAATAAGTTTTCAATGTCTTGCTCTTCCTCTTCTCCTTTTAGCATGTCTATGATTTGGATATTGGAATGTTTAAACTTGTCCTGGAGGTTTCTAAGCCTCTCCTTTTTTTTGAATTCTTGTTTCTTCATTCTGTTCTGGTTGAATGTTTATTTCTTCCTTCTGCCTCAGACCATTTCGAGTCCTGGTTTCCTTTCCGTCACTCTTGGTTCCCTGTGCATTTTCCTTTATTTCGCTTTTCATAGCCTTTACTTTTTTCTCTATTTTTGTGACCACATTCAACCATTTCTATGAGCACCCTGATTACCAGTGTTTTGAACTCTGCATCTGATAGGTTGGCTATCTTTTTGCCGCTTAGTTATATGTTTTCTGGAGCTTTGATCTGTTCCTTCAGTTGGGCCATATTTTTTTTGTCTTGATGCACCTGTTGTAAGGGGTGGCACCTTAGGTATTCACCAGGCTGGGGTAACCCAGGTCACTTGTTGTGGTGCTGTATGTGGGGGAGGGGTCCAAGAGGGAACAATGATGCTTTCTGGGCTCTTGGCCTGCTCTCAGTCACTTTCTCCACTACCCATGAGCAAACTGGGCCCTTCTCATGCTGATTCCCAGGTGGGTGGGTTTATGTATGTTCTAGGAACCTGTGGGTCTCTCCCGCGAACTCTCCTGTGAGGCTGGTAGTTTCTCCCACCACTACAACTCCCAAAGGTTTTTTTCAATTAGAGGTTTTGAGGCTTTATTTTCCTGTACTGGAACCCTGGGTTGCTTGGTCTATCTTGCTCCCCAGTTGTTCCTCCCAGTTTATCTACATGCAGACATGGAACCACCAGCTCTGCTAGCTGTCGCCTGCCCTGGCCCTTCAGCCACCTCCTTGCCGCTGGTCCTCTCTGCCCGGCTGCCCATCTCCACCCCTTCTACAGGTCTGGATGTTTCTTCTTTAGCTGCTTGGCTGTTGGACTTCCATACAGTTTGATTTTATGTCAGTTCTGTTTGTTTCTTGGTTTTAAATTTATTGTTGTCCTTCTTTTGGTTGTGTGAGGAGGTACAGTGTATCTACCTACACTTCCATCTTATCTGGAAGAAACCGATACAGATTAATAGGAAGAAATTATATATATTTCTTTTATATGACACAAGAGCCTTAATAAGAAAATGAAGACCTAAAAATATGGTTAAATCTGAGTTTGTTTTTTAAAAGATTTTATGTATTTATTTTTACAGAGAGGGGGAGGGAGGGAGAAAGAGAGGGAGAGAAATATTGATGTGAGAGAAAAACATTGGTTGCCTCTTATACACACCCCAACCAGGGACCAAATCTGCAACCAATGCATGTGCTGTGACTGGGAATTGAACCTGTGACCTCTCTGCTTTGTGGGATGATGCCCAACGAACTGAACCACACCAGTCAAGGCAAATCACTTGAGGCAAATAGAGTTAGTATTTTTAACTCTAGATTTGATGAAGAGCAGAAGGTCATGGAACGATATCATAGGGCAAAGAGTATGAGCTAACTATAGTAAACCACGGAAACCTTATCAAGGCCTATTTATTCAGATTTTTCTCCATGTTTGTGTTCCTCCTCTGATAAAGATGTTCCCTTCCTCCCGTATTAAGGAAGACACCTCTAACATGAGGGTCTTAGCACCTGGTTCAGGAGAAAGGAGAGAGGGGGACGGTCACAGCGATCTTTTCGAACTCCTGTTTCTCAAACTCCTTCAGTTTAAAATCTTCCATATGCCCAGATACCATATTTTGGGGTAGTGTGTCTTGAACCTTATCATAGTGAAAACTGGTTGATTCTGGATATCACTTGGATATAAACCCACCAGAAGAAATGAATATGGCAAATGAGAGGGAAAAAAGGAGCCAAAGATGACTCCAAGGCTTTTCTCTTGAAAAACCAGAGTCGTCATCACTTGGGATAGGGAAGGCCAAGGGATATCGAGTGTGAGATGCATATTAGACGTCCAAGTGGAGGAGACGAGTAAGCCATTGGATATACACGTCAGAAGCTCAGAAGAGAGGTCTGGGATACATGTTGGCACTCTCAAGTATTTAAAGCCATAAAACTGAGTGAGAACATAAGAATAGAGAATGAACAGGGGATCAAAGTCTGAGCCCAGGACATGACAACATTTGAAAAAAACGTTGACAATAGAAATACAATGTGAGCCATATTAATTTCAAATCATCTATGAGCCACATTAAAAGAAAACAGGTCAAATTAACTTTAAACTATATTTTATTTAACTTAACCAAAATATTATCATTTCAACTTGTGATTACTCTCAAAATTATTAATGAAGTAGGATATATTCTTTTTTTCCCAGTAAGTCTTTGAAGTCTTGCACGTGTTGAGTACTTTCAGCAACCTCATTCAGGCTAGCCACATTTCTAGTGCTTTATAGACATATGATACTGGTGGCTCGCATGCTTGTTGGGCAACACAAATTTAGAGATGTAGGAGAAGAGGGTAGCAAAGAAGACTGGGGGGCAATCTGAGGTAGGAAGGAAACCAAGACATTATGATGCCTTGGAAGCTGTGTGAATGGAAGTGGTGGTAATCTGTAGAAGTTATAATAGTTGCAGTTTTTTCAATGAAGAAGCAAGCCAGGCATATCACCCAGGGTGCTGATGTAGAGGAGTTACTGGGGGTATGAGGAGAAAGGAGACTGGGGAGAGGGAATAGATTAGGAAGGAGCAGACTGCTGGACAGCATGAAAATTTACTGACACTGATAATCATGAATTTAAAGTGAGAACAAGCCAGTGAGATTGGGTGGCTTTCTCCAGCCACAAGGACACAGGCAGGATAGGCAGAGACTTTGATTTAACAGGATAACGGTTTTATGCTCTTCTTGATGCCACTTTGCTTAGATTAAAGTTATTCTGACTGCAAATAACAAATTGGCTCACATTAGGTAAATCAAAAAAGAAACTTTATTGGAAGAATTCTGGATAAAATTGAGAAATCAAAGGCTACCAGTAGAGTCAGGCAGGGACCGAGCCGTGGGCTACTCCATCTCCCCCCCCCTCCGGCACTGTTCTCCTCTCCTGATCTTCCACCACAATCCTGCACAGATGGCGGCCCCACCACTGCCAAGTCATCACCTGTCCCCAACCTGAGCACTCACAGTTGTCTTTGAGTTTATATTACTAAGAGAGAAAATCTGGTGGAATAAGCTTGGGTCAAATGGTGTGTGAGTCAAGGAAAAAATCATGGTGAAGAGTCAACAGTTAATAATTCAAAGTACTGTCTTATAACACATGTTTGAGAAACATATCAGAGGTTGACTCCTAATAAGTGATTATAATAAATGAAATTTTATGAAATATTAAGTGTTGAAGGGTAACTTTTAAAAAATAAAGTGAAATTATGACACCCTTACAAATATGAAATGGACACACCAAAGATTTTATTTAACTCATTAATTAATGAAGGAAGAGGTAAGATGTTTCAACTAGTTCAGAGAAGAATCCAAAGGCCAAACATACATGGAGGCCACAAACTGAATCTGCAAATAAATGCAAAACTAGCTTTTTGGAGGTGGGGAGAGAAATAAATCATTCCTTCACTGAATAATTTTGTATGTGTATGAAACAGAATTATTTGCATTGCTATGTTATCTACAACTTGCAATGTTGTAAAATAGATCAAAGACAATGAAAGGTATAAACCCCACAGAATCAGATAACCTAGAAGGGTGTGCTCTAAAAAATGCATAGTTTTCCATTGAAGATGTCCAGCCATTCTTTGATCCATTTCAAAATCTTTCACAATTTTTCTTGATGACTGAAAATACCTGGGTTTTTTGTAAGTATATGTCATGAGTTCCTCATTGCCCAATACTTTTATGTGCTCAATATTATTTGGTGCTTTTTCACTTTTAAAAATGAAGTTTACTTTTTATTTTTTAAAGTTATATAGCATTCAGAATTATAATTTTACACAATAAACATCAGAAAGACTGATTCTTTGGGAAATGTGCATAGGTTTTTACCCTTTAAGACCCCAAATTCTATTATCTCATCTATTTTGGTTTTTCTAGACTGTATTATTATACATCTGAACTTCTTTAAAACAATGAATGGAGAGGGAGGGCTCTGGGATGAATGTAAGCCAGGTTCTGTGCTCGCTGAGAAAAAACATGGGCAAAGCAAATCCTAAGAAGTCAAGAGGTAAAATGTTATTGCATCCTTCCTTTGTGTAAACTGTCTGGGAGGAACACAAGAGGCACTCAGATAAGAAACTTCTCAAAGCTTTCTAAGATCCCTCTGGAGGTGAAAGACCATGTCTGCTAAAGAAAAATTAAAATTTGAGGGCAAGGCAAAGGTGGACAAGGCCTGTTATGAAGAGAAATGAAAACTTATATACCTCCGAAAGGGGAAACAAGAAAGAAGTTCAAAGATCCCAATCCGCCCAAGAGGCCTTCTTCAGCTTTTTTTTCTTGTTTTGTTCTATTTCCCCCAAATCAAAGGAGAGCATCAGGCTCTGGCTGGCATGGCTTGGCGGATTGAGTGCTGGCCTGTGAACCAGAAGGTCACTGGTTCAATTCCCAGTCAGAGCACATGCCTTGGCTGGGGGTCAGGTCCCCAGTTGGGCCATGTGAGAGGCAGCTGATTGATGTATCTCTTGCACATTGATGTTTCTCTCCCTGTCTTTCTCCCTCCCTTTCCCTCTCTCTAAAAAAGTAAATAAAATCTTTTTTGAAAAAAGGAGAGCACCTGGCCTATCTACTGGTGATGCTGCAAAGAAGCTGGGAGAGATGGGAAGTCACACAGCTGCAGGGAACAATCAGCCTTAGGAGAGGAAGGTAGTCAAGCTGAAGGAGAAATATGAGAAAGAGAGAGCTGTAAAATGAGCTGAAGGAAAGCCTGATGGGGCCAAAAAGGGAGTCATCAAAGCTGAGAAAAAGCAAGGAAAAGAAGGAAGAAGAAGATAAGGAAGATGAAGAGGAGGAGGAAGAGATGAAGAAGAAGAAGATGATGATGATGAAATTGCTTCTAGTGCAGTTTTTGTTCTTGTCTATAAAGCATGTGACCCCTATACACAATTCATTCATTTTAAAGAAAAAGGAACTTCAGTTACATTGGAATGTAAGGCTATGTATGATATGTTTTTAAATTGTATGGTGTCTTTTTTGTGTACTTAACACACTACCTTGTCTTGGTGATACTTTCAATAGTCACTCACCTTGCCTGTGCAGTATGGGGGTTGTAGATAGGCATGGAAATGGAAAGCAGGTTCTTGTTGATGCACAGCACAAATTATTTATATACGGGGAGGGTAGTCTTTTCATCTTCATTAGTCTCTGATGCAGCCTATAAGAAATAGTTCTATTAAGTGAATACCACTCTGCAACTGCAAAAATAAGTTGTACCCTTTTTGTTGACATTCTGAATGCTTTGAGGTAAATATAATATTTAAAATTAGTGTTCTTCTTTCAAAAATAAAAATAAAAGAGTGAATGAGGCAGACCATTAGTGCTATGAGCAAATTCTTCTGTAGATCAGGATATGCCACCCCCAAATGTGCCACTTTGATATCAGGTCTGTTTTGAGCTGGAGGCAAATGAGAATCAACAGGTGCAGCAGGAGCCTTGTTGGAGCTGCCCCCGTGTGACCAAAAGCAGAGAGTTCGGAGAAATGAGGACTGCCGTCAGTTCCCTCTCCAGGGAGAGATCTATGGCCATGAAAAAGATAGGCAGCACTGAGAGGGGTCTGCAAACCAACCTTACTGAAAACACCCTTATCTTCCATTGCTTTCCCCGTGTATTTACCTTCCCCTGGTTGCCACCCCCTAACACCTAAACTGGTTTTCCTTTGTCTGTTACTTCTCCACAGATGTATTGCTCTTTATCTTTTAAGATGCCCTACAAGCCCCGAGTTCTAACCGCCCCTTTAAGTTACTCATCACTGAGTTTGCGCTGTTTTTCTATTGTTCATCTGTTTTTTTTATCAGTTTAATACCTACGGCCCAATCCTGATGAAGTTTTTTTCCCTCTCCTACACTCACAAGATTAATATTAAGCTTAAAAAGCAGGATACAAATGTGTTTGTTCTAGTAGATATAATCTTTTTCCTTTGTCTTCTTTTTTTACTTCGAGAACTTTGAAAATACAGAATATGATACCTTCATTTTCCTCCCTAGAATTCATAGCAGTAACAGTCATATTTTTCCAGTCTTTTTGCCTGTTGTGGTAAATTGTGTTACTGTCCCCAAGTTATTTATGAATTATATGTACCCCTCCCGTTGCCATGTGATCTTTCTGGACACACCCCTCACGGGGCAACTTGACTTGTTTTGTGGGTTAAAAGTCATGTGCTCCTTCCCAGCTGATGCTTTAGTAACCCCGCTGTTCTTTCCCGCTTCGATGAAACCAGCTTTTCTCCCACAGACATTTTTGCTTCCATTTAAATCTCAAATAAAGAAGATATAGAGAGCTGAGCCCTGAAGCTGAGCTGACATGAGCAAGATATACAGAATATAATTATCTATATTTCTATCATCTTTAGGATTGTAAGATTTGGGGATTAAGGAATATAGTTTATTACTGTAGCATCACCTACCTGTGTACTTCCTTTCTAAGGCATTGCCTGTGATACTTGTAAAATCTTCTGCTGAACTTTACATCCCACCTTTTCTGCTTTTTCCTTTTCTGTATATTCCCTTTTCCTCTTGTTGAAATAGTTCTCTTAGTGAGAGTCTGTGATTATTGAACTTTCTGAGTCATTGCATGCCTACAGATGTCTTTATCTGACCTTAGCATTGGAACAATAGTCTCAGGAGCATAGAATTTTACATTTAACATTATTTCATCTCACCTTTCTGAAGATTGTATTCCATTGTCTTTTTGGCATCTGTTTTTCCATACGAGGAAGTCTGGTATCAATCTGATTCTTGTTTTTTTTGGTAAATAATCTATTCTCCCTTTTTGGTAGCTTTTAATATTTCCCTTTCTTGTTTTCAAGTGTGGCTATGAGTTTAAAAATCTATTTTAAAACTGAACACATTTTAAAACGTGTTCAGAGAAGAAGGAGATTTCGGCATCTGTTCCACCTGCTATCTTGACCCAGAACTTGGCTCCTGCCTTACTAAATGAGCAAACTTGTTTTGATGACATGTACTCATCATTTTGAATTACCCATTTTTGTATAATGTTGCAAAAGCCTGATCCCCCTAAGACATCTCAGGAAATTTATAGATTTGGATTTACGCTAGGTGCCATCAATATTAATAAACATCTGGTTTGGGTTTTTTTTTATTTTCAGGGTTTTTTTTGTTGTTGTTATTATTCTTGTCTTCTTTTAGAGATTTCCCCCCCACCCTCTTCTTTCAGGCTATCAGCTGGTTTTTATTCTAACGCCCGTGAACGCGTCCGTAGCAGTCTTCTGCATGTTGCTTGGCCTCTCACTGCTCGCCAGCCACCTTGGAACGGTTCTTCCGCCTTTGTTGTGCTGAGCAATTGTACTCTCTCTAGCCCCTGCCTCCACACCCAGCTTGCGGCTTCAGTCTGAAAACCTACAGGATTATTCACATGCTCTAGTACACAATAGGATATCTTTTCTGACTCCCTCATTTTCTTACACCAGTTCAGCAAGCAGAAAGAAATAATATAAAAAATTTTTTCCTCATTGATATAAATCATGCTACTGTATTAGTGAGACTTGTGTTTGACTCCTAATAATAAAGCACCAAATATAAGGGCTTAATCTAATAAAGGCTTTTTTACCCCACATAAATAAACCTCACAGGTAAACCATTTGGGGTTAATGTTGTGGCTCCTCAGTCATCAGGGACCCAGGTACTTTTTAGTTTTCTGTTTTGCTTTCCTTAACATAAGTCTTTCAAGCTCAATGTCCCTTTATGGTCACAAGATAGCTGCTACATCTCCAGTCATCACAACCACATTCCAGCAGGACAAAGGAGAAGGTAAGTAGGGCAAAAAGTGTGCTTTCCACCTGAGTCAACCCCCTTTAGGAGACATTCCCAAACACCTTACCTCTTCCACTTATATTTGTTTGGCTATCCCTAGATACAAGGAAAATATTTTGTTGTCTGAAATAAATTGAATATATTGTCTTTAGACCATTACTTTAGGTTGCTCCACAGTGTACATTAGCTTACTCTCTAGTTTTCAATTATATTGTAGTGAAATAGGATAGGTCTTAATTTTTAAAAATTTTACTTATTTATTTTTAGAAAGAGGGGAAGAGAGGGAGAAAGAAGTGAGGAAGAGAAACATCAGTTTGTGAAAGAAACATTGATAGCTTGTCTCTCATATGCACCCCAACCAGGGACTGCACCTGCAACTGTGACATGTGTCCTGACCTGGAATCAAAATGGCAACCTTTTGCTTTGCAGACGAAGCCCAACCAACTGAGCCATACCTGTCAGGGCTATGTCTTAATTTTTTAAATAAATATAAATGTTTTGATTTTCATGACATTTGGCTCCTTTCAAAGATCAAATCAATAGCTATAAAAATGGATAAAAAGTCACTAACTATACTAAACTTGCAATAACATCTAGGGAGCACTGTAGACCTAGCAAAATTAACTCACACAATTGTCAGTTAATTCAGTTCCGGGTTTACTGAGTGGCTTCAGTGTTGGCTGAGTGCCAGCTACCTGTGTGGACACAGAGACTAGTCAAGATGATCCTGTCCTTGAGGAGTTCCAGTTTCAAAGACTCAGATGGGCCTGGAGACAGGAGAAAGCCACCAAATAGTTTTACTCAAAGGACAGGTTTGATCTCATCTTTATCTCTAGAAGATAGCTCAAACTGTGTACAAATAAACTGGAAAAGAGGCTTGAGGGAGGGGATTTCATGCTAGAGGCAAAATATTGTTCTGTATTGCTGTGCCTTTGCTGTCCAAAGTATGCCCACCTCACCTTCTGCACCATGTGTCTGACCTAACCTGAAATCCTCATCCCTACCTTGAGGTCTTCTCATTTCAAACTTTCAGTTCTGTTCTACCTCCCTGGAAGTCCTACAACAGTCATAGGGACTTTCTGGGGTCAAGAGTCTATGCTGTCTTCATTTATTCAATTTTCACACATTTCCTGAGCTTGTACTATGCTCTGTGCTCTGTGCTATGGGCTAGGATGGCAGGTGGGTCAGACTCAATTCTCGCCCTGAAAGCAGAGACAAATTATTTTTGCTTCTCTTTATGCTTAAGAGTATTAAGTATCTTGAGCTAATTTTGGCTGGAGAAGGGGGATAGGGCAGAAGGGCAGAGCAAGAATCAGATCAAAAATGAGCAGTTTTGACTTCAGAGTACTGAAATCAAGAGGCCACAACTGTCTTCAGGGCCAAGTACTAATTTTTCCTAACCCCAGACTGCCCTCTCCCCTTCCTTTTCCCCTTCTTCCTCCTCCTGTCTCCTCTCAGTCAAGCCTGGCTTCCACTCAAACCTGCCGGAAATCCCCTAACGATTTCCAGCTCCTGAAACAATGCATCTCTGGAGACTATTCCCTTTGTCCTTAGAACTGGAACAATGGGAGAGTGGAGCCTCCTCTCTGGTTTCAGGCAGACACCCCTGCTTCCAGCCTTCCCCAAAAAGTAAAAGCTTCCTCCACTGTCCAAACACTGCCCCCCTCTGTAGAGGTGCAGGAAATTGTGGGAGATAGAAGAAAAAGCACTTTCTATTACCTGGTCCTGAAACTTCAAGACAGCCCCAGCCCCTTAAGTGTTACCTGGGGCCTGTCCTGTCTTAGCTAGAACTAAGAAGCAATCTCTCCACCAGACTACAGTTGGGTACCTGAGTGTGCTGGGGGTGGACAAGCAAGCTCAAGGCTTGATTCCCATATTTTCTAAATCTTTTTTTTGCCTTAGTTTCCCCTCCCACTGAGATGAGAAGACCAGAAGCCATTCTAAAGGGACTGGAGGTCTCATTTTTGTTGTTTTTTTTTTCTCACTGCCCAGCTCCTTTCCACTCCCAACTCTGACCCCAGGAGACCCCTGTTCCCTTTCTTACCCACTACTGCCAAAAGGGTTGTTAGTTGGGGGAGGGGGTGTAGGCAGGGCTTTTCTTGCACCATCCTGGCGCCTGACTAGATCGGGTTACTGGAGGCAGTCTGGATTTGAATGTGCAAATAAACAGAAGTTGCTTTGATCCAGGAGGCAAAAGGGAGGGGAGGAAAGCTGAGTGCCCTGGTCAGAGAAATGCGGGCAGGGTGCTTGAAAGAGGGTTTGGGGATCTGGAGCATGAGTGTGTCCTTATTCCTTTGACTGGGCTGAAACCCATTTTAAAAAAAAAAAGACCCAGAAAGAGGCAGGGACCCACTCCAAGGCATTTCAGACTCCACTGGGAATCAAATATTCCCCCGCCTTTTATTCCTGTCACCAGGAGGGGAGTGGGTAGCTTGAAGCCTACCCTTCCACCATTGGGATGTCTGAGGTGCCACATGGGAGGGAGAGAGGGGATGGAACTATGCATTGTGTGTGGTTCACCAAGGTTCAGGGTGGGGCAGCAGGTTGGGAAGGGGTAGGGCCTATTGTCCCTGGGCACCAATCCACAGCCACAGGCAGGCGTAGAGAGGGAGAGACAAAGGAGGGAATGGGAGAGCACAAAGGGAGTGAGGAATGAAATGGTAAGTAAAGGCAAACAAAAGTGAACCGGGGGAGACAAAAGCTGGGAACAATATTCCCCAGGCAATAGGCTGGGGAACAATAGGGACACTGACAGCCCCACAAAGACACCAGTGTCTCCAAGTAGACGTTATCTCAGGCAGTGGTTGGCAGCCCCGCTCAGGCTGCAGCTATTTTCAGTGCCGCTTTTGTGCCATGCTGAACAATATTCCTTGCATGGCTGCTGATAGAAAGATGAGAAGGTTTCTGTTTGATTCTCCTCTTCCTTCCCTCCCCCCTCCCCCATTTCCAACCCCCACCAGCTCCAGGCATTCTGAGCTCAAGTCACTGGCCTGGTTAAGAGTGTGTGTGTCTGTGTGTGCATATGTGTCTGTCTGTTGGGAGGAGACCGAAGGACCGAGCAGGGAGTGTCTCTATCAGGTCTTTTAGATGTCCTCAACCTTATCAGGCCCTCAGTGAAGGAAAGAGAGTGGAGATTAGGGCTGGAGAATGAGAATGTGTGGGGAAGACTGTCCAGGGAAGTTGATTCTGCAGGTCACCAACAATCATACGTCCAGCCTGAGCTTGCCGTGGTCACTGTTCATTTAATAGCCAAGGCCATAAGGAGTCCTACCCTGCTCTTCTGCCTTCTTCCTCCTTTGTGCCAGCAAGTGCTTCCCACCCCACCCAGAGAGTCACTGCTTTGTTCCATCTTTGTTCATAGTTTTCCCAGTTTCCCTGACTAGCTCCCAGCTCCACTCCCTGCCTCCCTCCCTCCCCCAAGCTGAATTTAAGAGGTCAGGGTAACTAGTCCTAGCTTGGGGAAAGACTGGTAGAACTGGACTTTCTGTGGGCCCAGGGGCCATTTTCACTGGAGCACAAATGACCCCAGTCCACAGTGTCAGCCACTCCCTCTAAGCATCTCCCTGGTGTTCCTCCCTGGTGTTCCTCTAAGCATTGAACTGTGACTCTAGACTATTGGTCAAAGGTGTCCTTTTCCAGGGCTACTTTGTTCATAAGGCTGCGTGCTCTTTCCTAAGGGTTGCAGCTGGGTCCTGGGGAATTAGAAAGAACCCTCTACTTTTTCATCTAACTGGTCTTCTTCCTGGCAGTATTCATATTCTTTTGTTATTTTTTCTAGGTGGCTAAACTGTGTTTCAGATCCCTGGCTTCCTCAAAAAAAATTTGTGAGGAAGCGTTGATATAAAAATTTCAAGGAGAATGGCTTCCTTAAGAGACTAGAAGCTTAGAGGTCAACCCAGAAGGCTGAGCCATCACTTATTTTGTGGGACTTGTGGCTATTTCTTCAGCTTTTTCAATATAAGTAGCTCTTTGAAGTCAGGAAACACATTGTATATCTCCGTTGGTTACCTTATTGCATCATTGCACATAATAAGTTCTCAACAAACACTTGCTGAACTAGACAGACTTAGACAACCAGAAGGGACTTTCAAGCTCACCTAGTGCATTCTATTCAAAGTGCGGTCCCTGGATCAGCAGCATTAGCATCACCTGGGAGTTCGTTAGAAATGCAGAGCCTCGGGCTTCATGTCACAGCTTCTGAATCAGAATCTGCATTTTAACAAGCTCCCCAAGTAATTCATAGAGTCCTTGAGAAGCACTAATTCAGCACAACTTCTCTCTCCCTGCCTCCCCTCAACTTTGCCCATTTCATGACAGTATTGCCATACAGAGCCTAGAATATAGCAACTGTGAACCAGACAGGCCATCAAGCTGCATTTCACCATCTGTGGTAACTATCTATTCCACAGAATCAAATCAGATTGAACAGAATTAAACTAGCACTCAAAGAGTCTTAGGAGTGGGACTTTGTACCTAGCATATGTTCAGTCAAAGCTTGTTAAGGAAAAGGTTTACACCATCTATCATGACTTGCCTGGATAATCCCTGTGAAGGGTGGTTTTATGGATCAGCTTGATTGGGCCACAGGTACCAAGCAGATTGCCCTTCCTCCATTCAACCAACTGAAGATCTGAATAGAAGAAAAAGGCTGAGTAAGAGGGAGACCACTTAATGCTGCAGCTCCA
Organism: Sturnira hondurensis; assembly: GCF_014824575.4. NCBI lineage: Eukaryota > Metazoa > Chordata > Mammalia > Chiroptera > Phyllostomidae > Sturnira > Sturnira hondurensis. The sequence continues at coordinate 2,877,464 of NW_028089713.1, read as the reverse complement.
TGACCACTGAGCTGTCTTGGGTCTGAAACCAAAATATCAGCTCTTCTTTTGTCTCAAGTCTGCCTGCCTTTGGACTAAATCTTACACCAGCGGCTCTCCTGGCTCTCAGGCCTTCAGATTTGTTCTAGAACTACACTATCAGCTCTCCTGAGTCTTCAGCTTGCAGACTGCAGACGCTGGGACTTAGAATTATGTGAGCCAATTCCTTGTGATAAATCTCTCTGGATAGTTCTGTTTCTCTAGAGAACTTAACTAATATAGATTTTTATAACAGGAAGTATAGTGCTGCTTAACAAATAACTAAGCACATGGAACTGGGAACTGGGTAGAGGCTGGCAGATTTGTGACGTGCATGCTAGAAATATAAATAAATGTTAAGAGCAATTCTGGTGAGATCTCAGGCAGAAATGAGGGACATGTTAATGAAAACTGGAGGAAAGGTGACCCTTGTAATAAAGTAGCAAAGAACTTGACTGGCCCACATTATAATTTTGTGCGGAGGTAGAACTTGCCAGCAAAACAATGGGATGTTTACCTGAAAAGATTTTCCAAGCAAAGTGTTGGAGTGGTTTGGTTTCTCCTGACTCTCATAATAAAATGGAAAAGGAGAAAGATGGATTGAAGAAGAAATTATTAAGCAAAAAAAAAACACACAACAGAACTTGAAGATTTAGGAAATTATCAGCCTAGTCATATTGTAAAAAATGAGAAAGGTTGTTTCATTGAGAGCACTAAAGGTATGGCTAAACAACCACTTGATAAAGAGATCAGGTACAACTCACAGACTTAATCAGCCATCTCAGTGCAAGGCAGGAATATAGATGTGAATATGACAGCAAAGACATGTGAAGTAAGGCGAAGAGAAAAAAAGATGAAATGAAGGAAGGCTGTTGGATTTATTAGATTCTACAGAACAGGACCATGAAGCTATTTAGACATTAATATGTGATTTCCTCAAGAAAAGGGAAGAATGATCCCTTGAGTAATTCAGAGATCATAAAGGCTGTCTCCTTGGTTTTAACTGGCCCCTGACCTGACTGAAGCCTTGGGGGTGGGGTCGCCCAGAGCGCTGGCAGTAAGACCCCCACCTGGCAGAGTTGGGGAGGCAGGACCACAGCGCCAGTGGGTACTGAGAGCAGGGCATTGAGCCAAAGAGGGTTATTCTCCAGCCTTAATATCTAATGGAGCCCTGGCTGGTGTAGCTCAGTGGATTGAGCTCGGGCCTATGAACCACATGATCACGGTTCGATTCCCAGTCAGGGCACATGCCTGGGTTGCAGGCCATTTCCCAGCAGGGGACTCACAAGAGGCAACCATACATTGATGTTTCTCTCCTTCTCTTCCTCTCTAAAGATAAATAAATAAAATCTTTAAGAAAAGTCATTTAAAAAAATCTAATGGAATTTGCCTTGTTAGATTTTGGACTTACTTGGGACCCATCACCCATTTCTTCCTTTGGATTTCTTCCATTTTGCTTGGGGCTATAGTCTATGCCTATCCACGGTGTAGTTTGGAAGCCCATCAATTATCCAGTTTCCCACATTCATACCTGGAAAGGAATTTCGCCTCAGTGTGAATGTATCTCAAGTGTTATATATACCCAGTTTAGATCATATTTAGGTAGGACTTCAAACTGCAGGGTTGATAATGTTAATGTTTAGGTTGGAATGTTAAGACTATTGGAGTTGTTAGGGTGGAGTAAATGTATTTTGCATGCAATAGAACATGAATTTGGGGGGCCATTTGCAATGGACCAAATTGTGCCTCCCCCCAAATTCATATGTTCAAGTCCTAATTCTCAACATGACTATATTTGTAGTAAGGAAGTAATTAAAGTTAAATGAGGTCACAACGGTGGGGGCCTGATAGGCTTAGTACCTATAAGAGGAGATGCCAGAGAGCTTACTCTCCGCATCCCCACCCCCTCCACGTGTGATCACAGTGATATGGCAGCCGTCTACAAGCCTGGAAGAGAGGTCTCACCGTACCAACCCTCCTGGACTTTGATCTGGCCCAGACTCCAGAACCGTGAAAAGAAAATTTCTGTCTAAGCTACCCATCTATGGTATTTTGTTATGGGAGCCCAAGATGATTAACATAATCCCCAAAGATGGGAGAGAAGGAGAGGCCTCTTGGTCCACAAGGTGAAGGGAAGAGCTCTGGAAGAGCCTCCTAGCAGAGGACACACAGCATCTCATTAGTTTTCCAAAGTAGAGATGATAACATTCCTCCTTTTCCTCTGCTGTCCTTGGTGAAAGCAGAGTAACAGTGGTGAGCCTTGTGGGGCTGCTGCATGCCCTGTAATTCAAAGCAATTCCCAGGCGGGGATGGGCACTCCAGACCATTATGATTGTTCCAACTCAAAACTCTTTTCTTAGGCTGAAAGATTATGCTGTTGTCATTCAGACAATGGTGCTGTCTTTCCACTCGCATGGGGCAAAAGTTACCAATGAATGAAGTCAAATATTTATCATTTAATTTTAATTTTTTCCCATAGTTTAGAAAAAACCCTCAAAATACCTTTGTTGGTGCCTACTTATAAAAAGCACTATTTACATAGTTGTTTTAATCCTAATATACTAAGTTTCATCATCTTCTATAGAGATCATAATGACTCCCACACATTTAACTAATCTAAACACTTTTACAAACCACTACAGAGTGTTTATTTGACTGTCTTGCTCTATCAAACCAGTTAATTCTCTCCAATGAAATGAATAGCCAGGTAATTTTTGATTTATGGACAGTCATGTTTTAGAAAGAGGGGAGAGTGGCTGGGACTTGCAATCTACCATCCGGTCTAACTGGAAAATCAACTTTTCAGAAGTTACCTCTGACTCCTCCTAGGCCCTTTTATTTTGACTATCCTACACCCCCAACTCCTCAGATTAGGGAAGGGCAGAGAGGGGAAAAAAATAAGGTTTGGGATGGACTGCCATTCAGCATAGTTGTAATTTGTTCTGAATTCTTAGCAACAGAGGATAGGGATAGAGGCATTATCATTATTTTTGTGACATCCAGCAGCCCCAGCAGCCCCAGCAGCAGCTGTGTTTTTAGCTCTCCTATCCCACACAGCACAGGTACTGGTCAGTTCCGAGATAACAAAAGCCTCATATGTCCCCTCGCCCCTTCATCATGTTCACGTGTTTTCTGACACAACCTAATCATCTTAGATCGGCTACCTCTGATACATGGGAAGGTCCTCTGGTCAACACTCACAAGGCGTGGGCATGGAGGGTGGTACCATCTTCCAGAGTCTGAGAATGATTCTATAGGATCAAGGCAGTGAGTACCAAGCAATGGCTCAGAGTCCCCAAGGAAGTCAGCAAAGTAGAAATTGCAGGGAATATCTGGGTTAGGGAGCTGGGGGGCCTACTCACAGAATGTTAATGATGGCAGCAAAATATGCTACCCTGAAATATGCTCCTTTGGTGTGCGGATTATATTGAGCTGAAGGCAATTAAAAAGAACAACACACAAGAAAAACTTTCTGCCCTGCCCCTATTTACCTAAAAGCAGGACACAGATTTGTAAAGGTGCCCCTCTCCCTGCTTTACCAGGAAAGAGAGAGGCAAATCACTGGAGATAACTCTAGACTCTTAACAGATGAGAGATGGCACTGGAGGAACCTACATACCAAGCTTTAATAAAACAAGCCCTATTGTCCATTAGTGCTCCCATATATTTACCTCCTCAAAAATTGCTGCCTTAAAAACTCAAAGTCCTTTTCCTTTCTCTCATTGCTTCTCTAAAAATGTATTGTGAAGATGGTCTAAAAGCCTAAGTTCTAACCACCCTTTTGAGTTACTCATCACTGAGAGCTCCCACGTGTATGTGGCTGTACATGTTAATCAACTTCTGTTTGTTTTTCTCTTGTTAATCTGTCTCTTATTGGTCTAGTTACAGGGCCCTGTCAATAAACCTAAGATGAAAAGAAGAAAACAGTTTTCCTCCCCTATGTTAGGGAAATGTAAGGGCCTCTGGGATCCTTATGGAGACGCAGGGAGGATGAGCAAGAGTCTTACGAGTTGTAAAAGGTAGAGAAGGGATTTCAGCTTCTGCTGATGAATATGTAAGACACATATAAAATAACTGTAAAACTGTAAGCTTGAGCTCTTATTTTAGAGTTAATAATGCAGGGTTTTGTTTGTTTTGCCACAGACCCTAGTTAGACCCCTGGAGTGAGTTCTAGCTTTATGCACTGTCTGCACCACTCCCTGTTCCCACAACCCGAGAGGAACCTAGAAGCAGGTGCGTTGTCAGTTTTGAAGTCTCACTTCCAATTGGCATACAGGAAGGAGGTTTACGGAGACTGTCACCTGAATGATGCCCCCTGGCATGGTCAGTGATGTAGCCAGACCCACTTTTGTTTCTCAGATTGATGCCCCATCAGTAAGGCACCAAAGTTACCCCATTCCCTTCCCCAACCCCTGACGTTTGGTGCCTAGATCGCTCTTATTGTCTAGTTTGTGGCTCTGCCTGCCATCTTTGGAGAGAAGAATAATCTCAGCTCACCCCTCACCTCTCAGGAGGTAGTAATTAGGGCTGTGGTAGTGGACTAGGTGTCCAATACCAAGGACTTCTTTTTTCCTAGGTAAGATGATTTATTTTGCTTTTTAAATTATTTATTTATTTATTTTTAGAGAGAAGAGAAAGGAAGGAGAAATAGAGGTAGAGAAACACCAATGTGAGAGAGAAACCTCAATTGGCTGCCTGTCATATGCGTTCTGACCAGGGACTGAACCCACAACCCATTCATGGGCTCTGACCAGGCACCAAACCAGCAACCTTTCACTATGTGGGATGATTCTCAACCAACTGAGCCACACCAGTCAGGGCTTCTCTAGGTAAGGAGTTTTAAATTTGGAATCAAAATTATCTTATTTTTAAATAAGTACAGATATATTTACAATGAGGCTCCTGGGTGCTAAGGAAAAAATATCTTTCTTCAAAATTCTGTTAAAAGCTCAGGCATTCTAGGATTACAGCCCTGGTTAAATTGGCCAACCTGTGGTCACGGAACACTGCTCCTTTCTTAGGACCCATTGGCTACCTACCCCACATGCATCTTTGCTCTCAGGTTTTGGCTTCTTCTCCTCATTCCTGGTCCGAGTTTTCTCCCTGAGTTACCATGCAGCTTTCCTAGGATGTGAAAGAAGCTGTGACATGAAAGAGGCCTCATCTAGTCTTGCCTCAGGATCAAAATCTAATCAACAAACAATTTTCCAATAGCCATTGTATGCAAGACATAGTCCTAGGATGAACACTGGGAGATGGGCAAAGAGAAGCAATGAGTTGGAAGCTACCTCTGCGTCGAGTAGTAGGTAATAAATTAGACAATGGAAAACAGACTGAAGCAAAGGTAGAATTAGCCAGACAAAAAGGAGAAAGAAGATGAACTATGGCCTTAGGAAATGATATAAACAAAGATACAGGCAGTTCTTCTCTAAGGTTTGTTTTTAAAACATGAACTTGTTCTAATCTGAGTCATATATTAGGGAGCAATTTGAGCATAATGTGAATTCTGCATTTGCTTATGTTTCAATTTGCTCTGAGAAACACTAAGGGAATCAAGAAAAATGTGCCCAGCTTAACCAAGGAGGGTAGAAATATGCGAAATGTACATAAACACAAACCCTCACAACCCTACCCCTAAGTTCACAATTGCCGTAACCATATGTGTAACCATTTCTGCTGTTATAACTTTCTTTCCAATCTCATAATGCTCTTTCCATCACTTCATTGTAATTCGTAAGCTGCATCCCTTCCAACATCACTTCTATGTGCACAACTCAAGTCTGTTTCAAGGTTTATGCCTTATTTATTTATTTCTTTACCATTTAATATGTGTAAACTATGCTACCATTTTATTAGGTTCTTATACTTTTTTGCTGTCACTAACAAAGTTTTTGAGTATTGTGACCTCCGACCCCATTTCTTCCATAAGTTCTGTTTTAGTGCATGACTTTTGCATAGTGCGGTGACTCTTAGGAGCATATATATCATGTCATTGCAGAACAGACTGTACAGGTTTTATTTATTTAAATCTATTTTATTGATTATGCTATGACAGCTGTCCCATTTTTTCTCCCCTTTATTCCCCTCTGCCCTGAACCACCCCTCCTACCCTCATTCCCCACTTAGTTCATGTTCATGGGTCATACATATAAGTTCTTTGCTCCATTTCCTGTACTACTATTAATCTCCCCCTGTCTATTTTGTACCATAACAATTTATGCTTCTTATACCCTGTACCTTTCCCCTATTCTGCCCCTCACCACTCCCCGCTGATAATCCTCTATGTATTCTCCATTTCTGTGATTCCGTTCCTATTCTAGTTGTTTACTTAGTTTGGTTTTGGGGGTTTTTTTTAGATTCAGTTGTTGATAGTTGTGAGTTTGTTGTCATTTCACTGTTCATATTTTTGATATTCTTCATTTTCTTAGATAAATGCCTTTAACATCTCATGTAATAAGGGCTTGGTGAAGATGAACTCCTTTAACTTGACCTTATCTCGGAAGCACTTTATCTGTTCTTCCATTCTAAATGATAGCTTTGCTGGATGGAGCAATCTTGGATGTAGGTCCTTGCCTCTCATGACTTGGAATACTTCTTCCCAGCCCCTTCTTGCCTGCAAGGTTTCTTTTGAGAAATCAGCTGACAGTCTTAAGGGAACTCCTTTGTAGGTAACTGTCTCTTTTTCTCTTGCTGCTTTTAAGATTCTCTTATTCTCTTTAATCTTGGGTCATGTAATTATGATGTGCATTTGTGTGTTCCTTTTTGGGTCCAACTTCTTTGGGACTCTGAGCTTCCTGGACTTCCTGAAAGTCTATTTCCTTTGCCAGAGTGGGAAAGTTCTCCTTCATTATTTGTTCAAATAAGTTTTCAATTTGTTGCTCTTCCTCTTCTCCTTCTAGTACCCCTATAATTCAGATGTTGGAATATTTAAAGTTGTCTCAGAGGATCCTAGGCCTCTCCTCACTTTTTTGAATTCTTGTTTCTTCATTCTGTTCTGGTCAAATGTTTATTTCTTCCTTCTGTTCCAAATCGTTGATTTGAGTCCCAGTTTCCTTCTCATCACTGTTGGTTCCCTGAGCATTTTCCTTTATTTCACTTTTCATAGCCTTCACTTCTTCCTCTATTTTGTGACCATACTCAACCATTTCTGTGAGTATCCTGATTACCAGTGTTTTGAACTCTACTTCTGATAGGTTGACCATCTCTTCATCACTTGGTTGTATTTTTTTCTGGAGCTTTGATCTATTCTTTTATTTGGGCCATATTTGTCTGGCACACCTGTTATGTAGGAAGGGAAGGAGCCTTAAATATTCTCCAGGGTGGGGCAACCCAGGGTGCTTGTTTTAGTGCTGAATGTGGGGGAGGGGGTCCAAGAGGGAACAATGCTGCTTGCTCCACTCTCCAGTCACTTCCTCCACTACCCACCAGCAAACTGGGTCCTTCTTGTGCTGATTCCCTGGGTGCATGGGTTTGTGTACATTCAAGGACCCACGGGTCTCTCCAACGAAAACTCCTGTGAGGCTGGGAGTTTCTTCTACTGCTGCAACCCCCACAGGATTTCACAGTCAGAGGTTCTGAGGTTTATTTCTCCATGCTGGAACCCTCGGTTACTCACTCCCTACTTGTTCCTGTGGCTTATCCACATGACAATATGGGATCAGCCATTCCACCAGCTGCTGCCTCACCCGCCAAGGTCCTCCAGCTGCCACCTTGCTGGGTATCCTCTCTGCCCAGCTGCCCATCTCTGCCCCTCCTGCCCATCCGGATGAATTTTCTTTAACTCCTTGGTTATCAGGCTTCCATGCAGTTCAATTTTCTGGCAGTTCTGGTTATTTTTTGTTTTTAAACTTGTTGTTGTCCTTCTTTTGGTTGTGTGAGGAGGCACAGTGTATCCACCTACGCCTCCATCTTGGCTGGAAGTCTAACTATACAGGTTCTAGAATAAAAATAATACTTGGGAGTACTGTGAGTAAATGATTAGGATTGTAACAATTTACATAGGAGAATTTCAGACAGAAGGCTGAAATCAGATTCACTCAGTTGTTTATATATTCATTTGGCAAATATCCGAGTCCTCACTATATGCCAGACTCTGTTCTATGTGCTGGGGACATGGCAATAAAGAAAAGTGACAAAAATTCCTGCCTGTCTGGAATTTACATCCTGAGGAGAGAGACCAACATATGATAAATAAATAAAACATATCACATGTTAGATAGTAATCAGTGGTAAGAAGAAAAAAAATAAAGCAGGGAAGCTTTGACCCGTGTAGCTCTGTTAGTTGCTCATTATTCCACAAACTAAAATGTTTCCAATTTGATTCCCGGTCAAGGCATATGCCTTGGTTACAGAACCGGTCTCTGGTCCAGGGTGCGTATAAGAGGCAACCTATCAATATCTCTCTCTCATGTTGATGTTTCTCTCCCTCTCTTTCTCCCTCCCTTCCCTTCTCTCTAAAAATACAATACAATACCATACAATAAAAATAAAGCAGGAGAGTCATTATAATGTGTCAGGGGATGGGTTCAGATACAATGCCAGTATTATTTATTGCTGTATAACAATTATTCAAAAACTTGACAGCTGAAGACTACTATATCACAGAGTTTCTAAGGGTAAAGAAGACAGAGTGGCTTACTTGGAGTGGTTCTGGCTCAGGATCTTTCAGGAAAACACAGTTAAGGTCTTGGCTATGAGCTTCCGTATTTAATGGCAAATGGCAAGAAGCCTCAGTACCTTGATTCTCCATAGGACTGCTGATGACGTGGCAAGTTGCTTTCCCCAGACAGAATGACTCAAGATGGAAGCCACAGGATTTTACGATCTGATCTCAGAAGTGGCATACCATCACTTCTGTCATCACACAGAAGGACCCTGGTACAAGGTAGGGGGGAGGGCAGGAAAATCCAATATTATAAACATCAAGACATGGGGATCATTAGGGGCCATTTTAGATGCTGGCTACCACACTGACCAAGAGAGCCCTTTTTAAGAAAATGACTTTTGGACTTCTGCCAAGTTGGAGGCATAGGTGGAAACACTGTGCCCTCTCCCACAACCAAGTTTGAATACAACAAAGGTTTGGAGAACAAAGACACAGCCAAAGAACAGAAAATTGAATTATACGGAAGTCCAACAACAACTAACCATTCGACTGGGACGGCAAGAGGGGCGGAGCCAGCAGCGGAGCAGGGTCAGGCAGAAAAGATCCCCAGACCTAGGGTGCAAGTAGCCCGGACCCAGTCAGGGTGTGGGGCAGACTGACTGGGGTCACACATTCGTGCACAGTGAGACGGACCACGCAGGCCCCAGGGGGCGAACCCAGTGGAGGGCTAACGGTGGTGGCACACTCGAGTGCTGTGGGATGAAACACGTGGGCCCAGGTGACGGTGGCAGCTGCAGCACCGGCCACCTGTGGGGGCCGCGGCAGGAGGCGGCAGACGGGACACCATTATTCCTCTTTGACCCTGCCCCCACATACAGCATCACAACTCAGCGACTTAGTTGCCCTGCTCTGGTGAACACCTAGGGCTCAGATCCTGCTACGTAACAGGCACGAACATCCCAAAAGATGGCGCAAGAAGAACTCAAAGTCCCAGAGCCAATAACTCTGAGCAACCAACAGATTGCCAGCCTCTCAGAAGCACAATTCAAGACACTGTTTATCAGGATGCTCACAGAACTGGTTGATTATAGTCACAAATTAGAGGAACATATGAAGGCTAAACTAATTGAAATGAAGGGAGATGTCCAGGAAACCAATAGTGATGAAAAGGAAACTGGGACTCAAATCAATGGAATGGACCAGAAGGAAGAACGAAACATCCAACCAGAAAGGAAAAAAGAGATGAGAATTCAAAAAAATGAGGAGAGGCTTAGGAACCTCCAGGACATCTTTAAACGTTCCAACATCCGAATTATAGGGGTACCAGAAGGGGAAAAAAACAGCCACGAGTGGAAAACGTATTTCAACAAATAATAAAGGAGAACTTCCCCAGTCTGGCAAAGGAAATAGACTTCCAGGAAATCCAGGAAGCTCAGAGAGTCCCAAAGAGCTGGACCCAAGAAGGAACACACCAAGGCACATCATAATTGCATTAGCCAAGATTAAAATGAAGGAGAGAATCCTAGAAGCAGTAAGAGATAAGGGGACAGTCACCTACAAAGGAGTACCCATCAGACTGTCAGCGGATTTCTCAAAAGAGACCTTACAGGCAAGAAGGGGCTGGAAAGAAGTATTCCAAGTCATGAAATCCAAAGACCTACAGCCAAGATTGCTTTATCCAGCAAAACTTTCATTTAGAATGGAAGGACAGATAAAGTGCTTCTCAGATAAGGTCAAGTTCAAGGAGTTCATCATCACCAACCCCTTATTATATGAAATGCTAAAGGGACTTATACAAGAAAAAGAAGATGAAAAATATTAACAGTGAAAGGACAGCAAACTCACAGTTATTAACAACTACACCTAAAACAAAAGCAAACCAAGAGGACAGCTAGATCAGGAGTGGAACCATAGAAATGAAGAACACATGGAGGGTTAGCAACAGGGGAGAGGGAGGAGGAGAAGGGGGGAGAAGGCACAGAAAATAGCATAGACAGTAGGTAGAAAATAGATAGGGGGAGGGCGAGAATAGTGGGGGAAATATAGAATCTAAAGAACTTGAGACACGTGGTTATAAACTAAGGGGGGGAGAATGGTGGGGGACGGAGTGTGTGGGTGGAGGGAAATGAAGGGGGGGAATAGAACAACTGTAATGGTATAATCAATAAAATATATTTAAAAAAGAAAAAAAAAGAAAATGACTTTTGGATTAACCCTTGAAGAAGGTGAGGTGGGTAGCCACTAGGGTATCTGGGAAAAGATCATTGGCTCATAGAATGTGAGCAAATACACATTCCTGGTGTATATGGAGGATAGCAGGGTACAATGAGCTGGAGCAGAGTGAATGAGAGGGAGAAGAAAAGAAGATGTCAAAGAGGTGATGAGAGGGGGATGCTTTTATCTTTACCTGAGTGAAATAAAAGTTTTGAAAGAGAAGTGACGTGATATGACTTAGGACTTAACAATGTATCTGATCGTTGTATTGAGAATAGACCAAAGCGAAGCAAGGACAGGAGCAAGAAGACAAGTTAGGTGGTGAGAGATGATGGTTGTCTTACTCTGAAAACATTTTGAAGGTAGAATGAACAGGATTTGCTGTTGGGTTGGCTATGGGATGTGAGAGAAAGAGGAGTCCAAGATAACACCAAGAACTGAAAGAACTGAGTTGCCATTTATCTGTGTTTGGTAAGACTGAAGGAGCAGTGTTGGGGCAAATAGCAGGCAGTCAATTATAGACATATTAAATTTAAAATGCCCATTAGACATCCAGGCTGAGATGTTGATTAAGCAATTGGATAATCAAGGCTAGAATTCTGGAAAAAGGTTGAGGTTAGAGATACAAATTCAGGGATTAGCAGATATAAATGGAATTTAAAGTTCTGAGGTTGGGTAAAATCCCCTAAGGAGTGAGAATAGCTAGAAAGCTGTAAGGCCCAAGAACTGAGCCCTAGAGCATTCCAGTATTTGGGATTGAGGGGTTGGGCCCACAAAGACTGTGAAAGAGTAACCAGAGAGATAGGAATCAAGCCAGGTGAGTGCGTTGTTCTATAAGCCAAGTGAAGACATCTTTCAAGGAAGACTTAGAGAAACCCCCACTGCCAAATGCTGCTGAGAAGAGGAGAATGTCCATTGGATGTAGCATGTACAGTCCATTAGCTACCACAACCAGAGCAGGTTTGGTTGAGTAATAAAGGCAAAACCCTCAATAGCGTGGATTGAAGATAGAATAAAAGAAGAAAAATTTGAGACTGAATATTCTTTCAAATAATTTTGTGTGAAGGGAATAAAGGTCACAGCTGAAGGAAAAGTAGAGTAAAGAGAGGCTTTTTTTAAAGCTAGGAGAGATAACAGCATGTTTGTGTGAATGATGAGCGGAAACATTAATGATAAATGATGAGAGGAAAACATTAATGAAGCAGGGGAGGCAGGAGGGAGAGTTGTGGGTGAGAGCAGAGGATGTCATCTACAAGTGGGGGGGCTGCCCTCATCAAAAAGCATGGACAGTGTCTCTCCAACAGCACATGGGCACAGGAGCAGGGATGTAGGTGGATGAGGTGAGGACTTCAACTTGGTGTGAGGATGAAGAAAGAGATGGCATTTTGGAGGAAAGAGGAGGAGAATGTGAAAGGGTCCAGAAGAGTGGAAAATATAGCAAGACTGCTATGTAGCATTCAGTGTTATATGGGATAAATAAATGGTCGTGAACTTAAAGCAGAGCAGTCAGCATAGCTGTGTGTTGTTCCCGGCCACTCCACTGCATGGAAATAGGTGCAGAGTAGTAGGAGAGTTGGGTCCAAAGTTGTGGTTTGTTTAAATATGACAATGAGTAAGAGGGGCTATGGCTCTCCGTACATATTTTTCTATAGCTATGAAGATCACATGTATTGGTTTGCTGAGGACATCCTATTTATGCCTGGTTTTCCAAGGTGATTAGTAATAGTGCCCTTTTTCATTTCCAAAACTGTTTTGATTTGGGTAATGAATAAAATAATCACTCTACCTAATGCCAACATGGAGTCACTGAAGTTTTCTGAACAGAGCATTCATCATTGTTTAACTTAAATATATATATATATATATATATATATATATATATATATATTTCCTTGAGGTCAGTGTCATGTTTCATGCTTTTGTCCCCTGTATCTAGCATAATTTTACATATGGTCTTCTCATCCCTCAACCCAGAAAAACATCTGTAGCTCAAGACTGCAAGAGCCATCAAAGATAATCTCAGCTTTAGCCCAACTCTCCTAAATCTCAAAACAAAAGAAAGAGATTGAGTCAATTGACACAGTAACAGGACCTTTCATAATCCTGGTCAGGAGGAGTCAGGGGGCAAAGTCTTGAGCAGGTAAGAGTAGGAGGGAGGTCAGTCAAGACTGAAAACCATATAGGGTACAGGATTTCAAACTCAGATGTTCTGGTTATCAGTTTCTATATAATAAAATCACTCTAAAATTTATGACTTAAAACAGCAGCAAAGGTTTTACTATCTCTCATTATTTCTAAGAGTCAAAAAGTTGGGTGGGGGTTGGCCGGGCAGTTGTAGCCTAGGGTCTCATAGGACTGCGGTCAACTGGCTAGAGCTGGAACGGTAGGGAATCTGAACAGCGGGGGCTGGCAAGATGTCCCACCCTCTTCACATAGTCACAGGACCTCTCAATGGGGTCTCCTGCTTGGGCTGATTTCAGGTTACTCCTGGCAGGGAGGCCTCACGGTATTACTTACATGGTGGCTGAGAATTTCAAGAATGAATACACTAGAGACTTACCCTTAGAAGTCACAGTGTTACTTCTGTCATAAATCTACCTAGTGTCAAGGAAAGAGGACATGGAAATCACTTCTCAGTGGGAGGAGTATCAAAGTCACTGTATAAGCATGGGCAATATGTTTTGACCATTTAAAAAGATTTCAGCAATTTAAGAGAGAGAGAGAGAAACATTGATTTGTTGTTCCACTTATTTGTGTATTCACTGGTTGATTTTTTAAAAGATTTTATTTATTTATCTTTAGAGAGGAAGGGAAGGAGAGAAGGAGAGAAATGTCAATGTATGGTTGTCTCTTGTGAGTCCCCTGATGGGAACTGGCCTGCAACCTAGGCATGTGCCCTGACTGGGAATCGAACCGTGATCGTGTGGTTTGCAGGCCCGTGCTCAATCCACTGAGCTACACCAGCCAGGGCTCATTGGTTGATTTTTTATCTGCCCTGACCAGGATCGAACCCACAACCTTGGTGTATCAGGATGATGCTCAAAAAGCTACCCAGCCAAGGCTGTTTTACCCATTTTTGGAAAATGTAACTGTGATGCTAAGTTTGGGTTCTTATACCTTACTCCCTTCCAAGATGTCTTGTCAGAAGGCTCAAGAACACATATTTTTGTTTGTTAACCTTAATCACCTTTATGTTAAGGATCCTTGTCCAAGTTGAACTTCTTACTTAGCCCTGTTCCTGGTATGCAGTGATGTGTTTAAAGACATTGCTCTGTGTCCAAAGGGTTTAGAGGTTGGAGATTGTAGGTTATACTGCCTCAGAGAGAAACTTGACAGTGGGATATGAACGAACAGCTCCATTTCAGCAGTTCAAAAAGTTACCAGTATAGTATCAATGATGGATTTGTTCTTTTATTGCTGTGTGACAAATCAGCACAGTTCACTGGCTTAAAACAACACACACTTGTTATCTGACAGTTTCTGTGGGTCAGGAAGCTGGCATGTTTTAGCTGGCTCTCTGCTCATGGTGTCACATGGCTGAAATCAGTGTCAGCTGGTTTGTCCTCACCTGGAAGCTCAGGTGGGAAAGTCCATTTCCAGCTCCCTCAGGTTGGTGTGGAGTTCACGTCCTTGTGGGTGTGTGACAGAGGTCCTCATTTTCTTGCTAGCCATTTAGCTGGGGACTGTTCTCCACAATGAGAGGTTGCTCTCAGGCCCTGACTATGTAGCCTTCTGCACAGGCTTGTTAAACATAGCCTATGTCTTAAAAATCTCTCCTTTTTTTTTCTAAGATTTTACTTATTTATTTTTAAGGAGAGGAAAAGAGCAGGAGAGAAACATCAGTGGGTTACCTCTTACAGGCCTCCAACTCAGGACCCGGCCCACAACTCATGCACGTGCCCTGAACAAGGAATCAAACCAGCAACCTTTTGGTTCATGGGACAATACCCAACCACTGAGCCACACCAGTCAGGGTTGCAGAATCTCTGTGACGCTTCAAATCTCTGACTGTAGGATGGGCCCTGTCCCTTTTAAGGGTTTCCCTAATTAGATTAGGTCCAGCTGGGATAATCTCCCTTTTGAATTGTTCAAAGTCAACTGATCTGGAATCTTAATTACATCTGTAGAATCTCTCCAACTTTGTTAGATAACATAACCTAATCACCAGAGTGAACTCAGACCTATGCATAGGTCCCACCACATTCGAGAAAAGGGGATTATGGAACGTGGACTCCAGGGGATGGGAAACCTAGGGGCCTGCTTAGAATTCTGTCTACCACACTCGATCTCGGGGGACTTCTGGCCAACAAGTCTCTTATAGCATTCAGATTAAAGTGTTTTTTTAATAGAAGGGAATGTGGTGCCCATTAAAGAAAGCTCGATGGGTGAACCATAGGAGAAAAACCCTCCAACCTCCTTAGCTTAGGGTATGGATCATGTACACTAAAGCTCACCCTAAAATGGTGCGTGTGCCCTGGCTGAGTAGCTCAGTTGGTTAGTGTCAACTCCATATGTCAAGGTTGTGGGTTCAATCCCCAGTCAGGGCATATGTGAGAATCAACCAAGGAATACATAAGTAAGTGGAACAACATAATTGATGTTTCTCTCTTTCTCTCTCCCTTCTTCCTCTCTCTCTCTAAAAATCAATTGGAAAAAAAGAATGGTGCTTATGACCCCCCCATTTAATAAACTAACAGAAGGTATTATTTAAAAAGCAATTCACAGAGAGATAGAGAGATTAAAGTAAATGGAAAACCATAACTGTAATAAAAGACAAAATAAAAAGAGGTAAGCTATAAAGTTAAAAGTAGTAAGAACAAACAAAAATATGATTGAGAACAAAAATTTAAGTAAGTAAAAGAAAGATGTATAAAATAGTAATAAAAACCAGCACTTTAAGAACAGTTAAACTGTGCCGAATGGGTCCATGATACAAAGTGAATGATTAAAGGGACCAAACAACTTTTAAAAGCTACAATAATAAAAATAAAATATTATAAGGAACTAAGAAGGAATCATAGTAAGAGTCTAAATATGGAGCAACAGCAAATTCAAAAGCCTAGCAATCTCATGCTAAGCCAACCAGAGTTCTTTAAGCTGAAGCAACCATAAAATCCAATGGACCTATGTGAGTGTCTTTCTCCACCTGCATTTCTCATCTGAACCACAAAACACAGAAAATTATTTAAGTGACTATTTTCTCAATTCTCCCAAGGATGACACTTAACTAGTCCCGAATAAATGCAAAGGAGGCAAATAAATTCACTGCACAACGGAAGCCTGGATAGAGGCTGAAGTCTCTCACAAAACTGGCTGATCTCCGTCCAAAAGTATGCAAGTGAGAAAGGATCAGTCTATTTGGCATAGAGTTCTTCTTTTTTAAGATTATGTTTATTTATTTTTACAGAGAGGGGAAGGGAGGAGGAAAGAGTGGAAGAGAAACATCGATGCGTGAGACTGCAACCTGGCCCACAACCCAGGCATGGATTCGATACCCTGACTAGGAATCAAACTGGTGACTTTTTGGTTTGCAGGTTGGCACTTAATCTACTGAGCCACACCAGCCAGGGCAAGACTTCCTCAACTCTGGAACGATCCAAAAGATCTCAGTGCCCACCAGAAGGTAACTACGGGAACAATCTGCTAAATTCTGCTTGAGTGCCTAGCTACATGGACATGGTTGATTGCTGTTCTCTGAAACACTTCACATATTTTGGCATACACAATGCACATGTTTTTGCCTAAATTTTTGAGGAAAAGGTAAGGATGTGCATTATACACAGGTATAATAATATACCATGTATAATGTGCATAAAACATGGATGCGCATTATACCCGGCCAAAAAAGGTACTTCCTAATTTTATTAGTTATCTGTGTTGTGTAACAAATGACTTCAAAACTTTAGTCACCTAAAACAACAAGTATTTATTTTCTCATAGATCCTGTAGGGCAGGAATTCCAGAGCATCTTACCTAGATGGTTTTGTTCAAAGTCATCTACTTGCAGTTGGGATGTTGACCAAGACTGCAGTCATCAGAAGGCTTAATGAAGGCTGGGGACCCACCAAGATGTCATGTTCACATGGCTTTGGGCAGGAGGCCCCAGTTCCCCTCTAGTTCTTGTCAGGAGGCCCCAGCCATTCATCATGTAGATATCTCCACAAGCTGTTTGTGAGTCCTCACAACACAGCATAACTTCCTCTGGGAAGAAAAAGAGGAAATTTGCAGTCGTTTTATGATCAAGTCTCCAAATTCACATACTGTCACTTCCACTTTATTGTGTTTCTTAGAAGTGAGTCAATAAGTTTAGCCCGTACTCAAAGGGAGGAGAATTAGACCTGCTTTTTAAAAGGAGGAATATTGTAGGGAAGTGTCAAACTTTTCACCTCTATTCTGTTAGATTTAATGCCTGGGGCCCTGCAGACTAGATTGGCAAAAGAGATAAACATGAGAAAAACATTTAATTAACGCATGCAGAGCTCATATATGCAGGAGAAACAGTGATGAGTAACTCAAAGGGGTAGTTAGAACTTAGGCTTGTAGCATCTTAAAAAAGCCAATACATTTGTAGAGAAGTGATAAGACAAAGGGAGAGGGTTCATGCTTCTGAAAGTGGCAGACTAGTACATGGGGAAAACTAATGGAAGATGAGAGTTAGTGAGGTCCTTTTGTAGATCCGTCTCAGTGTAGTCTCTGGTGATTACAAGCCTACGCGTGCTTTTAGGCAGATGGTAGGGGAGGGCAGGGAGTTATTTTTAGTATTTGCTGTTCCTCAGTTGTCTTCACCTCAAAATAATCCTTATGCTAAAGTGACATCTTTTGGGCTGGAATATTCTGAACCCCTACAGTATCAAAGAATTTGTGGACATATTTTAAAACTGCCGCACTTCTTTTCTGCAGCAAGACAACCCTCCTAAATTGCCCTCCTATGTCTCTGGCTTCTCACTCTCAATGTCCATCTGCGGTTTTCCGTATCGTTCCTGTTCTTTGAATGCTGGATTGCTCAGGCATTATGTTCTTCTCATTCCACATATTTGCTCTTGGGCAGCCTACACCCCTGCATACCCCTTTTGGGCTGTGGTTCTCCAACCCAGGGGTTGGCATACACGTTAAGAAAGGGCCATTTCACTTTGTGGTCCAAACAATTTCTATTGCAAATATTCAACTCTGCTACTGTAGTGTAAAAGCACTCATAGAAAATGCAAAAGTGAATGGGCTTACAATACTTTATTTGCAAAACAGACTGCCAGCCTGCTGGCCATAATTCCCCGATCCCTGCTCTAACCCACATTGCTCTCTCAGACCCTTCTTTTGGACTCCAGATACATGTGTACCTGCCCCTGGGTATTTCTTCTTGAATGTCTCAGAGGTAGCTCAGACTCAACTTCCCCTCTATTGGACTCTCATACCTGGTTTTTTCTTTTGTGTTCTCTGTCTTGTAAATGACATCCCCCTTTGGCTGGTTGCTAGAGCCTGCAAGCAAGAGGTGATCCCTGCTCATCCCTCTCCCTCATCTCCCATGTCCAATCAGTCAACTCCCTAAAATTATCTCAAATCTATCCCCTGGCTCCATCTCCACTTCTGTCACTCAGTTTAAGCTATCATTATATCCTGCCTTGGGTAACACAATAGCCTCCCATGGTAGGCAGAACAATGGCCCCCAAAGATATCCCTGGAACCTAATGGCACCTTACATGGCAAAAGGGACTTTGCACTTATGACTAAATTAAAAATCTTGAGCTGAGAAGATTATCCTGGATTATCTGAGTGGGTCCAGTGTAATCACAAGGGTCCTTATGAGAGGGGACAGAAAGGTCAGACCAACAGGAATGTGGTGATGGAAGCAAAGACTGGTGTGATCCCCTTTGAAGATGAAGGAGGGGCCATGACCCGAAGAATGCAGGTAGCCTCTGGAAGCTGGAAAAGACAAGCAAAGAGATTTTCCACTCAAACCTCCAGAAGGAACTAGCCATGCCAACATCTTAGCTTTAGCCCAGTGAGTCTGACTTTGGACTTCTACCCTCTAGAACTGTGAGATAATGCATTTATATTCTTTTTAGCCACCAAATCTGTGGTATCTGGTTATACTTGCGATAGGACATGAATATGCCTCCTAGCCCTTCCTTCATTCGTGCTCTATTCCAGTCTATTCTCCACACCCACCAACACACTATGATCTGCCCTGTATCCATCCAAAACATCTCTGGGATTCCCCTTCACCCTTACGATACCAAGCCTCTTGCAAGACTCCATCACTGTGTCTGTAGCAGTTTATGCTCCAGAAATTCATACAATAAATTCCACTGCCCACTCTCTCCGCCTTTAGACTCAATGTTCTCCATTTAGAAACTGCTTCCCTTCCTTCTCTCACCTGACTACCTGCCCAGCTTAGACATACTTCCTTGGGGATGGACCGGCCCCCATTCCGAGTTGGGCCCCTCTGCTGAGGCATTACTGTAGCTTCCTTCTCAAACCCCTGGGCCACTTTATTGCTATGACTTGTGAACTCAGAGCTGGCACATCGCTCTTGTTCACTGTGCAGCACCCAGCACTGGGTATGGTGGCTGGCACACTCCTGTGCACAGTGAATATACTGGGTGGAGAAAAAGTAGGTTTACAGTTGTTAGAATGGAAAGCAATACAACAATTAACAAATAAATAATAATATAAGAATTAACTGTGTTTTGCATACTTAGAGCTGTATACCTACTTCTGCCCCACCCTGTATACATGGGTGAGTGATGAGGGGCCTCATGGAGGAGAGAGATCTAAGGTGACTTGGAGCAGGTGGGTGTCTGAAATGCCCTTATTCCCCTTCCTGCTCAGCCTTGTGGGGAAGGTGCGGGGAAGGGCAACTGGACTTCACTGCCCTCCTGCTACAATTAGCTGAGCCTTTCATTCTCCCTCTACAAAGATGATACAGCAAATCAAAGGGAGATAAAAGCACAGGTCCCACAAAGGACAGGGAGAAGAGTGGGGAGAAAGGGTGGGTAGTGAGAGAATGCCCTGCAGCCCAAACAAAAGCCTAAAACCAGCCAATCCCGAGGATCAGAGAGGGGAGACACGGGACAGGAAGCGAGCAAGCTGCATGGGGAGGCGCAACCCTTCAGCAGAGGAGGACAGGGAGTGAAGGAAGATAAAACGCCTTCAGTTGACAGCCAGGGAGAGGGTGGAAGGGGACTCCAAATAGAGATGGGACAAAAGCCTGACAAAACAAGATTTTATGAGGGCTTGTATGAGTGGCTTAAGAGGCCACCACCCCTTGAGCCACTCCACCTGGGGAAAGCAAAAGGAGCTGGAGACAAAAGCAGAGCAAGGAAGGCAGAAAGACCCGGAGTACAGCACACAGGTCCTGCGCTGGTGACAGGGCTGTAAGCCTGTGGGGGAGAGGGGGACAGCGGTGTGTTCTCTGAGGTGGCCTATATTTGAAGAAAGAAATCCTACCTGATTAGTTTTCTTGTGTTTGAATTTCATATATAGATTTTAAGAGGTGAACAAAAAAAAAAGCAATGTGTTCTTGAGCCTTCCAGCAGTGGCTTCTTTCTCTTGACATAATGCTGTGTTGTAAAGATAAATCATTGTCATTGCTGTGTAATATTCCACTATATAAATATGCCAGTTTTTATACTCATTCTTGTACCTGGTGGAGTATTTTAATTCAGGTTCACAGTCTTGTATTTGAAACCTCAGGGCCAGATGTGTTTCACAATTTTAGAAAGACAATTAAGGTACATGCAGCTCCCCACGTAGGGTCATTGAACATATCAATGTTTCTGAAAGGAAGTGTACAAGTAACCCTAGAAGTAGCTTCACCCCAGTTCAGGCCAGGTTTTTCACCAAATAAATGAGTGCAGCCAGATCAGTTTAGGCCTCCCAATAAGTAACTACAACATTTTTGGTTTGGGGATCTCAGAATGAAGAACTAGACACTGTGGACCTATACTATACTAGTTCCCAATCAAATTTGCTTCTGGAAATCCTCAGAAACAAATGTCCCACAATGTGTAGGCAGTGAGCTGTGGTCTGGGAGGGAAGTTGGGTTTGACTAAATTGGCTCAAAGCCTGATTGTGTGAGGTGGGGTAGACCTGGTATTGCTGGCTGCTGAGATCCCTAATCCTCTTAGTCTATTTGAACAGGTAACCCTCCTTTTTTTTTTAATAACCTCAGCTCCAAATCTTTTATATATAATCTTATAAATTGTTGATTTTATTTTTGTATAATCTGAAAACTCATTTCTCTCTTTTATCCTTTTAATCCGATAGTCCACCAATTCTGTTTTACTTATCTTGATCATTCTTTATCTCTGTTTTGTCCTTTATAATTTTATATTACATTCTTTTATCTCATCTTTTTTGTTTTTATTGTCATTGTGCTATGTTTTAGTGACTGGGAGAAGACTCCTGGGGCCTGGAGGAGCCCCTCCCTCAGAGTTAGATTGCTTTATACTCGGGAAAGTTTCCAAGGAGATTTCTGGGTGATCAGGAGCCCTCATTAATTTAAGCACAAGTCTGGCCCTGGCTGGTGTAGCTCAGTGGATTGAGCACGGGCCTGCGAACTGCATGATCGCGGTTCGATTCCCAGTCAGGGCACATGCCTGGGCTGCAGGCCAGTTCCCGGCAGGGGACACACCAGAGGCAACCATACATTGATATTTCTCTCCCTCTCTCCTTCCCTTCCCCTCTAAAGATAAATAAATAAAATCTTTTTAAAAAGTTTAAGCGCAAGTCTTATCCAAAAATTGGGGGGGGGGGGGGACGGGATTTTCAAAGCCACAAAAACACCAAAGCTCAAAACAGGAAGCTGTTCTAAGTGTTGGACATTTATTTCTGGGCAAATATTTCTTTTCTGGAAGATCGGATCCTGGGTGCATAAACCCTTCCGTATCTCCACAGGTCACTTCTCATTATCCTTTCACAAGCTCAAGAATACTCCACAGTGAGGAGGCAGCAATGTGTGTTTAATCTTTCCCCTCACGACAGATGTTTCTTTGCTATAGGGCTGTAGAAGACGTAGTTCTGTAAGTCACAGAGACAAGTGAGGATATGGTTCTGTTCTAGCTATTGCTACACGGGGCACAGGGAGGAAGCTGCCAGAGGAGGGCCAGGAACTGCATATATTTCCCCACTGGACAGAGATGCCCTTAAACAGCCAGACTGAGGGAACCTCAGACCCACCTGGGGGGAATATTGGCATCTCCTCATGGCGTTACTACAGACTGAAGAATCCCGACTTTGGGAAGTGTATTAAATGGAGAGAGAGGCTGTTAAACCCCTGACTCAGACCTGGGTCAAGTCCTAGACTTGGGAGTCCTAGACTTTTGGTCCCAAGGGGCTGCACACTCTATCAATTGCCCTCTGATGGGTCAGACCCCAAGAGGGAGGGAGGGAGAGCTGGTAGAGGTGGGCCTGGCAGTGCTTCAGGGCTCTGAGGATTCCCGTCAGAAAGCCTGGATATCCCCACTCCCCAAATCTGCTCTTTGAGAATGGAGAAAGCAAGCCTGAAGAACTAGACGAGAGGGCTGAGCATGGGGCTGGGGTGCTCACAGAGCACACCTGGACTTTACTCATTTCTCTCCATCCTCCTGCCCACCCTGAGTGTCCCAAGTCTTCACCCAGCTTATGTCTGAACAGTCCCTGAGCAGGTTTCAGCTCAGCTGTGAGCAGTTAGAGAGCAGCTTGTGTCCTCACTTAGGACAGAGTAGCAGAGGGAAGACCTGCCTCCCCAGCCTGTCTGCGCAGGTCAGTGCAGTTGGGACAATGGGGACTTCACAGGGACCAGTGGTTGTGCTGAGCAACCTCTGGAGGGTGGGCTGCTGGAGAGCTGAGGGCTGAATTGGGGGTCATTTTTAGTTCATTTCATCATTTAGTTGCACACTGCTTTTTATATTGTTTTAATAATCTTTTTATTTCTTTTAATTTACTTTATCTTTTTTATGGACTGCTATATATTTTTTTATTTCCTAATTTCTACTTCTTCACCTTAATAAACTGGGTGCCATGAGGCCACTCAAGCAAAGAAGGCTGGATGCTCTGCCCTCTTGGGTTAACTGGGTGCCATGAGGCCACTCAAGCAAAGAAGGCTGGATGCTCTGCCCTCTTGGGTTGGACCCCCACATCCCTTTACCTGGTGTGTCTTGTCCCCAGTGACTCAAAACTTGAACCTGTGAACCGGTGTCACCCCAGTGAATTTTTAAAAAGGAAATGTGTGTGTGTGTGTATATATATATATATATATATATATATATATGCCCTTCAACCTGTGGAATTCAGGAGCCCCCAAGCCATAATTCTCTCCCAGGGCGATAATACGAGTATATTGACATTTACTGATAGCATATTTGAACTAGGGAGATAATGTTCACACTTACTATTTTTATAATTAGAAAGGTAACGCATGCTCATTATCAAGAAGTATAAATGCAGCCCTGGCTGTTGTAGCTCAGTGGATTGAGCATGGGCCTGGGAAGCAGAGGGTCGCTGGTTCGATTCTCAGTCAGGGCACATGCCTGGGTTGCAGACCAGGTCCCCAGTAGGAGATACATGAGAGGCAACCACACATTGATGTTTCTCTCTCACTGTCTCCTTCTCTTCCCCTCTCTCTAAAAATAAATAAATAAAATATTCTTTAAAAAAAGAAGTATAAATGCAGAAATGTATGAAGTAAAAGAAATGTATGTCCTCCAATCCCCCCAAGTGCTGCTCCCAACTCAGTAACCTTAGTGACATAATTAATACACGTGTGGAAACAATCTGCAGCAGAGGCATCCATGTGCCCACTTAAAATTTGGTCGGCAAGGGCAATTGTCTTTTAAGCATGCTGAGTGAGTTTTCATTGCTGCCAACAGCTTATAAGAGGGTCCCTTCCCCCTTTGCCCACATCCTCACCAGCATAGCAGAAGGTCCAAACCAGAGACATTTGAAGATGCTTTCTGGATCAGCCTGCCCCTTCCCCCATCACAGACTGTTCGGATTCAGGAAAGGGGTCATTGTGAGCGACCCTTGTCCATCAACCTCTAGGAGATGCAGTATCCTTGCTGGGCTAGTCTCCTGCTCTGGCTCTGTTCCCCGGCAGGCTGAGCACTGTCACAGAGAAGGTCCAGCTCCTGAAGCACATCCCAAGGGTCTCCCTTCAGCCCAGAAGAAGCAGACACCTGCTCATGAAGGAGACTCCGGGGTGTGATTAAGAGTGAGGGGGTGCTTGACTTCTTGTTCACACCCACCAAGCATCAAGTGGGATTCATGCCTGAAGGTAGACCTGGACTTTTCCCAAATCCTGATCCTCGCCCAGAGAGAGTGAGCCAAAGCACAAGTAATAGAATCACATTGCTTTGGGGAATCTTCCCAATAGTGTGTGTGCCTGACACGGGGTTCCTGTCAGGGAGGTGGGTCTTCCTGCCAGCACGCTGCAGTGGGGTGGGCAGTATGTGGGTGGGCAGGGAGGAGATGGGTGTCAACTCAGCTTCAGAGATGCTCCTTCTGCAGGTCAGAGAATTTAACTGAAGGATGGCCCAAACTAAGGGTACCAGGTGTGGCTGTCAGGTGGGACCAGGTGAAGAAGAGCCAGAGATGAGGAGAGGAGTGAAGGTGCACAGCTGCCTGAAAGGAGAGCCTGTGTCCCCCTGGCCCTGGGTACCAGCTGTCTTGCAAAGGCCTATCAGCTGGTTGAGAGGGGAGAACTAGTCACCATCTCAGACAACTGAGTTGACTTCTTTCTGAGTTAACTGAACAGCTATCTTGGGCCTCAAAAAACAACCCTAAGTTTTGTTACTTGGAAGTTAAGACAGACGTCTTCCCCTTCGTCTTCAGTGGCATGGCTCTATGAGATAGGAGTCCCAGAGACGGAGAGATTAGAGGGATATAGCCTGTGGTGCCAGATGCCTGGATAGGTCATCTGGGGTCAGCTTGGTTATGGTGAGTGAGGGGTTCCTGACTGGGGTCAGAGGTCCCTTAAACCCCAGCTACCCTCAAATGGAACAAACATCTTCTTTAAGGAGAGATGGCTATTTGACTCAACAAACTTGGCTTTAGTAATAGACTGGCTTCCACATACCCATTCCAAACCTCCTTTCCTTTACCGGTTCTTCACTCTTAAGGCTGGAAAAACTAAAGCCACTTTTTTTTTGGTCTTCTGTAGCTGTAGGTGACTTTTGATATTGTCCTGGCCAATTATACACAAGCAAAGACCTGTTTGGGTATCGAGAAACCCTTGTACCTGGTACTATTGCTTCCCTCTGTTGCCCACTTCTAGTAGGAACACAACACCTGAAGCGGTGGCATCCATACTATGACTCTGAGAGAAAGGCCAAGAAAAATACAAGATGTTATCACTGTTATCGTAATGCCCTGAACCAACGCCAGCTACCAGCAACCTCTAGACTTCTTGTTACGTAAGAAATATAAGCCCCAATTTATTTAGGGCTTTGTTAGTTGGTCTTTCTGTTTCTTGTCACTGAAAAACATTCCTAAGTGATAAGCTTGCTCATGGATGTTTGTATAAAGAAGACATAAAGGACTCCTCAGCCCCCGGAGTTGAACGGGGCAGATGAGTCACCTAGGCCTCCATCAAGGAAAGGAAGTGTCTGGAAAGGAGCCTTCTCCCTCCACAGCATGACCAGGTCCTCCTAGCTCCGCCCAGGTGCCCCACGTTGGTCTCACCTGGCCCCCAGATGAAGGGCTCTATATTGTTCACTTGGTGCAGGATACACCTAGGCCATGGGCTAAATGCTGAAGAACTAAAAAAGACAACCTCACCCTGATGGTCCCTCTGGCCCTCTCTACCCTGAGGATCCAAAAGTGTACTCCTGAGTTATGAGCCAGCCTTGGGCCTTGCTCCCAGGTCAGTGGTCGGGCTGCTGCAGAGGCACGTTTGTCTGTTGCTCCCCCACCCCTCCTCCCTTGGTTCCTGAGAGCAGTGAAACCCCATCTCATGAGGCTTTCCAGACGAACTCTGGAGACTCAGGCTATCTGGAACAGAAAGAGCAGACCCCAGGGAATAAGCAGAATGAAACTAGAGTCTTAACTATGTCATCATGTTGCCACCTTTGTTAGGGGATGTGAACCCACTAATTAATTGTCACTAATCATTCCTTCTCTCTCTCTCCTTCAAGTGCACTTTGGCTTCTCCTTCTTGGCCTGCCCTCTAGTAATTCTCCATCCTCAACCTCTTCACACTCTCATGCTTCCCTCATTTTTACGGCTCCTATAGCTCCTAGAACCCAGGGTCTCTTTCCCCAGCCCAGGCTTCCCTCCTGAGCTCCAGCCTCAAATACCCAGCTATTTCTTACACATGTGCACCTGGGATCCATAAACTTAATATGTTCAAAATGTGAACAAATTAAGTTCTGAAATTCAAATCTGCTCTGACCTGCAAATATCTTGATGGCACCAATACCTCCTATATTAATTTCCTCTTGCTGCTATAACAAATCACTATGAATTTAGTGGTTTATAATATCACAAATTTATTGTTATCTTATAGCTCAGGAGATTATGAGTCCGAAATGACTCTCACTGGGCTAAAATTAAGGAGTTGGCAGATCTGCATCTACTCTGGGGACGGTCCATTTCCTTGCTCATTCCAGCTTCGAGAGGCTGCCTGCATTCCTTGGCTCATGGCCGCCTTCCCACATCTTCAGTGCCAACAACTGCATCACTCTGTTCGTGGCTCTGCGTCCGTCATCACCTCTCCTCTTCCAAATGTCTTGCCTCCCTCTTTCACTTACAAGAATTCTTATGATTACATTAGGCCCACCTGGATAATACAAGATTATCTCCCCATCTCCGGATCCTTATTTTAATCGCATCTGCAAGGTCCCTTTTGCTACATAGGTAACATTTTCATAGTCTCCAGGGTTTAAGATGTGAATATACTTAGGGGGACCTTATTCTGCCTACCACACCCATCTAGACTCTTCCCTTTACTAATCACTGCTATCACTTACTGAGCTTTTTTTCATTCCAGTTATTTTTTTTTAATTTTAACTGTTGTTCAAGTAGTTTTCTGCCTTTTACTCCCAGCCCAGCCCACCTCCAAGCCCTCCCCACCTCCCTCCTGTTTCCACCCCTGAACTTTGTTTTTTAGCTTAGTCCTTGAGCTGTCTTCTTTCTAAGTATTTTCATATACTATAGATATAATACAAAATGAAAAGAAGCTTTTGGTCCCCCAAAATTCTACTGGCAGGAAGCAAACTGAAAAAACTACTCAGCTACAAGTACATGCTAGCTTGCATGAAAAAAGAAGGATGACACAGAGGTCAGAACCAAGAGTCACGGAGAACTATTCCATCTGCCTGGCTGGATTTCGGAATTGCTACGTCCCCTCTTTCTTCTCTTTGAACAGGAATGTACACCACAGTTATCTTGTGCCTCTCCCACATTCTGTATAGGGCGTGTAGAGAGTGCCACATTTGTCTAACTGATGGAGAAGAACCTTTCACGGGAGCTGTACTGGAGGAACTACACCTGAGGGCCTTTGCCTCAACTCAACTTGATTTGGAGATACAACTGATGCTATAATGGGACAAGACTTTTTGGCCTTTAGGGCAGCAGGGCCTTGTTCCCTCCTAATTGAGGAAGGGGTGGGACCCATTCTGCATCTCCATATACATTAAGGTCTCCACCTAAGTGAAACTCACTGTGTGAAACAACCCTTGAGAGAGCCAGGCGAATTGCCAACACTGGAAATAGCCTTGGGGTGAGCAGAGGAGCAACCTCAATGGTCAGGCCCTTGTGTCCCAAAACAGCCCTCTATTCATCTCCAGTGGGATGCTACAGCCTCCTCTGACCCTCCTCTGGGTTCAACAGGTTCTGTGGAGCTTTCAGTGGTACAGGGACCTCTGCTTTTCCTCAGGGGACTGAAAAAACTGCATAGCTGTCTGCCCTGCTCTCGTACCACATCATGGTGGGAAGGCCAAGTGCGGGTAATGATATGGGGGAGAGAAGGGAATAGGTGCACTAGAGACAGAAACAAAGTGTGGGAGAAGGAGAGAAGAGTGGGCGCCACTGATGGATTGTACAACTGAAGACTCTTTCACTTTAAAACTCCCAACACAGCCCCCTGGCCACACAGCATCCCTCAACCCCAACATAAAAAGCTCTTTCTCAGAACAAAAGGCCTGTCACCAAAAGCCCTTATTTAACAACAATAACAGCAAAACACACAAGGTACAAAAACATTTTTCTCAAAAATTTTTTCAATTCAATTTAACAAATATTTATTTTCCTGAAAAAGCAGAGATATATAAAGAAATAGATGTGGATTTTTCTCTTGTTTTTGATTGAAAAGCCTATTGGCACAACCAGGAGAAAAGCATTGCCCCAGTGAGCCAAAGCACAATAGGAAAGCATTTTTAACACAGAAAAGAACACTAACATATAAATACACCAAGGCAATTTTAAAGCACAGCAGAGCATCACTTCTCTGGTGGGGGATGGGTCTAATGCTCACAGGCAACTTGTGTTCTGTCTTCTTTGTGGACTGCCCGGGACTGCAGTGCACTCCAGGGCGAGCTTCCACTGTCTGCTAACAAACCACCACATATGGCTGTACATGAAAAACTATCATCAATGAAGTTATGCCTAATTTGCAAAAACTAATGGAAGAGTAACTTAGAAAGCAAATGGGAGTCAGAGACCCAGCTTTGGGTAAGATAAGAACAGTTTCCTCATTTGCAGAAGGGATTCGATAACCTCTGAGGTCCCTTCAGGTGCTTTACTCAGAAATCCGGGGCCAAACGTGGCAGAAGAGATACGAAAATACCATTAGGGCCCTACAATAGGTACCTCTGTTAGAAACGAAGGACCAGGCCAAATGAATCACAACCTCCAAACTCCTTTAAGGGCAACCCATGGGTCTGACTCAGATCCTAGCAGGATGTGTAACCTATGTGCTAGGTATTCATCCTTCACAGGTTTGATCACATGTAAAATCGATCTCTGCCTCCACTGTGCACAGCCATATATTTTAGTGATGTGTGTTATGCAGAACATGGACCTGGGCAACTTGTGTAAGATGGTGCCAAGCAAGGTACAACCTGCTTCCAGACAGAGGCGAGAGGCATTGCTGAGCACAGAAGACCTTTGCCAGAATGTTGTCAGAGAGAAAGCTTTCCCCCAAGTCTGGACTCTGCATCTATGTGTATTGTAGCTATGAGTGAAATAATTATGCTTACTTGTCTAGGGCTGTTTTGAGCTCTTTGAGTCTCTCCAAGGATACTGCCCACAACTGTAGTATCAGCAAAAGTGCCATGAACACTCCAGAGAAGACTGAGCAAGAGGGATCCTCAAAGGGCAGCTTTCTCCCTGGGCTGCCTCCCTGGGCAGAGACAGAGGACTCTCAGGGCTCACTCCAGTTTTCTTTCTGTCCCTGGAGCTCTTGCCTGTCTCCCTGCCTCTCCTTCTCTGCCATAGTGCTCTGTCCCCACCCCACGCCCACACAGATGCACGGAGGGGGGACCTGCCTTATCTTCTGTCCCCCACTCCACGCCCACAGACACTTCTTTCTTGAAGGCCATTCCCCAGCTTAATTATTTGCAGATCTTCTTTCCCTCTGAGTCTCCTGAAGTCCAAAGACTGTTCAGATAATTAAACCTGGAGGGACCCGGAGGAAGAGACCCACCCTCTGGGCCTTTGGAACCAAGGTTGTGTGATTAGGTCATAATTGATCTTTATTGTTGCTGCTGAAGGTTATTTATCCCATTCTCAGGGGAGCCTTTGTCACCCATTTGCCCCGCCCCCAACTTTCTGAAGCTGACCTGCTCCTGCCAGGAGCCCGGCCCTTGCCCTGCTCCAGAGGGACGAGGGAGGAGGGATGAAGGGGGCGGGGGTGGGGGGTGCTGCTGGGTTGTTTACTCATTTGCTCTCCTTCAGGGCTGCAGCAGTTGTGTCCCTCACCCACAGACTCCGCTGCACTTCTCAGGCTCCTTGTCTCCGCCACACCTTTTGTTTTCCTGGCCACTTCAGTGCCTGGGCCTCCTGCCCTGATCTGCCCTCCCGGGGACCGAAGCACAGCGTTGGAGAGAAATCTACTCCCACCGTTCTGCATCAGCCTCCACTCTGAGTTCCGAGAGCTTTCCCAGGCATGCCCCGGGAAGGAAACTGGGGCGGGAGGAATGAGGTTCCCTAAAAATACATTTAGATTTCCCAGGGGAGGGACGAGTGGGAGGGTAGAAGCCAGGGCTGTGAACTACACTGGACATTCAGCTTCACTCTGTCTCTAAGATACGGGGCCTCCCTGGAAGAGAATGGGGAAGAAAAGATTCTTCTACCCACAAATAAATCTCTAAGGGCTGTCTTGGGCCATGGAGATACTATTGTTTGTGTGATAATAATATATTTTATAAATTACTCTAAAACATTTTAACTGATTTCATCTTGTTCATCAGCATGACCTCATCTGTCTGGGGCGACGGGGCAGGGCAGAGATCTGTGTCAGAAACAAGGCAACTGGGAACTAGAGCAGCTGCGTGACCTGCCCAAGTCAAAACCAGACGGTGCCCTGCCTCTCCCGCTCAGATCAGTTTCGCAGTTTCCTTGTGACAACATGGGGGTCTCCTCCAGGAGGTGGTGACTTTACTTGCTGGGTTGAAATTTCCTGGTAAGACCGCCTGGAGATGCATCTCTTCTCCTGGCAGAGGATTCAAGGTGCCCTGCTTCTTTTGAGAAGCAGGCTTTTCCTGGGCCCACCCACATCATTTTGCTCTCGAGAACAGAGCAGGGTCCCTCAGAATGAAGGATCAACCTCACTTCCCAGGACCGCACACCCGCGGAGTGCCAGATCCGCGCTAAGAGTTTCCCACATACTTCTCCTACTAACCTTGGGGTGAGGGTTCTCTGGTCACTCTTATTTCTTAGATGAGGTGACAGGATCAGAGAAGTCAACACACTCTAGGTCACACAGCTGGTAAGAGGCAAGAGCCAAGATTGAAGCCCAGGACCTCTGGGGCTTTGGAGCCAGTGCCCTGAGCAGTGAAAGATGTGCTATGTCTCCGGTAGGTATCCCCTGGATGGGACGGGGGTCACATCTAAGCTCATGTGCCGTCCCATGAGAGTAGGGACATCGATAAGAGACAGCCAAGTGCAGCAAAGATGAATTCAGTGTTGAAATGGGAACGTAGGCAGGGCCCCTGGAGATTACCTATGGCGTCCACACAGTGCGGGTGAGAACGTGAAGGCCCACAGGCGCGGAGTGATTTGCCCTGTATCAGACGGCAGAGCCAGAAGTAGAGCCTGGCTTCCAGGCCCACAGCTGCCCCTTGCCCCGTTCCCGCTTGTTGGCAGCTTCTTCCATCAGCTTTAGAAGTTTGTCCCCCACTGCCTACCATGTCAGAGGCCTTCGGCAGAATCTGTAAGCAGAGTCCCTTTTCAGTTTGTAGAGAAACTTCTTGGATTAGAAACAACCCCCCGAAACACAAGCAAGCAAACAAACAATTCCTCAAATAATGAATGAGGTCTCTGAGCTACACTCCCGCGAGAGTGTCGTCACAGATGCCTATGCTCAATTCTCATGGCCTCCCCACCCCATTCATTCATCCCCATCCCCATCCCCACGCCCATCCCTCCATCCCCATTTCCATCTCTCCATTCCCATCCCTGTCATGTTTGAACCAAGGCAAAGAAACACCCAGGGCAGCAGCAGTGCTCAGCACACAACGGGAGCTTAGGTTCGGTCCCCAGACCCTCAGGACTCAGTGTGGTACAGAAAAGACCTCTCTTCCAGCTCTGGCCCTGGAGTCCAGTAACCTCCACCTCACTGGTTGCTCCTGCCCCACTACTTCCTGGACTGGGGCCATTTTCTTTTTAAAATATTTTATTTAGTTAGTTTTAGAGAGAGGGGAAGGGAGGGAGTAAGAAAGTGAGAGAAACATCAATGTGTGGTTGCCTCTCATGTGCTCCCAACTGGGGACCTGGCCCACAGCCCAGGCATGTGTCCTGACTGGGAATCAAACCAGGGACCCTTTAGTTCACAGGTTGGCACTCCGTCCATCGAGCCACACCAGCCAGGGCTGGGGCCATTTTCTTAACTGCTCAAGCATACAGTCTTTGGGGGTCTGTCCAGAGGGCAAATGTGCCGCACCCAGGCTGGGACTGCTTGGTGAGGCCTGGGTGGGCTCAGGGCAACACTGAGTGGGCCTCCCCAGACCCTCCCTGGGAAACCAGCTCTAGGAAGAAAAAGAAAAAGACAGAGCCCTAATTTGTAGAGATTGCTGATTTCTCTGCTGTAAAAACTCTTACAATGGCCTATTATGAGCTACCTAACATTCCTGAACATTTAACACACTCTTGGGAGCTGGCACAGGCTGGGTCCAGCACACCACCACCCCCTCCTATGCTGCCCACCTTGGCTCCCAGATGTTCTGATGTAGGGAAAGTTTTTAATTTTGTCTCAGTTGCTGGCAGGTGTCTGACAGTCTAGGAAAGCCAAATTCCAGACAGTACATCTCCCCAAGTTCTCAGGTCTCAGCCACAGGATACAGAAGCAAACGGCACAAAGCCTTGATGTCTAAAAGGATTTTTCTTCCAAGGAGTTCAAAGCAGTTGCTATGTCTGATCTTACCTTATCCTCCCAACACCCTGAGAAAGTGGGGAGACAGCAGGAAGAATTTGGGTGTCTCTTCCTGAAAGATGGGGACACTGAGGCCCAGAAAGCTTAGAAAGTTTGGTCAAGGTCACTGGCAGTTTGGCACAGAGGCTGGAATGAGAAGCCCAATTGTGCCTCCCATTCTCAACCTCAGGCCACTTCCTCCACTCTCCCTTCTCGTGACCCCCCAGTGAGAGTCAGATTGGGGATGGAGAAGCGGGAGATCTTTCTGTGGTTTTCCCAGACAGAACGCAGGTCTCTATTTCCCAGCTCTCCCAGTCTCAGACCACACACCCTTAGTGCCTCCAGGGGAGCTGGCCCGACAGGCTTCCCTTGGGGGTGTGCCAGCTCTGTCTCCGCTCATTAGCAGGTCTGTTTCCAGGTGGATCCACCATGGGGTCATTAAAGCAATAAACAAGTTCCCGGGCTGGACCTGGCACCCATTGCTCCCGGTATTGTGCAGAGTTCCAGCGGGCCCACACAACCCCTGAAACAATGCCTCACTTCCTTCCAGGAAGCCACAGACCCAAGCCAGTCTCCTGGGCTCGCCCACGTGCTCTGGCCAAGCCATTGTCTCCAAGCCAGACTCATCTAGCCATTCCCATGACCAGGGTAATCATAGCCTCTTTGCCACCCAAAAGTAGGTATGCCAGGGGTTGGAGGCAAAGAGCCATAGCTCCCTGGAGGATGCTGTCGTCCAAACCCCTACAGTCCCTGACCAGGAGGCCTGTTGCCACCACCCTCTACCGCCGCCACTCCCCTCCACTCCCATCTGGATCTCATGCCTCAGCCTCCCCCTGGAGCAGGAGTGCACACAAGCCTTAACAAGCCTCTTGGCCCTCCTGGCACCCCTTTCTGTGTCTGGCCAGGACTCTTCCCTATGTTCCCAAAGGGTTGTGTCTATTCCCCAGGTAGGGGCTAAGTAGTGGTTGGAAATAGGGTCCATCAATAATGTGAGCAACAAGGTCATGTAGCCCTGTATAGTCACTCACCTGGAGGGGAGGAACACTGGCCAGCCCAGGGTGTTCTTTTGCAAGGGATTCTAACAGGTTCCCAGTGGGTCTATGCCACATTCACTGCCCACCTGGGTTTCTTTCTTTAAACAACTCTGTTCGGGATTTCTTCAGTGGAACAATGTCTTAGGGGCAGAGAGGACCTGGGACAGAGTGTACTAGAATCTAAAGAGAAGATGAGACTCAGGGTTGGGGAGAGACCAAGCTGCCTGGGAGAGGCCTGTGAGCTCACTGTGAAGGCCCGAGAACCTGGCCCTGGTGGTCCACAGGGTAGGAGGTGCCGCAGTCTGAAGGCAAAGGTCCCAGAGGCTCTGTGTGCAGTCTCTTGTTCTTGCCAAAACCCAGCAAGAGCTGAAGAGGCTGATATGTCTCACTGAACACAATTGGTTAAGGCTGCTCAGCGTTGGTGCCAAGCCCTTACCTGGGGAAGCACAGACAGACCATCCTTACGGGCTGCTCTGGGTGGTGGAGGAGGGTGAACAAAGGTCCTGGCTGGGCACGGCAGGCGGGAAGGCACACTGGGAAAGAGACCTTCCACAGAGAAAGGAGCCCTGCTGTGGCTTTGGGTAGAGATGTTTGAGATATTTGGAAGGGGGACGGGAAGAGGGAGACTGAGACCAGCTTCAAACCACATTCTTCAAGTAGAAGAATGTAGAATGTAGAATACAGCAATACTGCAATTTTTTTAAAAATTAACTTTCTTGAGATAATTCACTTAAAGTAAAATACACCATTTTAAGTATACAGTTCAGTGAGCTGTGACAAATCCATAAACCTATGTAACCACCACCATGGAGACAGATACAGAACATTTCCATCACCCCAAAGGTTCCCTCTTGGCCCTGGCAGAGAGTCTTCCCCAGCCACTTGCCCAGGCAACCGCTGATCTGCTTTCCGTCACTATAGAATACTTCTGCAAATTCGAGTTTTCCACATAAGCAAAGGCGTAGAGTAAGGGCCCTTAATGTGTCTGGCTTTAGTCAGCTGCTGCATGTATCAGTTTGTTTCTCTTCGTTGCTGAGTAGTATTCCAAGTGTGACTTTTCCAGTTTGCTTATCCGTACTTGTCAATGGATACTTGAACTGTTTCTAGTTTGGAGATGTTAGGAATGAAACTTCATTGTGAGTGTAAAAGTCTTCTCTTGGGTATATATCTAATAGGAAAATTGTTGGGTGGTATAGTTGGTGTATGTCAGCTTTATAAGAAATTGCCAAACGATTCTCTAAAATGGTTGTAGCATTGTATGTGCCCACCAGCAAGCAATACATGATCCTTTCAGTTGTTCTGTAGCCTTACTCACACTTGGTGTTGGACATCTTTTTTCTTCTAGCCATTCGAAGTTGGTAAAATCTTGTTACATTTTTAATTTGCATTTTCTTGATAACTGATGATGTTGAATATGCCTATTGGCCATTAATATATTTCCTTTGGCAAAGTGATTTTTCAAATCTTTTGTCCATTTAAAAAATGGGTTATCTTCTTATTCTTGAACGTAAGAATTCTTTATATGTTCTAAATATAAGTCCCTTTCTAAAAAAAGAAAGACTTGTTTTATTTATTTCTAGAGAGAAGAGAAGGGAGGGAGAAAGAGAGGAAGAGAAACATCTATCAGTTGCCTCTTGTGCCCAGCTCGCAACCCAGGCATGTACCCTGACAAGGAATTGAACTGACAGCCTTTCCATTCACAGGCCAGGGCTCATGCACTGAGCCACACCAGTCAGGGCACAAGTTATTTGCTAGAGGTAAATATTGTAAATATAATACTTTTTCCCAGGCTGTGACATGTGACTTCCTTTTGTGTTTTCTTAAAGTGTCCTTTGAAGAACAGATTCTAATTTCAATGTAGTAAAATTTACTGTTTCTTTTTTGGTGTCCTAGAAATCTTTTCTTACTCCATCAGTAACAGAGATTTTCTCCTATGTTTACCCTTAGAATTTTACAATTTTAGCTCTTATGTTTATGTCTATGATTAATATTTAGTTTATTTTTAAGTATTATGAAGGTTGGGATCAATGTGGTTTTTTTTTCATAAGACTATACAGTTGTTCTAGCATCATTTGTTGAAAAGATACCCTTTCCTCTTTAAGATATCATGGCATCCTTGACAAAAATCAATTGACAAAACATATGTGGATCTATTTCTGGACTTGTTATTCTGTTTGCTGATGTATATGAGGTCTGTCCAGAAGTTATCCAGCCACGTAATATGAAAAATAGAGAAAATATGAAAAATATGAAAAATAAATATCAAAAATATTTCATATTTGTTGATGCTACTGTAAAATTTTATTTTGCAAAAGTCAGTTACAACTGATTTTTGTGTATTGACTGGTATTCTGCAACCTTGCTCAATTGACTTATTAGTTCTAGCAGGTTTTTTTCCTTAAATTGCTTAGCTTTTCCTGCATACATATCATTATAACAATGAATAAAAAGAGTTTTATTTACTGTCTGTATGCCCTACATTTCTGGACAATCACACTTAGTCCTGATGTAGTTCCCTTTTTATATATAGCTGGGTTTTATTTGCAAAAATTTGTTAAGGCTTTGTGTCTGTGTTCATGAAGGATTCTAAACTATATAGTTTTCTTTCCTATCTTATCTTTGGTTGTGGCATCAGGGAAATGCTGGACTCGTAAAGTGAGTTGCAATGTGTTCTTTTCTCCTCTCTTTTATGAAACAATTATGTATGATTAGTATTTCTTCATCCTTAAATGAATGATAGAATTTTATCTTCTTTTTTCAATTTCAAATTCAAATCTTTAATAGATAGGGGTCTACTCAAATTTTCTCTTTCTTCTTGGGCCAGTTTTTCTATTATGTATGTTTCAAGTAATTTGTCCATTTCATGTAAGTTGCCAGATATATCCTATAAAGTTGTGAATAATACTCCCTTCTTATCCTTTTAATATCTGTAGGATCTGAAGTGATCTTCTTTCCTTTTGACTTCTGATATTGGTGATTTGTGTCTTTCCTGTTTTGTTGTTGATCAATGGAGCTACAGGTTTATCAATTTTGTTGATCTGTTCAAAGAGCAAGCCTTTGCTTTCATGGATTTTCTTCATTGTTGGTCTGTTTCCTAGTTCAATGATTTTCACTCTTTTAAAAACAGATTTAATTTATTTATCCTTAGAGGGGAAGGGAAGGAGAGAGGGAGAGAAATATTAATGTATGGTTGCCTCTTGTGTGTTCCCTGCTGGGAACTGGCCTGCAACGCAGGCATGTGCCCTGATTGGGAATCGAACTGCCACCCTTTGGTTCGTAGGCCCGTGCTCAGTCCACTGAGCTACACCAGCCAGGGCTGACTTTCACTC
Source organism: Sturnira hondurensis (assembly GCF_014824575.4). NCBI lineage: Eukaryota > Metazoa > Chordata > Mammalia > Chiroptera > Phyllostomidae > Sturnira > Sturnira hondurensis. The sequence goes on along the minus strand of NW_028089713.1, from coordinate 2,840,723 downwards.
TTATCTTTATTATTTTCTTCCTCACATTGCTTTTTGAAGGTTGTAGAGGGCATGGGTTCCCACTCCTGTCTTCAATTGTAAGTCACAGGAAGTCTTAATGAAAAGGGGTCTTAGACATAATCTTGTCCAACCTCTCCTTCCTTCCTTCCTTCCTTCCTTCCTTCCTCCCTTCTTTCCCTCCCTCCCTCCCTCCCTCTCTCTCTCTTTCTTTTCCTTCCTTCCTTCCTTCTTTTTCTTTCTTTTTTATCTGTCAAGAAAGGGGTACTGGGCAGGTGCTGGCAGAAGCCACTGAACGAGATGCTTCTCCCCATTGCCAGTAACAAAAGGTCCCGGGACACCTCTCTCTCCATATTAAAATGACTGCCAGGTAGGCCCCACAAACAGGGGGCTGGCTGAGTCAGCCTGCTCTGAAGAGCAGGCCCTGAGGAGAACGCAGGACTTCCCAAGAAACACTAGCTCAGGCCTTGTGATATACTCCTAACCTGTCCCACAGGAAGGCCGGGAACACTGGCCTTCCACCGCCCCTAGGAAAGGGTTGTAGAGGACCTCTTTCCCCAGACTGGATGGCACTGTGGGCATGTCATTCCCATCCCTTTTTTGGGATAACCACAGGTCCTTGTCATGGCCTTTTCTGTGAGCCCCAGGCAACTTAGCTCTGCTCAGCTCCAGCCTGGGGGCCCGAACAGAGAAGCTGTCCTGCCCAGTCTGGCCCCAGCTTGGACCTTGAGGGCAGCCACTCATGAGCTAGCCCTGCAGGTTGCCCCACTCCTTGTCTAAGGCCATCAACCCCACCACCAACGGGAACCTCAGCTGGTTGGGTACCATCAGGTAACCACAAGGTACCCTGGTACCAGACCAGGCTAAGCCAGGTCTGGTCACCTTGGGCCAGTCACGGCTGACTGCCCCTGCAGTGCTGATCCTGGATCCCCCATCACCCTCCAGCCCTCACCACTGAGAGGGAAGAAGTGGCTACACAGTGGCTCATGACAGTTTGGCCCTCACATGAACATTACAGGGCTCCACAAATGTGAGGTTAGGTTGCTCAGTGTGTGCTCATAGCTACAGAGCACCTTCAGTTGGTTAGGCAACATCCTGTAGACCGAAAGGTCACAGGTTCAATTCCTGGTCAGGGCACATGCCTGGGTTGCGGGTTTGGTACCCAGTTGGGGTGCATGCAAGAGGCAGCCGATTGATGTTTCTCTCTCACATTAGTGTTTCTCTTCCTCTCTCTTCCTCCCTCCCTTCCCCTCTCCATGGAATCAATAAAAGAAAAGAAGTAACTTCTTTTTTCTTTTAAATAAATCTTCTCCTAAGGATATGTTTTATTGATTTTAAAGAGAGAAGGGCGAGAAAGAGAAACATCGATTGGTTGCTTCCTCCATGTGCCCTGACCAGGGCTCAAAACCACAACCTAGGTATATGCCCTGACTGAGAATTGAACTCACAACCTTCTGGTGCACAGGACAATGCTCCAACCAACTGAACTACCCAGCCAGGGCCAACCCCTTATGTTTCATAGGTGAACAGAAATCCTAGGGAGGAGAAATTTTTCTCAGGCAAATTAGTTTTCCAAGGCCCACTAATTTATTCATTTATTTATTCCTTCCTTTAGTAATATACAGTCATACCTCGGTACTCACAGGTTTCAAAAATTGTCAAACCTGTACTCGTCACATTTTGAGGAGAAAAAAATGTTTTAGCACTTGGTGCTTGCTTGGGACTTGTTGCACTTGCTAAAACCTATATGAGTCCCGATGCTACCCTGCAAGAGAAAATACTTCATCACTCGTTGCTTGTTCTCCAATTCATTTGGTACTGGCTCAAGTTCCAAAACAAAAAAAACAAATTAATAAAGAGTGACAAGGTACCACTGTATTCTTATTCATTCATGTAAGGCATATTTTCTGAATTTGCACTATAGGCTAGAGACTGTGTTCTTTTTTAAGAACAAAGATGAATAAGTTATAGTCTCTGCCTCCAAAAATCTCCCAGCCTGATGAAGGAGATAGTAAGTAATCAGGAAATTACAATGCTAAGTGCCATAACACAGGTGGTCTCAGGATGCCTTGAGCTAACGCAGTGAGGAAAGAATGACAGAGCCTTATGGTTGTGAGAAGAGGAGGCTGGAGGTAAGGGGTAACTGGGGAAGGAATCAGAGAAGACTTAAATGGATTCACCAGGCAAAATGGATTCACTCTTCTTCATTCCAGAAAGAGCTTTGTGAATCTTCTAAGTATTTGTTTAAATAAAGCAAATAGAAAACAATGCAAGTCTCAATAAACAGCCATCAGTTAATCAATTAGCTAATTTTGTGTCCAGCACCATGCTAGGAGGTCTTGGAGAACACAGATTACGCAGATGACTCATTCATGCTTTCCAGAGAATAAATATTCTTTCAGATTCCCATTTACTAATTTTTTTCTTCCTTCCTTCCCTCCTTTCTTTTTCTTTCTGGCAGATGGCATATCCCATCCATAGAAGGCAAATATATTTGAAGCTATGGAGTTATCGATATAGACACCCTTTACCCATTATCTCCTTATCTATTGCTGCAAAAAAATTAACCCAAAACTTTGCAAATTTATTGTCATCCCACACAGTTTCTTGAAGGTCAGGAATCCCAGACTGGCTTAGCTGAGAGTTTCTGGCTCAGTGTCTTGTCGGAGGTCTTTCAAGAAATTAGCGGCCAGGGCTGCAGTCTCTGGGACTGGGATGAAGACTTGGCCAGGAGCAGAGGGTCTGCTTCCAAGGCACTCATGTGGCCACAAGCAGGAAGCCTCAGTTCCTCACAGTGTGGACCTCTTCACAGGGCTGCTGGACGTGGCAGGTGGCTTCCCTCAGAGGAAATGATCCAAATGCCACTCTTTTTTTTAGGACCTGGCCTCCAAATCACACATTGTCACTTTTATTCTGTCCATTAGAAGTGAGTCGCTAAGTCCATCTTAACCTCAGTGGGAAGAGATCACACTAGGGGCAATGTGTTCACCAAGGTGTGGAGATTATTGGGGCCACCTTGAATATTTACTTGGTCTTACCTCATAGACCAACCACAATTTTAAGAATCTGGAAGCTTGTGACACTGAGAATGAAATAGCCAACTCACCTTTGTGTCATTTTTTATACATAGAAATGTAAAGAAAAGGGTGTCGTTCTTAGAAATAAAATCATTTTATAGAATACAGTCCTCTTTATAAATATTATACTGTTACATCTTAAAGTACAAAGTTTTTACTGAGAACCAAATCCAGATCCATGCTGGGAGAAATACCTTAGATATTAGGAGGCAGCTTCAAGGAATCCTCTGGAAGGATGTAACAATTATCCTTTGACAGTTAAGAATTATGCAGGGTTATGATTCTATTTAATTTGGAGACTGAGGATACAGCAATAAACAAGACACCAGGAAGTGGTGCTGGACTGAGTGTTTACATCCCCCCAAAATCCCTACAGTGAAGCCCTAACTATCGATTTGATGGTACTTGGAAGTGGGGCCTTGGGGAGATAATTAGGTTTAGATGAGATTATAAAAGTGGGGCTCAGTGATGGAATTAGTCCTTCCATAGATGAGAGCTGTCCCTCTTCCCCATGTGAAGATACAGGGAGAAGGTGGCCATCTACCAGCTGGAAAGAGACTTCTCATGAGGAGCCCAGTTGGCTGGCACCTTGATCTTGGACTTCTGGCCCCCAGAACCATGAGAAATACATTTTTGTTGTTTAAGCTGTCCAGTCGGTTAAGCCATCCAGTCTATGGTATCTTGTTAAAACAGCTCAAGTAGACTACTGTGTCCTGACTGAGTAGAAGCAAGGCAAAATTCACAGTGTTAGGATTTTACAGTGGTTTCAGCAATGGGGGAGTCTTCAGGGTTCCACGACAGCTTCTGACTACAGAGGGGCAGGGCTGATGGAAGAAAGAGCCAACAACTGAAACGGTTACTGAAATGTAACCGCAGGGCATGGAAGCAAGCATTTTAAGGGCCGACTTGGAGTTCTAAGTCAATAGCAGAAAATTTGGAGAAGAATCACATTTTTGGTGAAAGGGTGGGGTCAGTGTGGTCATTGGTGTAGCTTCCAATGATGAAAGATTTGTTTTTAACCAAGTAGGCTCTTCAGCTTGCGTAAATAGTTTGTCACAGAAAAGATATCTAAAGTTGGAACAAGTACTAAGACCTAGATTACTTTTCCAGGACTCAAGAGAACAAGACACAGTGAGGAGGCCTATACAGACTCAGAAGTCCACCCTCATGCTTCCTGGTGACAAGGATGGACTCTCTTTCTTGCCTACAAGAGTAACCCAGTAAGCATATATCTAATTCTTCTCTAAAAGTTCTTGGGAAGATAAGATTCCAGGCTCACCTCAAAATAAGAGAAAGTTTTAGGGGAGACTTACATGCCAGAGAGAACTGATTCAGCTGCTGTAACACAGGCCAATGTCATAGTGGCTTATAGGAGATAGCAGTTCATTAGTCTCTCCTATAATTGTCCAGGAATAAGGAGGGCCGAGCTTTATAGGGGCTCCACAGTATCAGAGACCCAGACCCCTTTTTCTACACCCTTCCTTTATCTCATGGCCTGAGATAGCTGCTACATCTCCGAACACCATACTCACATTCTAGCCAGCAGAAGGGAGAAAGACAGAATTGGAAAAATACACCCTTTCTTGTTAAGGATGTGAACAGGAAGTCGCGTATATCACTCTGTGCAGGTCCTACATGACGGAACCAGGAAGCTGTACGTAGCACTTCTGCTTAGGGCAGAACCTAGGCACACGGCCATACTTAGCTGCCAGGGAAGCTGGGAAAAGCTACCATTTGATCGGCTGTCATTTTCTCAGCTAAACTTTGCATTATTCTGGAAGGGAAAACCAGATATTGGGGGACAATTAGCAGCTTCTGACATTAATAACCTCCTGTAATCTCATCTAAAAGGAAGGCCAAGCAGATCAGTCATAGTCAGGTAAATATTCTTTCATTAGATTTTAACTTTATAACAGCAAATTCCCTAGCTCTTTTTGCTCTTCCCTTTACTGTCATTGCCTAGCATAATTCATGGCACAGAACAGGTTTTCCACACATATTTACCAAACTGGATTTAAGAGTTCCAGAAGACCCTCCTTGAGCTTCTTCCCAAGGATTTTTGTTGCGAGGGTCAAGATCACTCAGTTTCCGGTTACATCAAACCTGAGAAGGTATGTTGAGAGTTCTTCCCAAAGTGACACTTCCTATCACCACTCCCACCCTGACGGGTAGTGTGGTTTCTTTATAGTCTTGGTCTCATGCCAGTGATGGTGCGTTTTAGATTAGTAGTGCACAAAGAGCAACTTGACAGCTCATGATATGAAAAAGCCAGGCTCTTCTGGCCACTCTAATATGTTATCACTATAAGCAAACTTGGTACATCCTAAGAGAATTTTATCCCAAGGTGTTCCACATTGCACTAAAAGATTAATTCTTTGAGCTAGAAGAGGCCAGCTTTGGAGGAATGGGGCATCTATTGGGAGGTGCTGACGGGCCACATCAAGCAGGCAGAGACTCTGGCCTTCTCAGCTTGGGCCTGGGTCAGCCTTACAGCTCTCCCCTAAGGGCTATGTTTCCAGCCTCTGCATTTAATAAGCTAGGAAAATCGAAAACAGTAAAATGTAGAAGATAATACAAGTCACATAAACTAAGAAGAAATTAAAAATGGTGAAAGAGTAAAAAGAGAAAAAAAGGCAGCAGGCAAGTGATGATATGACCTAAAAATAAACCAAATAAACTTAAAAGAAATGAAAAGATAGAACAAAGACACAGTAAGGCAAAGGTTAGAAATAAAAGATGGAGAATAAAAAGATAATACAATAACAATAAATCTAGAAGATTAGATGCGATAAAATAAAATACTATAAAATAAATAGAAGACAAAAAAGAGATTAAAATGACTCAGATAAGTAAAATCATTAAAAGCAGAAAAATAAAAGACTAAAAGGAATTAAAACAATAAAATGTGTTTCACCAACACTGAAAGAAATAAAAAACTTTAAAGACCGGGCTATGGAGAAGGAAAGGAATAGATTAATTTTGCTTGAATGAAAACAATGCTGCAGTGAAAGTACAGAAGCTCAGCCTCGTGCAGATGCATCCGAGTCCAGACAGCCTCCAAGCTGTGCAGACCTCCCAACTCCTAAGCATCCATGTCGATTTGCTAGGGCTGCCCTAACGAAGTACCAAGGACTGGGGACCGAAACAACAGAGATGTGTTGTGTCACAGTTCTGGAGATTAGAAATTCAGGATCAAGGTGTGGGCAGGGTTGGTTCAGCTGAGCGCCCTGAGGGAAGGATCTGTCCCAGGGCGCTCTCCTAGACGTGGAGCAAGACGGCTGTCTCCTCCCTATGTATTCCCTCTGTGTGCAAATTTCCTTTTCTTCTTATTCTTTAAGATTTTATTTATTTATTTGGAGGGAGAAAAGGAGAGAAATATCAATGTGTGGTTGCCTCTTTCATGCCCCCAACTGGGGACTTGGCCTGCAACCCAGGCATGTGCCCTGACTGAGAATTGAACCCACAATCTTTTGGTTTGCAAACCGGCACTCAATCCACTGAGCCACACCAGCCAGGGCCAAATTTTCTCTTCTTTCCTTATAGGACATTAGTAACATGGGATTAGGACACACCCAAATGATACCATTTTAACTCCATTACCTCATGAAGACCCAATCTCCAGATAGAGTCATATGTTGAGGCCCTGGGAATGAGGGCATATGAGTTTGGACATATGTGTCCACCATCCTCCATAGGACATGGAGGATGGTGGATGCAATTCAGCCCTAACAGCATCCCTGCCAGGATGTCCCTGGAGAGAGACCCTCCAGACAGAGAGGAAGGCAGACAGCAGGACCTTTGACCTCTTACCTGCTTTGGGCCTCTACTGGAACCGACACTTTTTTCTCTTAATTTTAGTTTCTGATTAATATTCTTCATTTCACTTGGACCCACAGGGCAGCAGTGCTGAGCCCTAGAAGGGCAGGTTCTGGAATCCCTAACCCTTTCCTTTCAAGAGGTTACCGTTGCTGGGAGCGAGAAACGCCCCTGCAGCCAGTGTTCTATGGCTAATGGAGAGGCCCACTCATGGGCCTGGGCTAGTGTCCTTGGCTTCTCGGGACAAAAAACTTCTGTTTTGGCTAAAAACACTTGTGAGATCAAAGGTGCCCTCTAATTCCCCCCCCTCACTGACAGCATGATCTTGGAGATTAGAATACACTTCATTGTCTTCTGCCTTTTCCAAACAGGGAAGCCTGGGAGAGAGCTGGACACCAGAACGCCTCACTCCTGGGAGTGCATTTTCTGTGCTTGGTTTCTCTCTTGCTCCGAAGGTGAGGCTCAGAACTGTGAGATCCTCCCGCTCTCATCCTGGGGAAGGAAGCACAGAACCACAGGAGAAGCAAGGCAGAGATCACCTGGCTCAATGTCCTCGGTAAGAGTTGAGGAAATGAAAATCTAGGAAGGAAAGACTTCCCAAAAGGAAATGTTCCTTCCCCACCCCACCCCACCCTCACACACACACACTCACACACATACCCTCACACACACACAGAGCAGGCAGAGTCCAGGCCCCAGGCTGCTTTCTATCAGGGCGGGCTTGGTGTCACTCAGCCTGTGCAGGTGCATAAGGCCCTGTGCTCAGAAGAGCCCTGGGCTCGATTTAGTGTTCCACTATCACCGTCTTGAATTCTTAAAACATTTCGGAACTTGGGGCAACATATGTCATTTAGAGTGGGCCCTGCAACTTGTGGTGGTCATCTGACCCTCTGACCCCACTTCCCGGTGTGTAGTGTGTTGTGATAAGGAAGGTGCGTAGCCAGCCAAGCTCCTTTGACCACCAACCGTTCTGAGCAGGGATTCTGGGTGCAGTTTTGGCTGAAGATAAGCTCTTCAGAACAGGAGGAGAAAGGGGAGGATGTCTTTGACTCAGGCCTCAAGCCCTTTTCTCTAACCTTAATTCCCCAGTGGGTTTTCGGCCAGGACATGAACCTTAGAGTCACCCACCTAGCATCTCCAGCTTGCAGACTTGGCCGGTCCCAGCCCTGTTCCCTTCAAGATCCCCTCAGTCCGTTTCCCCTTGGGGGCAGGAGAGGGAAGGGAATGAAAGGAAAGTGAAAGTATCAGCCTCTCTGGATGGCCTCTTCCCTCCTCCTCCTCCTCTTTCTCCTCCTCCCTTCTCCCCCCCCCTTGTTGCCATGGAGACCAGAACAAAGCCTCTCTTTCCCCTCTTTTCTGGATTGTTAATTGTCCTTTCTCCATCGTGCCTTTGTTAATTGTTGCCAGTGCCTCCCAGGATGAGGATCTAGGCCTCCTTAAGACAGGAAAGAGGGTTAAGAACAAGTTAGGGGGTGGGGGTGGGGCACCATGGCCAGGTGGTGGGGGTGGAGATGAAGAGGACTGGGGAGGCAACTTCAGGGTTTTTTAAACTGCCCAGGCTTCTGAGAAGGGAACCCCTCTTCACCTCTTTCCCTCCCTCCCTCAGTCAGCTGCCTTTTCAGGTAGGGCCCAATACACTCCCTGTACCCTCTCCTGCAATAGGAAGGGACAGAGAGAAGAAAAACAACCATGTGTATATGCACATCTGTGTGCATGAGTGTGTCTCTGATCTCACCCATTCCAAGTTGACCAGTAAGATACGCCACCTGCTCTTTCCCCCCAGCAGTGGGGACTACCACTGATCACATTTACAGAGAGTGGGGCTGCTGCAGAGGTGCAAGTGATTGCTCCGCCCCTCCCCCTGCTCTGGCCTCCATGGTGGCCAAACACGTAAAGAATGGAGTGGAGGTTTTGGGTGTGTGTGTGTGTGTGTGTGTGAAGGACTTAAGTCACCAGCAGTAGTTGAGTGCACGCACTGAATGGGCTCCTGTGTATGTGGACATCTGAGAGTGTGTGACTGTGTTGGAGGGTGGTGGGATGGGTTGAGCTCTCTGTCCGTGGGTGGAAAGTCCTCAGCTGGGGGACAGGTGACTGACTGTCAGGTGAGAAGCAGAGACCTGTTTCTACTTCTAGGGTTGAGGCTAGAATTTAGACTGTTGAGTAACACTCAAGTGCTAGTTTACATGGTTCAGATTTTAAGGACCATAAAACCTTCACTCCCTATGGAGTGAAGGTGGCACAGCAGAAGCATTGGTCTGCGGGTCAGAAAACCTGGTTGAAAAGTCAGGCTCCTGCCCCTCCAGTACGAGGTACTGGACAGTTTCCTTCTGCCTCTGACCATCATTTTCCTCATCTGTGAGATGGAACTGTCCCCACCTTCACAGGGTTGTTGGGAGACTAAAGGAGATCTTGTGTGTAAGTGCAGGTCTTGGGCAAGATGCCTCCTCTTTCCGTGCACGGAGTGGAGATGGAGATGGTTCTGGAAGGCCGATTCCTTCCAGATCTGATACTTTGATAGGCAAGTGAAATATTCTGTGACTCAATCTGTGGTCTTGATCATCTCCTATATTGGAGTATGACTCAAAAAAACTCAAGTAGGACTAAGTGGAAGTTCCCAAGCATGGCCTGAACGGAGTGCCTGACCCTGAAAAACTGTTGCGGGAATCACCATGGTGTGCGACTCACCTGAACTGAGAGCACTTCTGACTCCTGTGTCTGGCCGCACATTTCTAGAAAAGCACTTCCTCCGTGAGTAGTGTGAAGAGTTGGTATGCAGACAAGCTCCACTAGGCTGGGCTTACCCTGACCTGACCCAAGGACCCCTCTCCATGTTGCAGAGGAAATGGCCCTTGGTTAGGTGAGGGTGGGTGGTCAGGAATGGGAAGACAGGGCAGGGTTTGGGGCAAAGCCCTGAGACTGGGATTTCAGTGCGGCCCTATCCTTCTCCCAGCTCCCCAGCTCACTGTCTTGCAGCTTTCCCCCCCTTACCACCACCCACCGCACCCCCCCCCCACACACCTGGAACACTGAGGAAAGCAATTCACCTAAAGGAATTTGCATTTTACACCTTGTCTCTAACTTGGGGCTTATAGGGAACCCCAGCACCCTGGGCACCACAGCCCCACCAGCGCTCAGGACCAGGCTTGACAGCCACAGAAAGAGACTCACTGAAGCCAATCCAAGTCGCTCCTTCAGCAAATACTTTGTTAGCATCTACAGCAGGTCCTCAAATAACATCATTTTGTTATAAAACCTTATAACAAAGATGCTTTAGGAACTTAATTCTTGTTTATATTAATTAACCAATAGTAAAATTGGTTTCTACACCCAAATTTTCTTAAAAGTCCAAGAATATGTTCACATCATTAAGTGAGGACTGACTGAAGTCTGAGCTGTGGGAACAGACCCTACAGCCTAAAGGGGGAGATAGAAAAAGCACAAGAAAACATAAAATTAAGTAGCGACTGTGTGCTAAGTGCTACGAAGGAAGCAGGGGCTGAGGAGGATGAAAGGGTAGAGGATGACTTTAGATGGGGAGGAGGGAGAGACCAGGGGATGAACGGGAGCCCATGCCGGGAAGGCAGAGTTTGGGGACTGCTTTCTCTGCAAAGAGGCACCTATAGGGTTGAAGTCTAGTTTAAGGCAGACCTTTCAGTGTGGAAGATCTGATTGGAACTGGGCTAAACTTGTGAGATAAGTTTAGGATTGGAGGATACAGTGAGGGAGGGTTTTGAAAAATAAATAAGCCAGTGGTTTGCCAGGTGACGCAAACAATTCTCCCGAGGAGGGGTGTTTGAGCAGTCTATTGTTCAGATAAATTGGTTTTCAGGAAGTTTCTGAAGCAAAGAATGATGTTATTTACTGGTTTACAGTCTTATCTTCCTGGACAAGAAATTTCTGGGACAAATATTAAAGTCATGTTGATATAAAGTCTTGGTTAAATTACGCGGCTGCAGGTGTCTCAGCTCTGAGAAGCAGTGAGGCTGTGCTAGTGTAGCTGAGAGACAGTGATGGCCTGCGCTACCTGGGGGACAGTGAAGACAGAGAAGAGGACAGATTGGTATATATTTCTGGAGATGGATCAACAGCATTAATTTGATTAGATGGGAAAGGAGGCATCAAGGATGACTTCCAGGTTTTAGGCCTCAGACACTGGGCAGGTGGTAGGACTACTCACCGAGGTGGGGCAGGTAGGCCGGTGCATTAGCAGGCTCGGGAGCAGTGGCTACAGGTTCCGTTTTGAACATGCTGAAGTTAAGGGTGTCTGTGAGGTAGATGTCAAGTATGTGGTTGGGTACACGAGTCCGAAGTGCATTGAACAGATTTAATGCACATTTAATGCACCTGGAGATTTACATAAAAAATTGGGAGAATCATCAGCACATACTTGTTATATGAAACTATGGAAATGAATAAAATTTCACCTAGGGAAAGAAAGGAAATGTGGTATCGGAGAGAACCACATAAAACAGCCACTGGAGACAAGGGTAGAAAAAGGAACAAAAACAAGGGAGGCGAGGAAGGGCAACCAGTGAGGTCAGAAGAAATTCGGGAGAGTGTGAAGCCACGGGGTGTTTCGAGGAGAAAGTGGTTGGCTGGGTTGAATGATGTAACAGTGTTCCTGGGAAATGGTATGATAGTATAGAAAGACCTAGAATCTTCAGAGTCAGAGAACTTTCTCCCATCACTTACTAGTTATGACCTTGAGCTTCATTTTCCTCATCTCTAAAATGCGGATAATGATACCAACCTCCAGAATTGGGCTAAGGTACAGGTAGATTCTGTATGTGAAAGTACCATGCATAAGACATAGTAGGCAGATAGTTAAAAATATCTCAGTTTAGCCCTGGCCGGGTGGCCCAGTTGATTGGCGCATCATCCCTTATACCAAAAAGGCTGCAAGTTCGCTTCCCTGTCAGGGCACATACATTGGTTGTAGGTTCAATCCCAGTCGGGGGCTGCATACAGCAGGCAGCAGATAGATGTTTCTCACATCAGCATCTCCCCGCTGCCCCCACACCTCTCTAAAATCAATGAACATATCCTTGGGTGAGGCTTAAAAAAATCTCAATTTGTGGCAATGATTGGGAAGAGTAGATACCTACACAGTGAAATCTAGTGGATTGGGGGGATGTTGAAGAGAGGACAGCCCACCTCCTACTCCTCTGTTCTTCCTCTCTCGGTCTGCTGTGGCCAAGGACAGCTACAGATAGGGACTCGTAATGAAGCTGTCCACTGAAGCCTGATGAGGAGTCAGAGAAAACGTCCAGGTATATGGCAAACACAGGCATGTTGGCTGGTGGCATCAGGGCAACTCTCATGGTTTCTTTTTTCTTTCCTACTTTCATTTTTTATTGAATCATTGGGGTGACACCGGCTAACAAAAATTATACAGGTTTCAAGTGCACAATTCTATCAAACATCATCTGTACACCGTACTGTGTGTTTACCACCCAAGTCCCTGTCCATCACCATGTATCACCCCCCACCCCCGTACTCTCCTCCACCAGCTCCCTGCCCACCACACCCTGCCACCAGCCATAATCACCATGCTGTTGCTGTGTCCATGAGTTCTTTTTCCTTTTCTGTTCAATCCCTCCGCCTGCCCCCCATCATGGTTTCTGAAATGGCTTCATCCACAGTTATCCAAAAGCCAGGCTGTGAAGTGTTAATATTGATTTCTCTTACCTTTTTGCCTTGATCCGTTTCCTCCTGTCTGTCTTCCCCACCCCTAGCAGGCCCCATCAGGCCTGCAGCAATTTATTGCCATTGTCTGGTCACTGGCCTTCCTGCCTCCAGCTAGAACGCTCTCAGCAAAAGCCCTGCTTAGGATCTCTCACGGACTTCCTATTCCCTTCAACCAATGAACTGAACGAGCATTTTTCAAGGGCCTGATCTTTGCCAACCTCTGCCGTCATGGAGCTTACAGTCCAGTGGAGAGAGACAAGACAAATGAGCTGTTTTCATATCTACATCTAGGGGCTTTTGGAGCCCTTGCTCGGATAGGGAACCTGAACCAGAATGGCCTGTCAAGAAAAGCTCCAGAAGAGTTGATATCTATGCTGAGAACTAAAAAAGAATAGAAAGAGTTAGCCAAGGAAGTCTCTGGGGAATGATGAAATCCTACACCCTTAAAAGGTCTAGCCCTGACCAGTATGGGTCAGTTGGTTGGGCCTCTTGCTGCAGGATGAACGGTTGCCAGTTCTATTCCCAGGCAGGGCACATGCCTGGGTTGCGTGTTCTGCACGCATACAAGAGGCAGTAGATTGCTGTTTCTCTCTCACATCGATTTTCCTCTCTCTCTCTCTTCCTCCGTCCCTTCCTGTCTCTAAAAATAAATAAATAAAATATTTTCTTTACATTGTATTGTATCTCTTCCATTACCATTTATCCCCCTTATACCTTCTCCCACCTCCACCCACCCCAGATAAATAAAATCTTAAGAAAAAGGTCTCTGTACCCAACTGACCATCACCTGCTGAGAGCCTGGTCCCCTACATTGTGGGCACATTATTTGCAGTTTCACGATTGCCACTCCTTCAACCTCCTCTACTTCTATAGGTCCTTCTAAGACCCACTTCATCTAATACCTTCCCCGAAAGACCACACCCTTGTGCCTTTGGTGGACACCATGCCCCTTGTACTTGCCTGATCTCAGCACTCTTTAAAAAAAATACTGGCCAGAGGATACAGTTATTGATTTTAGAGAGAGGGGAAGGGAGAGAGAAAGAGAAACATTGATTGGTTGCCTCCCTAGGAGCTCCCACTGGGGACTGAACCTGCAAACCAGGTATGTGCCCTGAACAGAACTGAATCTGTGAACTTTCCGTGCACTGGAGAAGGATGCTCCAACCAAAGGACCTCAGCACTCTTGCACTTCACTGTAATTATATGTTCACTCAACTGTCTCTTTCACAGAGTGGGAATCTGGAAAGGGCAGGGCACCCTTCTGTGTAGAACAGATCAGGGAGAGAAAAAGAACTTGTTTGCCAGTGAAAAATGGCAAGATTAGGGACTGGTCTGAAACATCAGGAAGCTGTCTAGCTGCAGGTGGGGTCAGGTTCCTAAGAGAGATTTTGAAATGGGGGGTTTAAAAACCCTAAATCGAGCCTATCTAACTGAAGGGGTTAGGAGGCTGGGAGTTGGATAGACAACTTCTTGAGTCTTGCCCTAAGAGTCCGAGTCTCTGTAGAGACTCTTATTCCTGGGCAGTGGGAGTGGGCAGAATCCACGTCTTTATTCTTTCCACCCCCATCCACCCCCACCGCTCAGGAGCCTCAGCTCTCCCCTTTCCACCAGAGGTTTCCAGCTGTTGATGCCAGGATGGACCTGGCTGCAGGGAGGAGGAGGGAACTCTCTGTCCCTCCCTCCTCCTCCATCTCCCCACCCTTCCTCCCTCCTCCTCCCCCTGCCCTGTCTGTCTCCCTCCCTCTTTTCTCCTCTGAGGCTGTAGAGTCGCCTCGCAGCCTCGAGCAGTGAGCGCCCGGCTCCCACTCCCGGCTTAGAACTGAAGTGTGTGAGTGCCGGGTCCGGGCATCCGCCCCGGAGCGGCGGCCGGGTCTGAAGCCCTGTGCAGCGGTCAGTCGCAGAGGCCCGGATCCGGACCGAGCGGGGGCGCGGAGCCGGAGCCAGGGAGCCGGAGAGCGGGTCGGAGGGCCGGCGCCTCGTCCGTAGGAGTCCTGGGCTGGACCGAGGAAGGCAGGGAGACGGCCGCGGCAGAGGGCAGAGGGTAGAGGGCAGAGGGCAGAGGGCGGAGAGCGGCCTGGCTGGCGGAGGGCTCCGCCCGGGACTGCTGCGGGTTGCTGGGCGCGCACCGGGTCGGCCCGGAGTCCGCAGCGTGTCCCTGGCCGACGGTGGGGGGCGTGCCCCTCCCCGCCCAGCTCTCGAGAGCTGCGTGGCGGAGCATGTGAGCGGGAAGCCGGGACCGTCAGCGTGAGGCCGGCCGGAGGATCAGTAGGATCGTGGAGCCGCGAACCCAGAGCCCAGCGCTCCGCTGAGTAGTAAGTGCTCCCCTTCGCGTCCCCTCCCCGCCCCCAGAAGTTTGACACTCGCGCCCCCACGATTCCGTGCACACGCCAGCTCTCATCTTTGCTAGTTTCCATCCTTTGCAAAGTTTTCCGAGGAA
Source organism: Sturnira hondurensis (assembly GCF_014824575.4). Lineage (NCBI taxonomy): Eukaryota > Metazoa > Chordata > Mammalia > Chiroptera > Phyllostomidae > Sturnira > Sturnira hondurensis. The sequence continues at coordinate 2,825,708 of NW_028089713.1, read as the reverse complement.
GGACGGACCCCCACCTGACCCCAGTAACGCTGGCTGGTTGGGGCTTCTCTGGGTTAGAGGCAGGATCCTTGTGGAGAGGAGTAGCCGTCTGGTGGGGCCGTGGGTGGCTGCGGGTGTCCGTGCCTGTGCGCCCGGTGCTGACCGAGCTGACGGGGTCCCCATGCCCGCTCCTGGTTGGGCGACACAAGGTCTTTCACATTCTCCCATTTCAAGGATTTCCCAGCAGGAAGCCAAAAGCAACCTGTGCGCGCCCCAAGTGGTACTCGGGGGCCGGCCTTGAGACTGAGATCCCCCAAACCCCGCCCTGGTGTGTGGGGTGCGGGGCTCCCTTACTACCCCCTCCAGGTCGGTTCCCCTACCGACCAGCCGGGCGCTGCATCCTGTTTGTTTTCTGCTCCGGCTGCTCCTGTCTCACCCCCTCCCACCTCCCACCTCCCACCTAGTCTTCTAACGACCCCCACCTCTCGCTTGGGATGTCGGAGGTGAACCTTTTCATCCAGATTTCGCCGAAAGAGCAAATCATGCCTCGGGGTAGAGAGGTGGGGGGCGGGGGGCTAGTCGCTCTGTTCCCAGCGGTTCGCCATTGTTTTCCCACGTCGCTCGTTCCGTACGTAAACACACACACACACACAGTGCTTCTCACATACACACTCACACTCATTCACTCACTCACTCTGCTTCACACACACACACACGCACGCACATACTGCTTCGAGTCCGGAGACGCGCGGGGATTGCCCGCGGGGTCTCCAGCTGCGAGACCCAGCCGGGCAGCTGCTCCATTACTTCACTGTATCTGGAGGTTGGGGGTTGGCGGGCTGTGGGGGTGGCCCGAGAGTCCCGGGCGGGGCCGCGGCGAGCTGTCCTTGGGCGGGAAGTGAATTTTGAACTTCAGCCCTGGACCTTTCCGGGAGGACCCCAGCGCATGAGCGGCGACTCCGGCCCGGCCCTGGAGGGTGGACGGCAGCTGCAAGGACTCCAGCGGCGCTCTTGGCAGCCGCCTCCGCCACAGGGGGCTAGGAGGAAGCAGGGGAGTTTTCCTGGGAAGTTTGCTTGGACTGTGGGAATTTCCGGGCAGGGCACCTCGGTGCTGGTCAAGGGGTTTGGCGAAAGACAGAAGATGCTGCCTCTCTGGGAGGGGTTTTCCAGGGACCCTGGCTTCCACTGGGCGTCCTGAGGCAGCGGTGCTCCAGATGCTGGAATTCAACACATCTTGGTCCTAATTTCCTACCACCGTGAGCTCTGGCGAGTACTTTAACTTTTCTACATTTTCCCTTATGCAAAATGGGCAGAGTTATGCACACGTCTTTGAAACTGGTACCTAGTAATTAGTTAAATGATAGTGGTTGGCAATGCAGGAACTCCAGTAGGGTAGGGACCCCTCTAATGGGACCACTGAAAGCCAAATATAACTTGGTCGGTAGGAACCCAGCCAGTGGAGTTCGATCCTAGGGATCACCACTGACAGTATTATATTGAGTAATTTAACCTTACTGTTCTGTGCCTCAATTTGCGCATCTTTAAAATGGGTTTAATGTGAACAGTACCTCCCTCATAGAGTTGTCTTGAGGATTAAAGTCTTAATAAAGTGAAGGTTGCAGAACAGTAGGTCAGTAGGCCTGGCATATAGTAGGTCCTGGGGAAGTGTTAGCTGTTCTTGTCATGATTACTACTGTGACCTTGTACAGAGTTCAGAAGAGCACTTAGGGGTTGTGCACATTTAATCAATTATAGTAATCGTCCACTTCTGGAAAGGAAGAAACCTCACATTTCCCATCCTTTCCTGTTTTTGGCTTGTTAAATCCTCCCTACGCCTTGTCTGGTTCCATCTTGTTAAGTCTTTCATCTTTGTTGCCCCCCTTCCTTTCTCCCTCTCTTCCTTCATATATTTTGTGAAAGTCACTTCATTCCCTCTTTAAAAAAAAATCAATCTTGGCCCCACTGCAGTGTTCTCAGTGGAAATGAGGCCCCAGGTAGGAAGTGTCTCCACAGGGTGTCCCCTGAGTACAGGGCACGGGCTGCTGGCTCATGGATTGGATGTGCTTTTGTGTCTCCGGGGCTTTGTGAATTTCTGGAGAAAGGAGCACAGGTATCTCAGGCCCCGGGGAAGAGTCAGGTGGTAGGTCAGGCTGTTCTGGAGAAGGCAGCTCTGTGTTGCCTGTTGCAGGGGCTCGCTTGGGGACCTGGACTATCCCAGCTGCCTGGGTAGAATGGGTGTGGGATTTGGGTTATACGATGGGCATCAGTCTCACCTCCAACTTTCCACTTTCATGTAGAGTATTTGCTAGGAATTTGGGTTTATCACAGCTCCTTATCTGATTCTGGGCTCTGAACTGGGTGATGGCCTGGGGGTGTGGTGGGGGGGTGGGGAAGAGCAGGTTGCTGCTGGCCACCCACACTGTCTCTCATACAATGGGTTCCTCTCCTTTCTCTGACTGAGCCTCTAACTTCCACCCCAGCCATGAGGGAGGAAGGTTGGGAGGTTGGTTCTTGGTGCTTGGAGATCCTGCAAGTGTGCATTTAGTGATGAGAACCAGCCAGTTCAGGTTCAGTCACCTGGATTCATTCCTTTAGCAAAATTTTGAACATCTATATATGCCGGCGGGGCTTCAGGGGTGAACAGACAGGTAGTACGCCTGCCTTCAAGGTTACTTCTTTCTATTCAGAGGCAACAGGCAATGAGTAACTTGAAATGAGTAACCAGGGCAATAGTAGAACCTTTGTGATATGAAAGAAATATGTGAAATATATGAAAGAAACGTAACAGGGTAACATCATAGAGAACATATGTGTGGGGAGTGGGCAGGGTGACCCTAGTTTGAGAGGCCAGTGAAAACTGCCCTGGGAAGAGGAGAGCTCACTGAGGCCTAAGGATGAAAAGTAGCCAGTGGCACGAAACTTTGAAGAAAATCTAGCAAGTGACAGAAATCGCTGAGGTGGTCCTGGCTGGGTTCTCCGTTGGTTAGAGCATTATCCCAATACAGCGAATGAAGTTGCTAGCTTGATCCCTGGTCTGGGTGAATACATGAAGCAACCAATGAATGCTTGAATTAGTGGGAAAACAAATCGATGTTTTTCTCTTTCTCTTCTCCTTCCTCTCTTTTTCTGAAATCAGTAAATTAAAAAAAATTAAAAACAAAAATTGCTGAAGCCAGAACCGGGTCTGCAACAGCAGTGTGGCTGGAGGGGGGACTGGAGAAATCTGAGACGGGCAGAACCTGGTCACAGGGGCCTGGCAGGCCTGAGCATTGAGGAGCCTGGATTTGATGGTCAGGGCAATGAGAAGCCATTGGAGAGTTTTAAGTAGGGGAGTGATGTGATCTGATTTATGATTTTAATAGATTATTTGGTGCACAAGATGTGGTAATCAGAGTTGCCCCAGGGGAAGAAGATGGTGATTGAGGGGTGGGGTGGAGGCTAGATGGAGTTTTCGATGCGGACTCCTGTGTCCTTTCTGACTGGTGCCGTATGCACCCACCAACTGTACCAAATCCCCCGAACCTCAAAGCGAACATGCAGTTAAAAAAGAACAGCTTATAACCTGGAAACTGCATGATGAAAAGTGTAAAAAATGATATGAAACTATATAGTTACAGTTTCAGTTTTGCAGAGATAGTTCTGTGTACATGCATGCACCATGCACACGTAGAAAGAAAACTGGAAGGCTGCCTGTCTGCAGAGGTAAATTCTAGATACTGGGGATAATGGTGATTTTTACTTCCTTTTGTGACTTTTGTTGATTTTCCCAATCTTACACAGTGGTCCCGAACTGCTTTTATAAATGGGGAAAAATGGGGAAAAAAAGATTGCTTCAGCTGCCATGTGGAGGATAGCTCAAAGGTGAGCGAGGATAGAAGCAGAGACGCCTGCTAGGAAGGAGCCTGACTCTGAACTGAGATGATGCCTTGGATTAGGGTAGAGCCAACGGGTCTCCCAAACACACCATTGCCTGACATTATGCTCTGTTCTTGCCTAGAGAGGGCATTCACCCCCACTCAGATTTTGTAATCGGGAGTGGGAATAGTGATGGTGGAGGACCATTTCCAGTGCTGCCTTGGCTTTAGAAGTGTCTCAGGTGTCAGCTACCTCCTTTGCCCCATTTTAGCTCCTAGTAGGGTGTGGGGGCTAGGGGCCCCTCCTGAATATTTCACTACTTTGATAATTAGCAAATTTAGGGCAACTGATGTATAAAGTGAGAAGGATATAGAGCTGGGTGGGGCATTTGCAGTACAGAACATTTCTGAGCTTCTGTTTTCCTGTTGGTGAAATGGGACAATACCAAGGGGAAGTCCTGCCTCTTAGAACTTAAAGGCTCATGTCAGCTCTTGGCTCAAGGCTGCAGTAGGCCTCCATGAATGGTAAGGGTCTGGGATTTGCTGTTGCCAGATAAGTATGTGTTTGGGCTGCACTTGACTCTATACAGGTTTTGTCCTCTCTGGGGGGGCTTTGAGATTGGCCCTTTTGGGGCAGATCCCTGAGGAGGTCTAGGAAGCCGAAGGTGAATTCAAACGAATTCAAACGCAGCTGTGCCTGTGCGCCCCTCCCCCACCCACATTCAGGGGTGAAGCTGAGTGTTTGCAAAGGACTCTGCTGGGAAGGCCGGGCCATGCCCACAGTAAATCGTGCTCTGAATGGGAATTATTTTTGTGCTCAGTGTTTGCTTAAGAGGGCTCGCTGCTGCCGGAACTAGCTGTGATCCCTACCTTTCACTGATCCCCTTCCTGGAGCTGGGATGTGCTCAACCCAGGTAGGCCAGGTAGACCGCACAGTGCCTGTTACTGGGCAAGGAACCGGAGCCCGTGAAGACCACTTTCGTGAGTCCTGCAATCTCTCTGTTCCAAACAGGAAGACATGCCCTGGGTGGGAGTCTGCTGGGGCAACCCCATTTTGACTGGTCTCTTTTCTAGCCCTGTGGAAAGACCTCATTGGGAGATTCATTACAGGCTGGCTCAGCAGGGCCATCCTCAGACTCTGCCAGCTTCTCTGGTCAGGGGCCACGCTGTTTCTTTTTTAAAAAGTCAAATACTTCTCTGAGCAACAGTGACACGGTAGTTCCCTTCTCAGGGTGGGACATTTGGTTCAGCCTGAGCGCTGCAGAGCTAGCCCAGATACCCGCGTGTCCATCTTTGTTCAGGCCTCTCGGTGATGATGGCCCTGTGGCTCCCCCACAAGAAGGTTTCTGTCCACCCTGCGTGGTCTCAGTTTCCATCTGTTGCTCCAGGGGTGTTCTTCTCTCCTACTCCTGAACACACCTCTGGTCCCGTGACCTGCCGTGTTTGGAAGGGGCCGCAGGGCGTCCTTGCTCACGCTTAGCTGGTGCTGTAAGGGAGGGTTTGGATGGACCAGGAAACGGAATAGCCCCAGTAGTTAGAGAGGCTGGGAGGTGAGCAGAAGTGCCTGGGACACCTGTGGGCAAACCCAAGGCCTGGGCACAGCTGGGATGTGCCGTGCGTGACCTGTCATCTCAGCTTGGGTGTGTAGAAGGAGACAAAAACTAGGAGGGCAGCAGGGGGTGAGATTTGTAGCCAAAGGTTGAGGGTTCCAGCCAGAAATGTTTTATGGGGTAGGGGCCAGTGGAGAGGTGTGTGTGGGGTGCTTTCTGTCACTCTAGGAAGCCTGACACAGGCGCTGAAATCTGAATTCTATTTCCTTGCCCTTGATACACAACACAACATTCAGATTCCCCTCCTCAGAGAAGTGGCCTTAGCATTTACATGGCCTCGGCATAACGCCCTATAAACAGCCTAGGGGACTGTGGCCGGGTTGAGGGGAGGGACTTAGTGTTACCTGCCCCTCCCCCCCACTTTGTTCCCTCTGCGTCTTCTGGGGAGATGTCCAGAGTTGGCAGAATTTCAGTGTTTAGACTTGAGGAGAGGAAGGAGAATGGGAAGGGGCCACAGACTGGGCAGGAACCCTTGGCCCCCTTCCCCTGCTGGTTTAAGTCTGATCCCTGCCAGGCCTGGAGCTCCCTGGGGGATCCACCCCAGAGGAGGCCAGGCTGGTCTCCTCCCTTCGCCTTACCTCCCCCATCCCCGCCCCTGCTTGACTCAGAATGGAATGTGCAGCCTGTGGAACAGGATGGGGTGAGAACTGGTTCCCAGAGGCCTGATCACAGCCCTCTCCTGCCCCTCCACAAAGGGGGCGGGGGACTCGGGGCTGGTTCAGTTCCTTGGCTCTGCTAGAGGTCCCCTTGGCCAGTCCCAGACCCTGTGCTGAGTCAGGGCAGAGGTCGATGCCATGGGGCATGGGGGTCCAGGGTCAGCCGTCTAGAAGGGCAGCCAGGGTTGCGGGGTTTCCTTGTAAGTCCCAGATGGGGGTGGGTGTCCAGCAGATCAGGGTGAAGCAGGCAGCCCCCCCCCAGAACTGGGGTGACTCGCCCTGGACCAGCAGCCTTTGTTGACTCTTTTTTTAAAAATTGTGGTTCGTACTTATTTTCTTATTTCTGTAGTTTCCAAAAGGAGTCCAACAATGTTATACTTTTGTAATTGTAATTAAACTGGAAAGGATTTAGAATATATGTAGAATTGCCAGCCAGTGAAACAGAAAAGGCAGTAATCAGTTTACTCTCTGGAGGACCAAAAGGAGTCAAGGCTTAACCAACACTAGAATATTCTGCAAAAAGAAAGGTCCCTGGCAGGCGTGGTAATGGCAGAAGTGTGCGAAAAAGCCTGTAAGAAGAAGACATTAAAGTCAGCCCCATGGGGCCTGGGCTAGGGTGGGTGGCCAGGGAACCCAGGCCCTTGAGGCCTCCTGCTTTGGCTCTGACACCCTCAGCTGCCCTTGGGCCGACTCCAGAGAATTAACTTTTGCCTAGCCACACCAGGCCGGTCCTGCGCCCTCAGAGTGGAGAGTGAGAAAAGTTTTCTGTTTCAGTGTGTGGGGTGTGAAGCTCTCTTGAAACCTTGCCCCTCAACCCCCCTTTTGAAGGAGCCCGAAGTCACTTGCCCACCCCTATGAGGCTTTGGTTCCAGGCCTGTCCCTGGAGGGGTGAGGTGGGATGGGGAAGGAAGGGCGAACAAAAGATTAGTGGGGAGGGGCTGGAAGGCAGCCTGTGAGCAGGTACAACCACGCTCTCAGAGGCAGGTGGGGTGAGGGGAGTGGGGAATGAATAGGGAACTATTGAAAGCAGAAGGGAGTGGCCCTTCCAGCCCCTGCCATTTCTCAGCTTGCCTGGCTCCCTTTCTCCTGCCTGGTGGGGAGGGTGTCTGTGTGTGCATACGCATGTGTGGGTTGGGTCAGCCCCCCCCCCCGCCCCTGGGGGGCCGGGCAGTGCCTCAGAGAGTGCAGGATGGGGAGACAGTGGAGACGTTAGAGAAAGGAAGGGGAGAGCGAACTGGGAGGTGAGAAAGAGAGCCAGGCAGAGGGCCTTGCTGAGGAAGCCCTTTTACCCCCTTCCCTGAGCTCCAGTCCCCAGAACCTCTGGACCGCACACAGTCAGGGTTCCAATCCCAGCCTATCTGGAGAGCAGCAGGTAGCAGGCAGTCACCCTCCTACCCTGCCTTCTCTTTCCAGTTCAGCTGCCTCCCACTGTCACCGTGAGCCTGGAGCCACAGTTACCCCTCACACCTGCAGTGGACAGTGTGGCAGTCTGGCCAGCGTGAGGGGCCAAAGAGAGAGAGGACTGGTGGGGATTTAGCAGAGCGGTCTGTGGGGTCTCTTAGCTGGGGCTGGTGGGGCAGAGGGGGGCCTCTCTTGGGGAGATGGGTGCAGCCTTCATTTATAGGTACCCTAGCCAGGAAGCAGGGTCTGAGGAAAGAGGGAGGGGATTTGTGTCTCATCGGGCCCCACAGTAAGTGGTTATGTAGCAGGAGAGCTTTCTCTTTGGTGCCTGAGGAGGTAAAGGGATGAACTTGACCGCTCTCTTCCAGAGAATGACTGTAATAAGTATATAAGCCTAGGTGAATGAGGCTCTTCGAGGTGTGCAGGGCCCAGTCTGCACAGCCGTCCACGATGGCCCTGTTGGAATTGGCTCTATTGTCCTTTTTGTTTTTTAAATTAAAAAAAATTTTAATTATATTTGACATGTCAAATATATTGTTTGGTGTGCACAGCGTAGTGATTCAGCACTTACATACCTTACAGAGCGGCCCTGCACTGAGCACGGTCACCCTGTTGTCAGGCCTCGTTGTACCATCGAGTCTGCTCCTTCCCCAGCACACCACGCCCTGCAGCTCACTTAAAATGACTGCGAGTTTGTGCTTCTTAACCCCCTCCCCCCAAACCTACCTTTGCCCACTCCCTGTAAGTGAAATTATACGGTATTTGTCTTTATCTGTCTGACTTTCACTTAGCATGATTTCTAGGCCCATTCATGTTGTCACAAATGCCAAGATTTCAGTCTTTTTATGCTAATACTACATGGCATACATGTACCACCCCTTTATCCAATCATCTATTGATGGATACCTAGGTAACTTCTGTATTTTGGCTATAGTAAATAAGCTACAATAATGAACGTAAGGGTGCATATGCATATGTCTTTTCGAATTAGTGTTTTCATTTTTGGAGGATAAATACCCAGAAGTGAAATTGCCAGGTCATACTGTAGTTCCATTTTTAATCTTTGGAGGAACTTCCATGTTGTTTCCCGTGGTGGCTGCATTTACATTCTCACCAGCAGTGTCTGAGGGTTCTCTCCCTATACCCTCCTTCACACTTGTTATTTGTTGTCTATTCTGGTAGGTGTGAGGTTGGAGCTTATGGGTTTTGTTTTAGATTTTATCTATTTATTTTTAGAGAGAGGTGAAGGGAGGGAGTAAGAGAGAGAAACATTGATGTGAGAAACATCTCGCATACCCCCAACTGGGGACCTGACCCGCGACCCAGGCATGTGCGCAGACTGGGAATCGAAGTAGTAAACCGTTGACCTTCAGGTTCACAGGCCGGAGCTCAGGCCACTGAGCCACACCAGCCAGGGCGGGACCTATGGTTTTCATAATGTAAGTTCCTTTCCCTCCTACCACTTGGCCTGACAACCACACTCCTCAACATGCCACCCTCAGTCTGGAGGTGATTCTTGGCTATTGGTTACCCCTTTCCGGGCATTGATTGACACAGAGCTTGGGACCAGAATTGAGGGGAGGAGGGCTTATGTGCAAGTGTGGGTGTATTGGACAGTGTAGAGAGGGTCTGGAGTTGGACCATCACTACCTTCCTTGTGGAGGCAGAGTCCTGGTTGGACAGTTGGCCACAGGCATTGTATGAGGGACCTCATGATTCCCGAGTGAAGGCTGGTGGGTTTAGGGTGGGGCAGGAAAGACTGACAGAACAAATGGGGAGGAGAGCAGGCCACTGCCTCGCCTGACAGCAACCCCTCCTCCAGGACCTTTTGCTTATCTTCAGCCCAAGGGCCTTCTCCGTCTCCTTCCTATCTCCCCCTCCACCCTCGTGAAAACTCACCCATCCCTACCCTTTAGGACCCTGCTCTTCAGTATCTGAGGAGTTAACTGGCTAATTGGATTTACCAATCTAAGCTCTTGTGTTGGTGACAAATTAACAGGCAACTCCTGAAGCACACTGGCCTTTTCACTAGCCATGGGGCCTTATTCACCCAAGAGGTGGTTGGCAGAGTGGGAAGGTGCAGAGGTGGAGTGGATGTTTGGGCGTGTGGGGGCCTGCTCAGTTCACCCATCTACTCAGAATGCACTTAGGAAGCTCCCGCTGGAGGCCGTGGCCTGCTACACTGGGGTTGTGAGTCCAGCAAGGCCCTTACACAGTTTTGAGGAAGATAAACAGCAGTAAATACTCGATTAGATAGTGACCAAGAAACTGAAAGAAGGGAGGTGCAGGGTAGAGTGCTTCGGGAGGACCCAAGAGGAGCACCACGATCAGATTTGGGCAGTCAAGGAAGGCTCCCTGTAAGAGGAAACATAAAGACATGGAGAATGAGGAGGAGCTAGCTTGGCAAGAACAAGTCAGAGGAGAAAGTTTTAAGGGCAGATCCCATCTCCCAGGGGCCCCACCCTGGGTCTCCGGACTTTGGGGCAAGGGTGTGTGGGGGGCATTCAAGGCAGGGCCGCTAGGGACTCCTGGCACCCAGAGACCTTGTTCAGCTGTGAGGTGTGTGTGCCAGCCCAGGGAAACATGGGTTTGGGGGTATGCTAATATGCGTGGGGTGTGTGCTGGCTGCCTGTGGTGTGCTGCAGGTTCAGGTGGCACTGGGTGCAGTGTGGTGTGAGGCCCCAGCAGCCCAGGTACTAGAAGCCCAAGCCTCTTTCAGGCAGCTGTGGAGGGCAGGGTTGCCGGGTTGGGGGTGGATTTCAGGATTGCCAGGGCCAACTGCAAATTAACCAGTCTGGTGATAAATGCCTTTGCTGCTTTTCTCCTCCCCTCTTGCCCCTCCTTGCTCTCCCGAAAATCAACAACTGTGTCAACAGCAGGGTGATTGTGCTTGGCCGGCAGACTCCTGAGCTGCCAGGATTGGGCAGGTGCTGGCAGGGGCTGCCCGAGCCCCATGCTGGGAGCAGGCTGGGAGCAGGCTGGGCCAGGCTGCCAGGGCTGCAGGATAAACAAGGCCGCACACAGGCTGGCCAGGAGGGAGGCTGCAGGCAGGAGGGAGAACAGGTGTCTCAGGAGCACTGCAGACACAAAGGACCTCTTGTCTGCTCCTCCTTGGCCCAGGGAGCAGCCCCCTGCCTCCCAGCCCAAGACCAGTGGTCAGGTCAGCCAGGGGGTGCTGGGAGTGAGGGATGGGCACATGCTGACCTCTGGACTCCCCCCTGCCTCTTGGTGCTTGTTTTTTCTTGCTTGGAGCGAGGTGAAACCAGTCCTGACCGGGTGTGGGAAGGGGGAGGGGAAAGTGGCTGCACTAGTCCCACCCTCATGAGGCCACAGTAAGTGTGTTTCCCGCTGGAAAGCCTGCAGGACTCCTCACCCCTGCAGGGCATGGAGGAAGAAAGCAGGGGAGGTGGGAAGGGCACCTGGCTTTTTTGGGAGGAAAAAAGCAGACGGTCAGGAGTGATTGGAAGGTCGGGTGACAAGTAAGGGAGACTTGGGCCAAGGGGTTCCAGGTAGAGTTCGGGCCTGGACATGGCTGGGGTGTGGCAACACCACCCTGCCTCCATACTGCTTTTGAAACAAGCCTTTACTGAGCACCTACCAGATGTCAAGCACTGTATTCGGGTTGGGGGAGGCAAGGAAAACATAATACAATACCAGCACGGACTGGCAGGTTCTGGGACTGCCTCTTATAGGTAACATAACCTGAGTCTCAGTTTCCTCACCTGTAACACGGGGGTGATAGCAGTCGCTGCCTGGTGGGGCTGTTGAGCTCATTAAATGTGTGACGAGATGCCTGGTGTGATGCCAGTTGTGCAGTAAGGATGATATAAGAGCAGGCCACTCTTGTTGTCCCTGTCTCAGGGTTTTGGAGCCTGGGGAGGAGACCGGTAGAAACGATTGCAGTCTAGTCCAGCAGTAGAGCCCAGAATGTGCAAAGGCTCTAGAACACCCCAGAGGAGCAGTCCCCTGTGCTGGGACCACTCTGCTAGAGAGTGATTTATGAAGGCGACGGGGTGGTGGGGGCAGGAGCGACTGACACACGTCTGAGCTGGGCTTGGCCTGAGAACGGAGGCCGGGCCTTCTCGGCAGGGGCACTCTGTGAGCCAGAGCCCAGAGGGGTAAGAGTGCATGTTTATACCTGGACTGCAGATTCGTGAGGACCAGCAGCGGGGCCGCGGCTGGGGCCAGGTGAAAGCCTCGGGCTCATCCCCGCTTGTTTACTGCAGGGTGCGCTGCCAGTTTCAGTCCTCACACGGTGGACCTCGCTCCCTCCTCCCTACACCAATACATATGAAAAACTCAGTCTCATTTTGGAATATTCGTCAATATATAGAGAAGCAGGATTGTTTAGTGAAAACACCATAGAGTTTTAGAGTCAGAAAGTTTTGGATTTGAAGCTTTTGGATTTTGAATCTCAATATTGGGCCATTTACCTGATTTCTTGGAGCCGCATAGCGGGATCTCCCCAGGGGCCAGGAGACTGAGCCTCAGAGAGAGGTGGGCTGAGCGCCGATGCCCCATTCGCACAGTGAGTGGGGCTTTCAGGACCACTCTTCAGTCCTGCCGGCGTCAGAGCCCTTCTTGCAGCTCGGGTTCTGTATCTGTGAAGTGGAAGCAACTCTGTCTCTTCCTTCCGTTCAGACTGCTAATGGGTCATGGGTAGATTGGTCAGGCCAAGAAGCCCGGGACCAGAGGAGCTGGACATTGGCCTTCCTGGGCAGCACTGGGCCTGCTGGACTGAAGCAGAGGGAGCTGACTGTGCAATGGCCATGGCAGTGATTCCAGCCTAGGGCTGCTCCCTGTGCATCCGGCAGTGGGGCTCTTCACGGGCCCGCTGATCTCTTCCTGTGACTACAGTGCTGGTGGTGTTTGAGGGCCGGTAAGCACAGAGGAGACCAAGGCACCAGTGTAGCTTTGGCTTGTGTGTCCTCAGGCCCAACACTTGGCCTCCTGGAATATCGCTTTTCTCATCTGCACCCTGGGAAGGCCCATCATGACCCCAACGGGATGACCCGAGAACGCTGTGCTGCTGTGGCATTAGAGCCAGATGTGGATAATTAGAGCCACCCTGTCACTTTTGTAGCAGTTTCAAACTCCAGATGTGTAGTCAGACACTGTGCCGCCGTCTTTCCTCGGCACTTGGCAGTGCCTTCCCTGGTGTACCTCCCTCCGTGTGGCTTACCTCAGGGTGCCTCACGAGACCAGTCAGCAGGGCTGAAAGTATCTGACTGCCCATTTCATGGATGAGCAGACTGAGATCTGAAAATGGGGCAGGTGGTGGGGATTCCTCACCCCACACTGGCTGTGGGTCTTCAGGGATGAGCTCCCCCACCTGGTGTTGTCTGGTCCTCAGCTGAATGAGCGGAAACCTGCTCTGGGATTTGCTGCAGCGGTCCTGGCCTCCTGCCACTGGGTTTGAGGAATTGGTGATGGGAAGGCTAGGGGCACTGAAGAAGGTCTAAAGCCCATTGGGTCTCCAGACGTTCATAGGGAGCCCATCCCAGGACCAGATCGGAAGGGCATTTGCCTGGGCAGAGGTCACCATTCTCCTCTCCCTCATTTGCCACCTTGGTCGTGCCCGGCATGGGCACATCTCCATTTTTTCTTCCTCCTCTGCCCTCAGGTTTTTCATTTGGCTGTGAGGTGAGGTGCACAGGGGAGTGCTGGGAGATGTGGCTGGGGCAGTACTCCGGGATGCCCTTGCAGGTGGGCAGGTAGCTTCCTAGGTAGCCCTGAGTGAGAGGCAGAAAGAGCAGCAGTGACACTTGGATTTTTTTAAAAGGTCCATGTACATATTTACATATAATTTGCATATAACCAATACACTGACCATAGTTTTATAATGCAGCTCCAGGCATATTTGGATTTGCCTTTTATGCTATTGTTCTTTGTGAAGATGGCTACTTCTCGCTCGTTTCCTGTCCCATTTGAGGGGGCCCAGGAGCCTTTGCATGCAGGTACACAATGCTCGGCACTTAGCAGGTGCTTAATGAATGTGAGGATAAAGTGAAATTAGAGAGAGAAGTTGCTCCTTGGGGCCTGGGTTTTGTGCTCATGACTGGCAAGGCTGGTGGCAAATGGAGCCCCTGGGGGTCCTGGGGTGGTAGGAATCCATTTCCCTCTCTTACTAGGGCCAAAGGGAGACATTTTTCACTTCTTGGCCTTGTAGAACATAGTGTTGGGAATCAGGGGAGCAGAAAGGAAAGGCCAGGCTTTCTATTATTTTGTTTTCCAGATTAAGAATCTGTTATTAACAACAATTTATGATGTCCAGGTCTGCAGCCAAGCACATTCTGTTCTCCAGTGTTGGGGAGACTCTTAGGGGCCATGGTGAGTGGGTCAACAATTTTATGATTGACTGTGTGCTGTCTGGCTTGTGCTAGGGGACAGTTTTGGTTTTGGGTGGATTTGAGCCCAGCTCTGTGTGGGGAGACGCCCTTCCGGACAGTGTGGCATCCCCAAGTGAGCCCAAATAGCTCTTGTAAGCAGGACGAGTGGGCTCACTCTCACACTTATGCCCCCTGGGCCTCAGGCTCCAGATTTTTCTCTGTGAGATGGAGTCAGGGCGCTGATATTTGGACCAGAGTCACTGTCGAGATTGTTGAGATATCAGGGCCCGGGAAGACCCCTACAATGAAAGGAGAGCAGCTGTGCGTGAGAGGATCCCGGAAGAGGGGGGTCAGGCAAGATGACCACCGGCTGTGTAGAAAGAGCGATGCACCAGCAAATCAACCCCCTTTCTGCAAAAGTGCTGAGCTGGTGGAACTTAGCTCCGTGGCTTTGAGATTGGGGCCGGAGATAGAGCTCTGTGGGTGCCTGGGCTGTGTGTGTGCCAGGTTGTGTGTGGGGGTCCCCGATGACGATAGAGAGGGCGCAAGCAGCACCTGTGTTGCCTCCTCAACCAGGCTGGCCTTTGCACTTCCTTAGGCTTGTCACCAGTCCCCGTTCCTGGGAGCAAGTCCCCTTCCTCCATCCAGCCCTTATGTAAGTTGGTATCATTCTTCCCTTTTCCCCTCATTCTCTTCCCAGTTGTTTGGCTTGGGATAGATGTAGCGACATTAGCCTTTCTTTAGGGAGTAGGGGGATTTCTCATGGTTAGGGTTGATGATGCCTGATCCCTTGGACTCTGCCTCCAGGCTGGGAGGGTCTCAGGCTGCCTTAGGGAGGGCGAACCTCTTAAAATGATTCAATCCTGCAATCTAACAGGTCTCCAAGGTCTCCAGGTCTCTCTTGGTACTGTTGGGAAGGGCAGACTCACTGGAGGAGGAGCATCTGTCTGTGGGGCTGTGGGAAGAGCCAGGGCAGAGAAAGTGTGCATATGTGGTGGGGAGAGGGATGTGGACAGTGAGGGATGGGACTGGTTTCCAGCTGTGAGGTTTGGACTATTGTCTTCTTATTATCCTCACACAGCTGATGGCCTCTCAGTGCTGAGGCGGGTACTTGTCCTCTGTTCTGGGGTCGCCATCCTCCTCCCTGGCTAGCTCAAGGCTCCAGCCAGGGATTCATGAAAGGATGAACGCAGATGTTTCAGAGAACTTTCAGAGCATTCATTCTGGCTGGAATTTCTCTCTCATTATTCCATGACAAATCATGCCAGTGTCCTGGCTGGTGTGGCTCAGTTGGTTGGAGCATTGCCTCATAACTGAAAGGTCAGGAGTTTGATTCCCAGTCAGGGTACATGCCTAGGTTTGTTCTCCAATCTGGGCATGTACGATCCCTAGTCTAGGCGTGTACGGGGGGGTGACCAGTTGATGCTTCTTTCTCCCATTGATGTTTCTCTCTAAAAAGCAATGAAAAAATGACCTCTGGTGAGGATTTTTAAAAAATCATTCTAAACAGTCTGGTAATTGAGATGTCTTTCCCTTCCCTTCCAGGGCTCCTGGGCCCCCAGGATGTGAGGCCATGGGCAGTGGGGTTGTTCCCTTCCAGGCCTGGCAGTCCTGGGCAGTGGGGTTGTTCCTTTTCTTCCCTCTGCCCTGACGCATGCTGCCTTTGGCTTTGGTCCCGCTTGGGGCCCATTTCTCAATGAATGGTCAAATTTATATTGTTCAGGATTGAGGAAGAGTCATCTCTAGATGTCTTTGAAGAAGGCAGTGGTTTGCTATATTTTGGACAGATGAGATGGAGAATGGACAAGCTCTACCAAGCTCTCGCTGTGTGACTTTTCTGGGTGAGGATGAGGAGAGACCAGACCTTGTCCTCAGGGAAGCTGTGATCTGTCTGGGGAAGTGAGACAAAATCCCAGGAGACAGAGCTGCATTGTGGGAACAAGGCTTTCAGCCGAATCGGCCCTGGTGCCAGGACCGATGGTGACAGTTCTGCCTCTGCAGCGTGGGGTTGGGAGTCTGGGGACGAGGTGGACTCATACAGAGCCATGTTGGAGTGCTGGTTTTGTTTCTTCTAAGCTGTGTGATTTCTGGCAAATAACAGAGCTTTCTTAGAGGTCAGTTTTTTCATTGGCCAAGTGGGAAAAGAATAATTCCCCACAAGGTGGAAAGGCTTCGGTGAAGTGGCTTACTCATCACTGCACTTGGCACAGGGCCTAGAGCACAGGAGGCTCTGGTAAGTGGGGCCGATGTTTAGTGTTGTGGCCATTGTGGTGGCTGTCGGGGTGTGTGCTGGGGTGTGGATGATATGGCTTCCCTGGGGCCTGCCTGGGTGTGGGGGCAGCCTCCTCCCTCGAGTCATAGGTATGGCCTCTGTAGACCTGGGGAAGGAGGACAAGCACGCCTTCAGAGTGTGTGTGTGGGGGGGGAGGCTGTTAGCCATGGTATCTCCTCAGCCTCCTACAGTATTCCTCCTTCAAACACAACCCATGGATGTGCTGTGTGGCCCTGGCCAAGTTACTTAGCCTCTCTGTGCTTCAGCTTCCTCCACTGTAAAGTGCTGTTAACAGTCAGGCCTGTATGTTGGGAGGATTAAAGAAAAAGGATTACAGGGGAAGTGTTCAGAACAGCATCAGCACATGGGACTCTTCTTCGGGTGTTTGGTGCCTTTACTCTTGCTGGGATTATTCTGTTCTCGGAATGAAGCATTCCCTTGAAGAAACAAGGGTGGGACCTGCTCTCCAAGTGTCCCAGAAGCTGGAGCAAGCATGGGGTTGTGGTTTGGGGTGGGCTGGGGAAGGGACTCTTGGTACTGGTGCTGGGGAGGAGCCCAGAAAAGGGGGCACACCGCGTTCTCTCACACTAGGTTGGAGCAGAGCATTGCCACGTGTACCAAAGTGGCTGTGGCTCCGAGCACACTGTCTTGTGCTTTGCCCAGTGTGGCACCTCACACTGGTCACTGAGGGGGGTAGTTCTACACAAGCAGGGTGGATTTTTGCAAAATCGGTGAAATTCACATGTAGCTGGGATCACTTTGAAGCCAGAAACTACCACATTCACAAAACCTAACTGCTGGTGAATTTTAATAATCCATAGTAATCAACAGCCTTCCACTAATCTTTGGACTCTGGGTGCTCAGGAGCTGCTTGCAGGAGCCTGACAGGAAGTGAAGGCTGCCCTGTTGGCCCCAAGCCCACAGCAAGAGGGTTAATTGGGTTTGGCAGCCTCTTTTCCCAGATGCTTGTGCTGTGGTTTTGAGCTTGGGGTCAGGCAGACCTTAGGTAGGACTCTGCCTTCACACCTTGACTTCAGTTGCTTCATCTATAAAATGGGTTTTGTCATTGCCGAAGATCTCTGTGAAGTGCTCAGCATGTGGCAATCACGGCAAATGGCAGGAGGTGTCAGTACCTTTCAGCCAGTGTGGCTGCATCCTGAAGGTGGAGAGCAGGGGCTTAGCAGCACCTGTATTTATTTCGAAGCATCAAAGGCTGTGGTGCGTCTCCCACTTATAAGCTTATCTCTAGAGGTAGAGGAAAGAATTTGTTCCACGTGCAAATGGGAAAATTGAGAGTTGGGAAGGTGGATCTGTCCCAGATCCAAACCCCTTCCCCGTGGCTAGGGCTTTAGAAACCAGCCATCACGTAAGTATATGAAGTGCTGTGGCATCTGCTGGACAGTGGGAGGGCTGCCCACAGTTCGATGCTGTGTATTTTCCCAACATACCGATAGGAAGACCTGGGCTCAGAGAATGAAGACTGAGTCTGTGGCAGGGCTAGGGCTCAAACTCAGACATTCTGCCTCCAGATCCAGTGTTTGTTTCCACCTTGCGCTCAGAATCCTCACCCCCGGCCATCTAGACCCTCTCTGTCATCTCCCCCTCCGTACAGGTAGGTCTGTTAGGGTGGATAGTTAGGAGCCGGCAGAAAGAGGGTTAAATTCCTCCTCAAGCGACAGAGCTGGTTTTGAGCTGGCGCCTCCAGTGACCCCATCACTGACCCCCATCCCCTGGGTCAGGGCAGCAGGCTGTGGGGGGAAGGGCATAGCGCCTCTAACAACCCAAGGGGGTAGAGGGAGGGCCTGGGGAAGCAGGGGTGGGGGAGGGGACACTCATCTGTCTTCCTCTTTGGACAAAGATGCTGGTGGCTTCTTTGGTTTCCATAGGAAATCCCTCAGGGTCCTGGTGGTGGCCTGCCGTCCGTGTGGCCTGCACTCTTTCTCCCCTAATTTTTCCCTTTTATTTATTCATGTGACATGTTCTGGGTAACTTTTACCAGTAAAAGAACATGGAAATGAACCTTAGGGCTGAATGAGACTTTGGTACCAGCTTGTCATTCCCTGAGGAGGAGAGGGATGAATTGGTGGCCCACAGAAGCCAGCATTTGTGGAATATGTGGGTGAGTCCCTGCGAACTGGCAAGACTGCTTATTTCCTTTGTTTTCTCCCCAGGGGGCCCCTACCCCAGTCAACCCCTCTATTAGCACCAATCTTCTGATTTAGAGCTTCCCTTTGGACCGCAGTCACTGTGTCCTCTCCAGATGGTGGGGACACCAGGAGTAAACGTCAATAGAGGCCCGGAGCAGGAGGATATAGCTCACCCAGAGTCATCTGCAAGACTGTGGCGGGTGGGGGCGGGGGGCACACCTGTTCTGGAACCAGTACTTTCCTTGAAACCAGAACCCTAAGAAGAACATTTGAAGAGAGGATTTCTGGGAAAGCTGAGAAACTGATTTTAAGAGAAGACTAAATCTCTTCCTCTATCCCCATCTTCCTGCCCCCAGATCCCTTTACCTCCCTGCTGAGGGATCCTAAATACGCCTTGTCTCTGCGAGGCAGGTAGAGGCCCTTCAGAGGCCCTTCATCGTTCCTAGAGGTGGGGAGGGTTGGAGGGAAGGCCTTCCAGCTAGTGGGGCAGGTCTGGCACTGTCTGTCTGTGACCTTTTCTAGACGCTTCAATTAATGATGTTAATTACAGCTTTGTGAGCATGGCCTGCCACTCTCCCTCATGCCCAATCTGACATTCGTTCCCAGTCTGTGACGCTATGTTCATGCTCTCACCTTTGCCCATCTGCAAGATTAAAGGTGCCGTGAAAGTGCAAATTATTAGCAGCTTCATGTTCTCCAACCTTTTTTTCATTGTGGCAAATGTGTGTAACATTACTACTTTGACCGTTTTCAAGTGCACAGTTCA
The DNA here is from genome assembly GCF_014824575.4 of Sturnira hondurensis. Classification (NCBI taxonomy): domain Eukaryota; kingdom Metazoa; phylum Chordata; class Mammalia; order Chiroptera; family Phyllostomidae; genus Sturnira; species Sturnira hondurensis. Next base: position 2,806,694 of record NW_028089713.1, on the reverse strand, counting down.
GTGGCATTAAGTACATTCACATGTTGTGCGAACATCGTGGCGTCCGTCTCCAGAACACTGCCTTATCCCAAACCAAAGCTCTGTACCCATTCAACAGTAAGCGCCCCTTTCCCCCTTCTCACAGCCCCTGTAACCACTGTTCTACGTTCTGTCTCTGTGGTTTGAACTCCCTGTTAAAATGGAATCCTGAAACATTAGCCCTTTTGTGTTTGGCTTATTGTACTTAGCATAGTGCCTTCAAGGTTCACCCACATTGTGGCGTGTCACAGTTGCCTTCCTTTTTAAAGGCTAATATTCCATTTTACAGAGTCTGTCCACAAGGTATCCAGCCATGTCATGTGAAAAATAAAGGCATTATTGGAGAAGATACAAGATACAAGAAACATTGTATGTAGGACAGTGACACCTCGGTCCCCTTCAAAGAGGGTACCTTGGGATCTCACATAGTTTTCCCAGTCACCACCATCTGCCCCATTGTATCTTCCTGAATCTCATCAACAGTCCTAAATGTCCTCTCTTTCGAAGATGATTTTAGTTTTGGGAAAAGCCAGAAGTTGCAGACCGCCAAATCAGGGCTATATGGGGTTGGGTCACCTGGGAGATTTGATGTTTCACCAAAAAACTGCAGGAGACGTGATGCATGAGTGGGTGCAGTTGTGATGAAGCTGCCAACCACCAGTTGCCCATAGCTGCGGCTGTCTGAATCTCCAAATAGTTTCTGTAGAGGAATGTTCAAGCTTAATGGAAAGGTTCATGCAGATTCATTGCTCTACTCCCTCACTTTGAATTCGATGGCCACACAGTCCACATGTTCACACAGTGGCATCTACAACCCCCACTGACCGGTACAGTGAAGTCCTCATTGCTCACTCAAGTGCACTCTAGTCCACTCTCTATGGCTCCAGGTGACATTGATGCTGTGCAAACCATTCTCATATTAACAATGGCTGAACTTTTTCTGGACAGATCTTGTATATGTATCTATCATGTTAGTTTATCCATTTATCACCCGATGGATATTTTGGTTATTTCTACCTTTTGGCTATTGTGAATAATACTGTATGAGCATTGGTGAACAAATCTTTCTTCAAAACCCTGCTTTCTGTTCTGTTGTGTATCCACCCAGAAATGGAATTGCAGGATCAGCCCTGGCCAGGTAGCTTAGTTGGTTAGAGCATCATCTCGATACTCCAAGGTTGTGAGTTTTCTCCCTGGTCACGGCACGTACAAGAAGCAGCCGGTGAAGGCATAAAGAAGTGGAACAGCAAATCCATGTTTCTGTCTCTCCCCCTTCATCTCTCAAATCAATTTAAAAAAATTTTTAAAGAATCTCCAGATCATATGGTTATTCTGTATTTAGTATTTTGAGGAGCTGCCATATTGTCCACAGTGACTGTACCGTTTTACATTCCCACTAACGATTGTCTACATTCTTGTCAAGGTTTTTTTTTTTAATAACCACTGTAATAGGTATCAAGTAGTATCTCATTCTGGCTCTCCATCTTTTTAAGGGGAAGCTGAGGCCTGAGATGTGCCGACAGACCCCTCCCCGTTGCAGAGGCCATCAGCTTGGGCCCCAGCTCCCCAACCCCATTGAGCCTCCATCCTCCATTCTCGACTCCCCAGGCCCTTCTGCTGCCAGGCTCTATCTGCTGACTCTCGGAGCCCTTTCCTCTCCACCCATCACGGGAGCAGAATGGCCGTGACCCACTGGAGGAGGCTGGAGGTGGAGGAAGAGGTTTCAGTAACATAAGATTTAATGAGTTGACCATTTCCACCATGGGCATTGGTGAGATAAATTGTGATGTAGCCATGGAGTGGCAAATGCACAGTCATTGCACATGGTTTTATAAAGAATTTTAAATAGTTTCCAATTTTTAGTGACATGTAAACTCCCCTTCTGTGGTCTGTTAAGCAAGGGGAAAAGAATAAAAACTTGCTTATGAGCTCAGTGATGAAAAGGAAAAAAAGATTTGGAGATGTGCCAGATTATTATCAGCTGCTTCTTCTGGATTGGTGGGAAATGGGTGGTTTGTTAATTTTTCTATTCTTCTTTATGTTACAAATTTTGCAGATTTTCTACAGGCAGCACACATTCCTTTTATATTCACTAGAAGTTTTCATAAGAGAACAGGAACCACTGCAGCCATTCATTCGGCATATGTGTTCCGGGGCCTGTGGAGTGCACAGCTCTGCTCAGTGCTGTTGAGGGTCAGGCATGCACGAGAAGCTAAGGGAGCAGGAGCGGAGGTGTGGGGACAGATGGCATAGAGGGACAGTGGGTAATGAAGAAGGAATAACTAAGGGAGGTCAGGGGTGGGGCAGCCCTGCGACCTCCAGAACCATGCCCCGAATTCACTGGGAAGGTACCTCGGGGTAGGGCCTGGGTTTGGAGTCCTTTTATCTCTGGGTGTGGTGTGTGTGGGTGCACTGACCCCACCTACTTTGACCTGGTGTGGCTGGCAGGAGTAGGACCTGCAACCTGTGAAGCCAGGGCTAAATTTTTGGTCCCAAGTTGACTTCTATCACGTAGGACCATGAACTAGTACCTGCCTGGCTCCCGTGAGCCTATCATGCCAGCTGCAGTGGCCTAGCAGAGGTCAGTGGTTGGGGACAGGCAGTTCAGGCTCCAGGGATGGCTTTTCATGACTCTTGGGACCTCAGATAAGAGGAAGAGAAGCCAGCTTAGTCCAATGCTTAAAAGAAGGNGGCTGGCAGGAGTAGGACCTGCAACCTGTGAAGCCAGGGCTAAATTTTTGGTCCCAAGTTGATTTCTATCACGTAGGACCATGAACTAGTACCTGCCTGGGTCCCGTGAGCCTATCATGCCAGCTGCAGTGGCCTAGCAGAGGTCAGTGGTTGGGGACAGGCAGTTCAGGCTCCAGGGATGGCTTTTCATGACTCTTGGGACCTCAGACAAGAGGAAGAGAAGCCAGCTTAGTCCAATGCTTAAAAGAAGGGACTCAAGCCAGTCTCTGGGTTCGAGGTGTTCTTTACCACTCACTGGCTGTGGCCTCGGGCGGTTGCTTAGCCTCCTTAAGCCTCATGTCCTCCTTGGCAAAAACAGATGACGATGGTAACTACATCGCAGGGCTGCTGAAAGAATTGAAAGAGCTAATCCCCACCCATGACTCTTAGCGTATTGTGTGCTCCATTCCTGTGGTCTGGTTCCCAGGCAGATTCTGATGCTTGACTGCCAGGGTTCCGATCACCTCTGCCTGGACATGTCCATCTGTGACATGGAGATAATAGTACCATCAGCCTCAAGTGATTATTGTAAAGATCAAATAAATTAACGTATGTAAAAGCGATTCACCCAGTGCTTGGTACAAAGCTCAGTAATGTTAGCTGTGACCAGAGGGAGTCTTTAGCTAACGCCACAACAGAATGACCACCAGTTGTCGGTGGCTGGCATCTGCCGACTCATCTGATTTTCCGGAGTCCCATCTAATTGATTAGTGCCCATCGCTCACTTATTAAATACTTTGAGTGTCCAGTTATTTTATTATTAGCATTGTGGGCTCCAGATGTTAAAATCCCTCCCCAAATCATACCTCATTCCACCTCTTAGCCAGAGCTCGTTCTCTTCTTGCTGGGGGTGGTCCAGTGTCACTTCGCAAAGGGTGTGGGTGCTGGAAGGTTGGGTCCCAGGCAGACTGGGGTGCAGGCTGGCTGCTTTGGGGGTTGTGTGATGAGAATTTTAGATGAAATCAAGAATATGATACTGCTCTCCTCCCCTTGCTTCCCTGCCCTTTTGAAAAGGAGTCAAAGCCAAGAAAAAACATAACCCATAAATAAAGGGACCGTGAAAATAAAAGGAAAGAAATCTTGCTTTTGTGGCAGCCTTGGCTGTCGATGGGGCAGATAATGGAGAGGAAACGGGGCCTTTGCAGAGAAAAAGAACGGAACACTTTGTTCACTGGAAGAAAGAATGCTGCCTGAGCCCAAGCTGCTGCACTGGGGTTTCCGATGAGGGAGTGTGGGGGGGGAGATGCTGGTGGCTAGGCCCACCCGGAGCTCCTGCTGTGGGAGGCAAGACGGAAGCGGCAGAACTGAGTGGGATGCCCAGAGGTGAGGTCCTTATGCTCAGGTCCAGCCCAGGCCTCTGCCACCATGATCGCGGGGCTCCTGGTCACCTTGCTCCTCCATCATCGGCTCAAGCTGTGGTGCTTGCTGCTTGAACCCCTTTGGGGGTGCCCAGGCCTTCTCTGGATGTGTATCTTTTGCAGAGCCTTGGCGTGGTACACCCCAGGGAGGGGGAGATGAGGCTTCAGTGGATGTGCTGATTATTGGTATGCTGACCTCCTAGTTCCCGGCTGTGCTCCTGTCAACACTACCAGGTGGCATTCTTGGAGACTGGCATTCACTGACTCCTCTTTCTGGGTTGTACCACTCACCTGTCTTGGTTGCTGACCCATTTCCCCTGCCCCTGCAGTGGGTGGCTGAGGCAGGAAGAAGAAGAGGAACTAGGGGAGGAATCAGTTATCTTTGTGAGCCCCCAGGGACCCCAGGATGCAGCGTGGAGGTGTGTGCACTTTGAGAGGAGGATGTGGGCTCACGGATGTGTGGAGACCAACACTTGAAATGCCTTTAAAAAGGTCTCCAAAACATAACACTGGCTGGGGGCTGAGTGCTGTGGCTGGCAGAGGTTCCTCGGAAGCACATTCACTCATTCATTCAACCACAGCAATACTAAGTGCCAGTCCGCTATGTGCCAGGCACTGTGCCAAGCATCTTCTATACCGTACTGATTCTAAGAATCGGTGGTGTAAAGAGGTTAAGTCTCAAGGATTCCTTGGACTTCTACTTAGAGCAGTGTGGAATTGGGGAACTTCTCACTTCTCCAGCCTTCACCCTCCAGTTGAGATTTATGATGAGAATGTCCATCGAGGTATTCCACTCTGCTGTGTGCCAGGCCCTGGCCCTGGCCCATATGGTATAGTTTCTTCCTTACAATCACTGGATTGTAAGGATTGTTCCATCTGTAGATAAAGAAAGTGGGAGGCTTAGAGAGTGAGTTGGCCTGCCCGGGCTGCTGGTGAGAGGGTGCTGGGGTTGGAGCCCGCCATGCATGTCTCCAGGGCCTGTGTCACCGCACCATGAGACTTCATCCAGCCTGGTTCCCACGTGTCCTTTTCCCCTCTGCAGTTATCCCTCTGGTCTCCATAGGGGGAACCACAGTGGTAAAGCAGAGCCTTTTTACCTTCTTGGGCTCTAGAGGAGGGGCAGGAGCTGCGGAGGCTCATGAGTTCTGTGGAGCTTTTGTGTCATCAGCCAGCATGTTGGCTTGGCCAGATAAAACTGCGGCACTGAGTATGTGGAGTTTCCTTGACAAATTCTGGTCCTGTCAGCCTATCCGCTCCATGTGGGGCCTGGGCCCCTGACTGGGTGTGGGTGCCTGCTGGGGAGACTCCAGGGTAATTGGGAAGAGTGACAGCATTCAGACAGCCTACATGGGGTTGAGAGACAGTGCTAAAGAGAGGGAGACCGACAGGGTGAAGATGGGGAAGAAAGAGGGTAGCGTGCCCATGCAGGGGGTGGGGAGCCTTCCCCAGAGTGTGGTGGGGAGGGTTCAGGGAGCAAACTTTTGTTTTTGCTTTTGGAAAACATTACATTCAACCCTCCTGATACTTTTTCAAGATAGTTATTATTTGTTTTGTTTTAGAGTTGGAGAAATGGACACTTCCCCTTGTTCACACAGGCAGACTGTGAGGGAGCCAGGATGGCCTCCAGTGATGCCAGAGGGTCGCGCCTGCCCGCCTGCCCCCTGGGGTGCCTGCGACATGCTGGCCTGCTCCCAGAGAGCTCTGGGTGCGAGGAAGAGACATCCTTTGCTGTTTTAGGTTTCTACCTCTCTCTTTTTCTTCCCTGAACATGTATTCTGTACCAGATTCTTTAATCACAAAGTAGGTATGGGAATCTCCATTTATACTTGAAGAAACTAAGGTTTTGATAGGTAAGTCTTTCCTGTAAGTTCCCACAGTGACCTTGGTGTTTTGGGACTGATTATTCCTTGGCCGTGACTTAAGCCTGAAACAACTAGAGTCCTGTAAACTGGTGACAACAGTGGTGGGTCTCTCCTTGCTGGACTGGGTCTTGTTATCTGGGCTAGAGAGAGAGTGAGGCCAGGGCATCAGCCAGGCCTGGGTTCAGCTGCCACCTCTGCTGGTCTGGGGTATGATGGGAAATGAATGGCAAGCCGCTCACTTGGTAGTGAGCTCGAGTGCTCTACCATAGCATGGTTTTTTGGGAGGAGGGGCAGTGGGGCCTGCCTTCCTTTGGTAAATGTTCAAGGCTATCCCAAAAGGGAGACCTTCAACAAGGCCAGTCAGCCCCAGCCACGCCATTTCTGCTGTGTGCCAGCCCTGGGAGCTGCCTCCCAGCACTGTGGGTGGGCTGCTGATGGGATGTGGGAGGGGCTGGAGACAGCGTCGTGTCCTGAAGGCAGGAGGGCTCCTGGAGCAGGAATTCCTGGAGCCCCTGTTTACCTCTTCTCAATTTGAGCCAGGCTGGTAGGGCAGGCACCCATTCCCCTGGGAGCCTCAGTGCTTCCGAGTCTGTTGGAAGTCCCCTCTGCCCCTTCCCTCTCTTTCTGGGCTGGGAGAAGACTCAGGTACCTCAGAGGCCCTGCCAGATGGGGCCGTGGATGAGAGTGTCACGGCTACTGTCAGTCCTACCTGCCCTTGGGCTGGGCCTCAGGCGAATCCTGGCAGCCTGTGAAGAAGTTCTTTCTGGAACTGGACTTCTGTGACGGGGTGGGGGTGGGGGGTTGGGGGACTAACAGGCGGAAAGGACAGGAGCCAGGGAATTAAAGGAACCTCCATTGGCTGGTGTTGGCTGCTCTACTACCCTGGCCAGCCCAGAACAACCGAGGGACTGGGAGTGTTGGCTGTGGCCCCTCCTGAGCTGGGCTACACCAGATGGACACTCGCCCTAGGCCCGCAGAGGCTGGAGAAGGTAAGGGGGCCTCTTAGGAAAGCGTTGTCCCAAGTCTACAGCCAGCCCAGCCCCCAGCTCAGAGTAAACATCAGAGATAGGATCGGGTATAGCCAGGAAGGGTGGCAGGGTGTGGCCTGGGAGAAGAATGGCAGGATGTGGCACCGGGGCACTGTTCTGGGCACCCACGCCTTGGGCTATTGTTTAGGGCTACCTGAGGCTCTCAATTCTCTGGGGCTTTGAAAGGAAGTGCCATTCCCCTAGGACTCAGGCCCTGCCCCACCCCTCCCTGAAGCAGCGTGGCCCCCTCCCTGGCAATGCCCTTGGTGCCATCCACTCAGGGATGTGGGAGGGGCCAGCTTGGGACTGGGAGCCTGCTGTAGAGGGGCTTGGAGTGTGCCTAGTGGGGAGGCACAGTCGTTGGCTCCCCCCGAGAGGGCCTGCCTGTCTGTCCAGGCGGTCTTCCTGTAGCCTGGGTCTGAGTCACCCGTCATGCTCCTATGACTGGAGTCTATCTCTCGTCTTTATCTGCATCTAGATACTGGGGGGAGGGAGGTGGTGTCGATGTGGAGGGAGGGGGGAGCTGAGTGTAAACTCCTTTGATTCCAGTCCAACTGGACTGCTTGTTGGCTGACTGGAGAGGAAATGGTGATTTGGGTAGAAAAGGGGGCGCTTTGAGTGGGTGGGCCAAGATCGGGGTGGCTGTGAGGAGAAAAGGAGATCAGCACCTGTAGTGCCCTGAGCCACTGGCCCTCCCTGGAGGGAGGCGCCTCTGTGCCTAGTCCTAGGCACTGGATTGGGGGCCCCAGGGCCTCTCCAGCACCAGCTCAGAGATACCGAGGGAGAGGATGGCTGGAGCCCTTTCCCCTTAAGGGCTTTCACCTGGGACAGGTGCTAGGCGCGATAAAGCTCTGGAGAAGGAAGGCAGCAGAGGGCCTGTGGGGTGGGTCCCCAAGAAGGGGAAGGGAGGGGTAGAGTGGGGGTGCTATTCATGACCAGCTGTACTTCCCTGTGGACTCAAGGAATGCCATGTGGACTCACCTCTCTGGGCCTCAGTGGAGTGTCTTGTGGTTTTGTGGCCTCTGACCAAGGGCCTGGGAGGGGCTGCCCAGCTTAAAAGCTCCTGTGAAGCCACGTGGGTAGTTGAAGCAGGCAGCATGCTTGGTGAGGATGTGGTACAGGAATCTGAGGGTTATTTTTAGTCTCTGGGGAAAAAGTAACTCCAGGGAGGGTTCCAACAGAGTTTTTAAATCTGAAAGGTATGGAAAATGTGTTCACCTGTCCCAAGGTGAAAACAAAAGGAAATGGACTTGCTGTGCTGCCGGAGGGTTTAGGTCCCTCACAGGAAGATCTTAGAGGCAAGGAAAAGGTGACCAAGGATAAAAGTGTGGGGGTGGGAGGTAATCGTAGAGAGCAGCCCCCTTCCAGTCGTGGGGACGACGGTGGCTGTCACGGTGCATCCAGGTCTGCTGTGTTATGCTGTTGATCTATATTATCCTTCTTAATCGTTGTGTGCGTGTTTATTGAGCATCCACTTTGCTCCAGGCACTGTGCTAGATTCTGGGACCACCAGTGATGAGCAAAACCAGGTATTTTTCACAATGCCCAGCGGGGGCTGAGTGGGTTCTCAGTGGGTGAGTCCGAAATAACCATGTAAGGGCATCATTACCAAGTATGACAAACACTGTGAAGGCCAACTCAGGGTGCCGTGAGAAGGTGAAAACAGGCGTATCTTACAGGGTCTGGAGTCTTGGTGGAAGGCTCATCTCTTCATACTGGGTTTTAAAATTTTCGTTTTACTAAGCAGGAAATGAGGGTTCAGAAATGTTAAGACACTTACTCAGAGTTGCACAGCAACGGTACTCAGTCAGGTCTGACTGACCCTGGAGGCTTTACTCTCAGCCACCTGATCCTAGGAGCATCCTGGGCTATGCAACACCTTGGTGGAGCTTGCCCTGTATTATTTCATCTTTGTGGACACCTGTGCAGTATGGATCATTTCACCCAGTATATGGTTGCGGAGACTGAGGTTCAGAGTAGTTAATTAACTTGCCCAAGGTCATACAAGCCAGCTGGTGGCAAGGCAGGAATTTGAACCAAGGTTGTTGAACCCAAAAGCCTGTGAGTGTTCGTTCTTTTCCACTGACACCTCCCCACCCCCTGTCCCAGTACCCTGGCTTTACAGACAAAGGCCGCAGAGGCGAAGCCACTGGTGCACAGGGACACTCGGCTGCAGTGACAGAGCAGGGCGGTATGTCGGCTCCCCACCCTCCACCTCATTGTTCTTTCTCTATTTAGTTTATCACTTGAGACGTTTGCTCTGCACTCGCAAAAGGCTGGGATGGTTGGGGTCCAGAGGCTGGCACCCACGCTTCTCTGAGAGACTTCCATCTCTGTGGGCCTCAGACTCAGCAAGGGCGGGAAGAAGGCTCTTCTTGAGCAGGTCTGTGTGGGCGGCGGGGGAGCTGAGGCAGGAAGAGATGCCCTAGGACCCTCTTCCCAAAAGGTGAGACCAGGAGGAGCTCGTCGGGCCTGCGCTGTTGCTCCTCCATCAGCAAATGGGTGCTGAAAGGACCAGCCGAGAGCCAGTGCCCATGCCGGACGCTGATCCAAGTCTGTGGGAGTAAAGGGCCCTTGACTGGGCAGCAGGCTGGCAGGATTATATGGTGGGCACCACGCCCTGGTGAACAGACTGACACTTCCCAGCCAGCTTGGCTGGTCACCAGAAGCCATTTTCTTTGTTACCAGGTGCTGGGCCAGAGGCCAGGATGCGCCTTTGGGAGCTCCAGGATACTAGCTCCCCAAAATAAGGATGATGCACAGTGCCCCACTGGAGGACTCTGGGGGGTGAGGTGTGGGTAGCAGAGGCTGTAGCGAAAGGAAGGACGTGTCCTGGTGCAGCCCTGCCCCACGGAAGTAGAGGACGAGCCACACGCAGCACTGTGGGTTTCTAGTAGCTGCACTAAGGGCAAAAGACAAGAACAGGTGAATGAATTTAACCCAACCTTCACAAAATACTGTAAATTCAACATGGAACCAGTGGCCAGTGATTTACAAGTTACTTTGCATTCTGTTCCTTGAAAACCCAGTGTATTTCACACTGAGCCCATTTCCATCCAGTCTGGCCCATCACCTGTTCCCAGTAGCTCTGTGTGCAGAGTAGCTAGCTGTACGGGGCATTGTGGCCCCGCCGATAATTAGGACAGAGAATCACCTCCTCTGCCTGCACCTTCCGTTGGGGGATGGCCGGAAGGTCAGCGTCTGGCACTGGGGAGATAGCAGCTCAGGCCCGGAGGCCTCAGACCTGCTCATCTAATAATCCCGCGCATTGCCGTGGGAAGAAAGGCTTTGAGGTGGGGGCTGGAAGGTCACGAAGTTGGGCCAGAATGGAAGAGAAATGCCCTTAGGACCCAAGTCGGAGCGAGGAGGGGACCTGGTGGCCTGCCCCAGCCAAGGCCAGTGGAATGGTGGGTGTGGGCCTAGGTGGCTCGGAGCCGGGCGGGATCAGAAGCCCACAGGCCTGCATTGTTCGCCTGTCACACTTCCTTTGGCTTTATTGCCTTTGTCCAACACCCTATTGTCTGGTTTCCTTTTGTCCCCCTTTCAGTGCCGCTGCCTTTTATTTCCCAGCCAGCCTGGTTGTTTTCATTTCTTTTGTCTGAAGTTCCTGAGAGGAAGGTTTTATTTTCAGCGGTTTGATTAATTCACAGCTTGAGCTGAGGTTTGTTTGTTATGTAATTGCTGCCCTCAGCTTCAGGATAATACCCCTCCTCAGCTCCCCCTGCCCCCACCTGGCTCGCCTGCCTAGGCCTGGCTCTGTGCCTCTCCCTGTGCCCGGATGGGCTGAGCCACCCACTTCCTGGATGCTCTCCAGGTCCCGGGGTGGTGGGAGGGCACCTGGAGCTGGACCCCGAATCCCTGGGCCAACTTCCCCAGGGCAGGTTTGCAGGGCCCTGACTGGGATTCCATACCAGCCCCCAGGGAGCCTCGCCCTTTGAAAGTTGCCAGAGAGTCTGGGCCGATCTGTAGGATAGTATCAAATGGAACACATCATATTCAGGTGTGATGCATTTTTCACGTATATAGTGTGTTGTGTGTGGCATATTGTGAAATTCATTATACAGGAAACATAGTTGTACAAAACTGATGTGATATATAAATGTAGAGCGCCTGAAATTTAACTTAAGAGCCGTTTTACTACATCTGATTTTTTGCTTTGTACTTACCTCCTAAAAGAATTAATGCCCATATAAAAATCTTTTTAAAAACTTTATTTACCAATGTTTCTGCTGTATCAGAATCACCTGTTACAATAGAGATTCTGGTTTGTGAGGGACCCATGACTTTGCCTGTCAAGCCTCCGGCATTGCTAAGGGTGTATACATACATGTACATGTATAACCTGGGCTTTACTGGGCTGAGAAATAGCCACTTAAAAATCCCTGGCTTCCTTAGGTGGACCCCTCAGCCCACTGGTGCCAACACTGCAACAGGCAGAGAGCATCAGGTCTGGCCCCAGGCTTCTCTGAAGCTTCCTACTTAAAAAGGGGGTGGGGGGAAGAAGAATCTTTTCTAATTTTCTTTTAAGATTTTCTCTTTTTTTAAATTTTATTTACTTATCTTTAGAAAGGAAGGGAAGGAGAGAAGGAGAGAAATATCAATGTATGGTTGCTTCTCATTCGACCCCTCTGGGGAACTGGCCCCTGTGGGGAACTGGCCTGCAACCCAGGCATGTGCCCTGACTGGGAATCGAACCACAATCTTTCCGTTCACAGGCCCATGCTCAATCCACTGAGCTACACCAGCCAGGGATCTTTTAAGATTTTCTAATTCACAAATTTAATCTTAGCTTCTGGTTTTTATTTTATTTTTTTAAAGATTTTATTTATTTATTATTAGANAGGAAACATAGTTGTACAAAACTGATGTGATATATAAATGTAGAGCGCCTGAAATTTAACTTAAGAGCCGTTTTAGTACATCTGATTTTTTGCTTTGTACTTCCCTCCTAAAAGAATTAATGCCCATATAAAAATCTTTTTAAAAACTTTATTTACCAATGCTTCTGCTGTATCAGAATCACCTGTTACAATAGAGATTCTGGTTTGTGAGGGACCCATGACTTTGCCTGTCAAGCCTCCGGCACTGCTAAGGGTGTATACATACACATACATGTATAACCTGGGCTTTACTGGGCTGAGAAATAGCCACTTAAAAATCTCCGGCTTCCTTAGGTGGACCCCTCAGCCCACTGGTGCCAACACTGCAACAGGCAGAGAGCATCAGGTCTGGCCCCAGTCTTCTCTGAAGCTTCCTACTTAAAAAGGGGGTGGGGGGAAGAAGAATCTTTTCTAATTTTCTTTTAAGATTTTCTCTTTTTTTAAATTTTATTTACTTATCTTTAGAAAGGAAGGGAAGGAGAGAAGGAGAGAAATATCAATGTATGGTTGCTTCTCATTCGACCCCTCTGGGGAACTGGCCCCTGTGGGGAACTGGCCTGCAACCCAGGCATGTGCCCTGACTGGGAATCGAACCACAATCTTTCCGTTCACAGGCCCATGCTCAATCCACTGAGCTACACCAGCCAGGGATCTTTTAAGATTTTCTAATTCACAAATTTAATCTTAGCTTCTGGTTTTTATTTTATTTTTTTAAAGATTTTATTTATTTATTATTAGAGAGAGGGGAAGGAAGGGAGAAAGAGGGAGAGAAATATCAATGTGTGGTTGCCTCTTGCACACCCCCTACTGGGGACATGGCCCGCAACCCAGGCATGTGCCCTGATTGAACCAGCAACCCCCTGGTCACAGGCTGGCAGTCAATCCACTGAGCCATACCAGCCAGGGCTCTTATTTTCCACTGTATATCCCCAGTAGGAGCTCCCATCTTGTAAATGTGCCTATTTGGGGCTGGGGACAGAGGCAGAGTTGCTACCTGGCTCCCAGGACTCACCCCATTCACTCTGCCCCTCCTCCCACAGGATGTCCATGAGGAGCCCCGGCTCTGCCCAGCTGGCTCTGGATGGCGGTGGCACCATGGTGAACTGTGCTGTCAAGTCAGAGGGGAAGAAGGAGCCCTGCCACGAGGCCCCCCAGGGCTCAGCTGCCACAGCTGAACCCCAGCCCGGAGACCCAGCCCGAACCACCCAGGATGGTGCTGACCCCCAAGCTCTAGCTCAGGTGCCCAGCACTTTCCCAGGGGCTCCTGGGTCAGTGTTCCCAGTTTGCCAGTGTCCTTACCACATCCATGTACCACCTGTGACCTCTTTAAGCTAGGCAGGCACCCACACCCTAGCTGGGCAGAGGGGCAGGCACTTAAGTGAGTAGGGAGGGCCCGCTAAGTTCATTTGGGTCACCTGTCCAAGTGGACATGGACTCACTCCTGCACTCAACTGACATTAACACTTACCTTTGTGACCAATCCTTATCCCAAGGACTAGTTGGAAAGATAGGATATATATGCTTCAAGTTTGGCTTAGAGATAACCTAATAGCTTTTCATCTGAGTTAAGAAAATCAGTCTGATTACTGAAGCCAGAGATAAATTGCTGTTTAGGACTGTACAGTTCCTCACCCTTAAAACAAAGGAGCTGAAGACTGTGAGCAGTAAGGATTCTTGCAGCTCTTAAAAATTCTGTCATTCCATGTAAGACATGTAAAAAGGGAATATATAATTAAAAGCCAAGTGAGAAAATAGAAGAGGTTGAGGGTCCTGAGCAGGGGTCCAGCCTGGAGGAGTGTCTGGGGGGAGTTAGGAGTCTGGGTGGTTATCAAGGAAGACTTCCTGGAGGAGTAGGGCCCCAAGCTGGACCTTAAAGAATAGAGAGGAATCTGAGAAGAGCAGAGGGGTCAATGTCTGAAGAAGGGGGTCCTTGGAGTAAGTGGCCCACCTGGGGTGGTGGGTATATGCAAGGGACTAATAATTAGCAGCTGGCTTTGGGCCCCTGACTGCTGTGGCAAACCTCATCAACGTGCATTAACTCCCTATGAAAGGGATGGTATGAGTCCATTTTCAGTGGAGGTGAGTCAGATTCAGGAAAGTTCAGGGCCTCATGTGGGATCAAGCACCTTGTGAGTCACTGGCCAGGTTTCTTGTCTTTCAACCTTTTATTCTTTTCAGTATATTGGGCAATGTCAGAGCAAAGGAAGGTGGGATGGGAGGGCCCCTACAGTGTAAATTTGCAGGGTGCTCAGACCCTTCTGCAGCCTGCACCCTCCCCCAGAAGTGACAGTGACGTGCAGTGTGCCTTATAGAATTGCAGCTCACCGGAGAGCAATGGGTCCCTGGAGCCCCCCAAAACAGGAGGTTCTGAGGCTGCTTCTGGAAGCCAGGAGAAGCTGGACTTCAGCCGAAATTTAAAAGAAGGTAAGATCTATGCTCTGGTTGGAGGCAGGGGTGTCTCAGGCAGGGTTGGCAGGGGAGGCGTTAGGACAGTGGGTCCTTATCCTTATGTTGTCTTCTAGTCGTGCCGGCCATTGAGAAGCTGCTGTCCAGTGACTGGAAGGAGAGATTTCTGGGAAGGAACTCTGTGGAAACAAAAGATGTCAAAGGTGAAGGCCATGGGGTGGTCAGGGGAGGGATGTCTGAACCCCTGTGTTTTCTCCCAGCCTGGCCATGCAGTCTGGGCCGACAGGGCAATTCTTGGGGCTCTTTGTGTCGTCTGTGCCACGCTAAACTTCCGCCTGGCCGTGGGGTCGGCATATCCCTCAGCCAGGGACCAAGCATTAGGTCTGGTTCCTTCCCACATAGGAGAGGCCTGGGGGGAATCAGGTCCCATGGATATGGGTGTGGGCTCTTACGGGGGGGGCCCTTGTGACCCTTGGGCATATCTTTTCCACTTCCCAGAAGTATCTATAGAATGATCAGGATATTGCCTTAAATTTTTGAAAATAAATTCTAGGTCAGCAGGATCTCACTAAGGGCTTCTTAGTGGGTTGATTAAAGGGGTCATTTCCCAATGTAGTTAATTACACTCACAGAGGGCACTTTAATTATTTGCAAGAGAAAAGAGCCAGATTTAATATACACGGGATGTATGGGAACTCCATATACATGGGTGTCAGCGATCCACATGCATGAGAGTTCAGAGACAGAAAGGGAACCTGGGTAACAAGGCAGTGCACCTTGGGGGCTTCAAAGTGTCATTGCAGGGTGCTAAGGAGAGAGCAGATATTTTTAGTGAATAAAATTTTGCCCGGTATAGGCGGATCAAAAGAGATTATTTCTGATAGTCTCTTATTATGGGCAAATCCCCTAATTCAAGCTCTTCTATGTAGTTAAAGGGAGGGAGAGAAGTTTCTTTTGAGCTGTACATCTTGGTACAGCTAAAGTTGCCTTTAGCTGAAAATCATCTGTATACCACTGAGGCACATCTTGGGGGGCTTGTTCTGAACCTCTACAGTTCCCTCAGAAAATCCCCTGGAACTTCCACATTCCAGAAAATGGGCTGATAGAAGACTACTCTGTATATCATTAAACCAGCCTAATCTTGAGCAAAGTTCAGTTAAATCTGTATATCATTTCAGGAGGCAGAGGTGCCAGTGGGCTTCCAAAGTTAAGCCCATGGTGCAAACCACCAGGTGTTTAATAAGAGGCGTCTGTGGAAACAAAAACAAAGGTTAATGATTGAAGCAGACTGTAATCTCGGTTTCTGAGTGCGGAAGGTGGGCAGTTGCAGTCCGACAGGTCTGCAGTGTGAGTGTCCTTGATGACCGCCCCCCGCCCAGCGGGCACCACGCTCGCCCGCAGATGAGCGGCAGTGCTGATCTCTGGGAAGTGCACACCAGGCCATCCCACTTTGGCCTCCGTGGCCTCGGGGAAAGGGCGGCTCCAGTTCTCCAGGATTCCAAGTTAGAGGGTGGGAGCATGAAAATGTCAGTTTGGGGAGTCACAGCCAAATATTTAAGAACACTGGAAAAACTCGGGATCCAGTCCAGTTTATAGGTAGAAAAATTTAAAAACTCAAAAGGCAATAAACAGCACTAGAATATAATATTATAGTTTTTACTGAAACAGATTTTCTCTCTAAAATCACCCCCATTTTTACCAAAGATAACCAAATTAAGACATGCAAAATAAGTCTAGTTTCAATAAACTTGGCCTGGTTATTTGTGTAAGTCCAGCAAGAATGGTAACCACATAGGCTCTTTTTAAATCTGCTGTGCTGGAATTTTAAAAAATTTTTAAAGATTCCATTTATTTATTCTTAGAGAGAGGGGAAGAAAAGGAGAGAAATATCGACGTGCAAAAGTTACAACAATTGGTTGCCTCTCATGCACCCCAAGTATGTGCCTTGACTAGGAATTGAACTGGCGACCTTCTGGTTTGCAGGCCAGCACTCCATGCACTGAGCCACACCAACCAGGGTGCTGCTGGAATTTTTCATAAGGAATCTTCAAATTGAGTTTTATAAGGCCTTTCAAGGCCTGAGAAACTAAGGCAAGGACTTGCCATCAGACACTGCCTGTGTGGTTAGTACCTATAGGTTTGGGTGAGTTCTTCCAGGGTTTCTACACTTGCCAAGGAGCGACATTTTTTACTCACATGGTAATGCTGCTGGGAAACCTGTAAGCAGGGTGCCAGGCCAGTATTTCCAAAGGTTTTTATTGGCTCCCATGAGGTATGTCAATCTTAATTCCTTAAAGCTGTCTGTTCATATCTGAGCCTATGCATCTCACTCAGATATGACATTTCCGTGAAAGCCTTGTAATAAAACCAGTTTCCAGTTGCATCCTATTGTAAAGGGAAGGGATTCTTACTGAACTTATGCAAATACCATGTTGCCATAAAGTAATAATACTTACTAAGAGTTTCCAAATTCTGGAGGGGTCAGATAGGGAGAAACATATAAACATTTCAGCATTGCTTACAAAGGTATAACCTACCAATTGCTAAGTCATAGGTAGTTTAAGAGAAACGAGTTTCCTCTTACCTGGAAAACAGCAGCTTTAAAAAAATTAGTAGTCTCAACAAAAAAGTCATAAAATCAGTTCATTTCTGTGTAGTGAAACGTGTTCTGCTTGAATCTGGTTTTGCCACTAGTTCTCTCGACCTCGCCTGATAGTGGAGGGTGATCGAGTCAGTGCTAATTCCAAGTTTGCATGGCCACCCGTCAGGGTTTATGTGATTGGCTCAGGGAAGTGGGTGTCTCCATCACAGAGGGCACTTTAAAATAATGCAGATGCCAAGGTTCCAGCCCCATCTACTGAATGAGAACCCCAGAGGATGGGGGCCTGGGCATCTATTTTCCAAAGGCTTCCTGAGTAATTCCGGTGCAAATCATCAGTGGTCTGGTATTTTCTATATCTGATACGAGCTAAATTGGAGGGAGGGGAAGCACTAACAGTGGTTGGTTGAGGACCATGTGCCAGATCCTGGACTAAAAGTTTCACATTCATCGCCCCTTTAACCCTTACAGCAACCCCTTGAAGAGATGATTAGTGTGCTTATTTGTAGAATGAAAAACCTCAAGTACAGGGAAGGTGGTAACTTGCCCAAGAGCTCATAGGCGGGACGAGTTAAAAGGGGGATTTTTTAAAAAGATTTTATTTATTTATCTTTAGAGGGGAAGGGAAGGAGAGAAGGAGAGAAATATCAATGTATGGTTGCCTCTTGTGTGTCCCCTGCTGGGAACTGGCCTGCAACCCAGGCATGTGCCCTGACTGGGAATCGAACCGCGATGGTATGGTTCGCAGGCCCACGCTCAATCCACTGAGCTACACCAGCCAGGGCTGAAAGGGGAATTTGACCCCCATCTCTCTTGCTCCAAAACCTGAGCATGTCCTGCTGGGCCGCTCCTGTGGGGTGGTTATGCACCCTGACCCAGTGGCACTGGGCACTTGAGGACGTCCAAGGGGCAGGCGGGCTGAGATACCCCACCACCAGCATCTTCAGTGGCTGGTGGTAGCATATCTAGGACAGCCGGTTGCCAGATAGCAAGATGAAAGGCCCTTCCAGGGCAAGGCTCAAGTGTCAGTCACCTCTGTGGCTCAGCCCCTAATGGGCCTGAGTTGGAACAGATGATGGACAGCTAGATAGATAACCAAACAAAAATTTTTGGTGGTGCCAATTTCACTCTGGAGCAGGGACCCAAGAGAGCCTGGCAGAGAAGGAGCTCCAGCTTCTGGTCATGATCCATCAGCTGTCCACCTTGCGGGACCAGCTCCTGACGGCCCACTCAGAGCAGAAGAACATGGCGGCCATGCTCTTTGAGAAGCAGCAGCAGCAGATGGAGCTGGCCCGGCAGCAGCAGGAACAGGTAGGCCCAGCTTGGCATCTGGCTTTCTTTCAGGGGCGTGGTCTCTCAGGGCCTAGAGGGAGCACCTTTGGGGCGGCCCAGCCAGTACGGGCTGAAGCCTGGGGCAGGTGGGGGAGGGGGCTCTTAGGAGAGGGACCATGGGCCTGCCTGAAGGATTCCCACTTCTGGCTATTCACAAGCCTTATGGGGATCAGGGGCTGGAGGGATGCTGAAGGGTCCTGCCCAAGTTCCATCCCTGGTCTCTGAGGGAAGGGTGAGCTCCCAGCAAAAGGAGGGTAAATTCTGAAGGTTGGCTGTTGTGCTTCTTGCCCTGCTCAGTTCTCCTCCATGTTTGCACTCTCAGAAGGCAGGGTGTGTGGTTGGGGCCCAGAAGACTCTGGCGGGTGAGGCCTGGGGGCCTAAGCCTATGCCACATTTGCCTACTCTTTCCTTTGCCAGATTGCTAAGCAGCAGCAACAGCTAATTCAGCAGCAGCACAAAATCAACCTCCTTCAGCAGCAGATCCAGGTGATAAGCCGGGGAAGGGCTGGGTGATGGGAGAGCTGGAGGCTCAGGGATTGATACCTGCCCAGAGAGGTGCTGAGGACACGGAGGGATAGACAGAACTACTCAGGCATGACCTTGAGGAGGGGGGTTCTTTCCTGTGTTTGTTCTGTTCTCCTCTCCTGTCTTCCCATTTCAAGGGAATGGGGCCCAGAATGCATTTCTCCCCAGCTGGGACCTGAGGGCAGGCAGACAGGGGCCCCTAGAGGTGGTATGGGGTTAGACAGATCCTTTGGAAGACTGTCCTTGCCCCGAGCTCTGTGCCTCTCATCCCTGGGTCCACCCTCTGTCCAGGGCTGGCCACAGTTGGGTAGCCATTTGGGCACCTGGGGACTCACACAGGGTTTCTTTGCTCTCAGCAGGTCAACATGCCTTATGTCATGATCCCGGCCTTCCCCCCAAGCCACCAACCTCTACCTGTCACCCCCGACTCCCAGCTGGCTTTGCCCATTCAGCCAATCCCTTGCAAACCAGGTGAGTATGTGATGGGCAGTCCTGAGGTGATTATGGAAAGGAGGCCCCAAGCCGAGCTTGTCTGTTGTTGTGCAGGGCAGCCCTTCTGGGTCTTGTTCTGGGGTCTGTCCGGTGGAAGAATGATCCCTTGTGTCTGGATGTCACTGGGAGAATGAGAAATAGTGCATTGGAAACCATAAAGTGCTCTCCACATTTAGCCAGTCCAGGTCTAGCCTCCTCAGCTCTGGTACATTTACTATGCCCCGGAATATTAATAATTTGAACATTAACTGAGATTCTGTGTCTCCCAAATTTATACTTCTGTTCATGCCCTGACTGTGACAACTCTTGCTCTCTGCCCTGTCACTGAAACTCAGTGGCCACAAATGAGCACCGACCACACATCAGATGGTGTGTGGTTGTGGGATGGCCAGGGGGGTGATAAACGTGAACTCTGAGCTCAGGAATTTGCAGTCTGGGGAGGGAGAAAGAAGGCTGCCAGCAACTGGGGAATGTGGGAAGGTCTGCTGAGGAGGCAGGGCTTGAACGGGTCCCGGGAGAGTGCACTGGTGAGGGTGGAGCTGGGAGCTGGGAGCTGGGGGCAGAGAGCACTGGAAAGGCAGCGCAGGCCGAGGCCCTGGGACCTGAGACAGTCGCTGTCGAGGAGAGTGCATGACAGGATGGTGGGGACCAGGCATGGACTTTGGAGTCTGTTTTGTGGAATGTGGCATGCTTGAGCCCTTCAGTAGAGGGTGTGCTGTGACATGGCTGTGGGTGATGGGGAATGGAGAGTGGGCCAACCAAAGGCAGAACTGGGTAGGTGGCTGGCTGTTGAGGTGATTCTAGCAATAGAAGGCGACAGCCTGAGTGAGGGTAGTGACAGTGGGACAGAGGCAGAGGTAGAATTATTAGGCCACGGTCATTGATTCTTTGAATGGTCATGGAGACAGGGCAGAAACTGTGATGGCCCCAGGAGTGGGGGGTAGGTTTTAAGTCAACTCCTCTGGTCCACCCTCCCTGTTCCATGGGAGAAAGAAGGCAGGGGAAATTCAGTGGGTGGTGAGTTCCTACAGTTCCACCATCAAGCCTGTAGTCATGGGCAAAGTCATTGATTGGCCCCGCTGATTCTGTTCACCTTAAGGAAAGATTCCAGTGGAAAGGGAGGGGGGGGACAGGGCAAAAGCATGAAACCATTGCAATTCCAGGTGAACGTAGAGCCCAAGGCACAGGGGTGAGGGGAGCAGGGGCCTGGATGGGGAGGGGACACATACTTTCTGGACCAGGGAGGCAGGAAATAAGCTGTGGAAGACCTGGACTGGCCAGGCTGCCACTTGCTTCATTTGATCCAAGATTCTAGTAAGGAGGGGGCCTGCAAGCTGCCAGATGCGCCTTCCTATAGCTGAGTGAGCAGTCCCAGCTCACAGGCCTTGGATGGCGCTCCATTGCCTATAGCATGGAGTCCAGACTCCAGAGCCCAGCCTTCACATGCCTCTGAGCCCACCTTGCCTATCCTATGCCCGTCTCCTTTCCCACACCTCGCTTTCACACCCCACCACTGCGTGTGCCATGCCTGCGGGCATGAGCTCACATCTCAGCTCCCCACGAGAAGCCCGTGCCAGTCCCTCCATCTGGAACAAAGTTCTCTCTCACGCACTCCTTCTCCTGAGCCCATGTCACATGGGCTCAATGGTTAGTGATTTGTGTACATGGCTGTATCTCCATCTGAATCTCCATCTGAACTGTCAACTCCTTGACTCTGGGCCTGGTCGAGGAAACTGAGATAAGAAAGAAGAGAGAGTGCCATGCAGAGGGGAGAGGACAAATTGTGGAGTGTAGAGGACTCAGGTTCAAACATCAGTGCTCCCATTAAGTAACTTGTGGGCAACTTTAACTCCTCCAGGTCTCAGTTTCTTTATCTGTAAGATGGAATGATGTATTGAGCATCTATTATATACCACGCAGTGAGGATTATTGTGAGAGAATGTACTGGAGACAGGATACACAGAAGGTAGCTGCTTTTGTACCCTGCACATAATAGGTATAAGTGTTGGTAGTGAATAGGTGGTATTTCTGTTCCATTTCACCTGGGTTTGGGACTCCAGACTCGGTGGGTTACGAAGGGCAGGACAGGGTGATGATGCCTGCTGGCATGTAGGGCAGTGGCGGGGAGGGCTCAGAGGTCCTTGGCAGCACTCGGGCCAGGGTGAGCCGTGGCTGGAAGCAAGCTGGGCCAGCTCCAGGCCTCTGTCCACTCTGTGCTGCTGGGGCCCATCAGCAGGGTGTCTGCTGGTCTGTGCTCACCCAGGCCTTTTCTCCCTGCTGTCTTTCCTGCAGTGGAGTATCCGCTGCAGCTGCTGCACAGCCCTCCTGCCCCGGCCATGAAGAGGCCTGGGGCCGTGGCCGCCCACCATCCTCTGCAGGTACTGTGCCATCTACTCCCTAGCTGGGCTGGCTGGCTGCCACTATCTCTTCTGGGTATGCTTTGCCCCTCTCTCCCCTCTGGGGATCTACCCTGGTGTCTCTCACCCTCTGCCTCTGGGTCTGCCCTAGGAGCCCTCCCAGCCCCTGAACCTCACAGCCAAGCCCAAGGCCCCCGAGCTGCCCAGCACCACCAGTCCCCCCAGTCTGAAGATGAGCGGCTGCGGACCCCGCCCCCCCAGCCATGGGACTGCCACGCGGGACCTGCCGTCCAGCCCCCCGAGCCTGCCTTTGGGTAAGCTTTCTACCCACTTCACCTTCCCCTTAGCCCTCTCTAGGGGAGGCAAGAGAGAGTGATAGGACCTTGGGAATGACCCTTCCCCTCGGTAGGTTAGACTTGCTCTAGTCAGCCCCTTGTAGTTTCAGCATTCGATGTCTCAGAAGGCCCCTTCTCTCTGCCACCATGTCTGGCAGGGCACCCTAGCCTCTGGTGGTTCAGGCCGCCAGGTCGCACAGTCTCAGGGCGTGCTACCCTTTTCCTAGTCTGCCGACACGACGAGCACGGTGAATGGTGCTCCCTTGGGGATGCGCAGTGTGACGGCCCTGGGGAGGGACTGGAGGGAGCACCAGAGGGGTGTGTGGCACGCACTGGGGTGACCCCTCAGCTCCCTTCTGCGTCCCTTCTCCTCCTCTCATAGGCTTCCTTGGTGAAGGGGACGCTGTCACCAAGGCCATCCAGGATGCTCGACAGCTGCTGCACAGCCACAGCGGGGCCTTGGAAAGCTCCCCCAACATGCCCTTTCGTAAGGTATGGGCCCCACTTCCCTCTACCTGGGAGCAGGGGATAGATGGCAGGGGTGGAAGACAGAGTGTGAGGCCGCCAAGGGGGCAGGGGTGGGGAAGGAAGTGGGGTGACACAGAGAGGCTGATGTACAGGTTGCCCTGTCAGTCCCAGGACCTCGTCAGCCTGGACACGTCCCCAGTCAAGGAGCAGCTGGAGGAGCGCTGTGTGCACCCACTGGAGGAAGCCATGCTGGGCTGTGATGTGGATGGTGAGGCGCAGGGCACTGGGCTGATGGGCAGAAGGGCCACCTCTGCTTCCCACCAGGGCTAGGGTGGGCGTGTCGTGTCTGTTTCCTTTTCCTTCTCTCCCTTTGTGGAGTCCATCTCTGGGTCCCTGGTGTCTGTGACATCTTGCTGCTGGCCGTCCCTGGGTGCTGTGGGAGCCCTCCAGCACTCCCTAACGGTCAGTGTGGGGTGTTTCTTTCTGCTGGCCCTGGAGGACTGTCCTTAACCCTACACCAGCTGCCCTGCTGACTACCCCTGTCCCCCAGGCTCCCGCCACTTCCCTGAGTCCCGGAACAGCAGCCACATCAAGAGACCCATGAATGCCTTCATGGTGTGGGCCAAAGATGAGCGGAGGAAGATCCTCCAAGCCTTCCCGGACATGCACAACTCCAGCATCAGCAAGATCCTTGGTAAGGGCCACTGGGTCAGGTCCGAGGGAGCTCTGGACCTCCAGGAACCTTTTTGTCCAGCAAGGACATTGTTGAGGAGCGAGTTGGATCTGTTTGGGGCTTGCTTGATAGTCCCCACCATGTTGAACTCTGGTGGGATCTAGTGGGGTGTGGGAGTTAGGCAAGATGTGGCGCAGCTGAGTCCCAGGGTCTTGTACTGTTGTCTGGCTCTTCTGCCAGCACCTACACCTAAACTTAAGGAGCATTGGTTCATACATGTACCTGTGAGAGAGAGCACTGCCTCTCATCTCTGCCTAACTAACCTGCTCTGCGGACTAGAAGGAAATAGATGTTCTTGGGCCGCAGTAGAAAGATTTTTCAATGAGGTGCCCGTTGTTCCGTTGGAGCGGGGGATGGAGGGTAGGGCAAGTGCGGCTGGAAGAGGGCAGTTGTTCTCAAGACCGAGACTCTTCTGATGTGTGTGCGTGCCTCTTATGGGCACAGTAGCAGATACTTTGTCCTGAGCAGGAAGCCTCTTTTATCAGTGGGCTTCAGTTTGCTGCTCTTTTGTTGAAGCAAATAATGCAGAGCAGAGGCCTCTCAGAAGTTGTTGGGTGCCGTATCTTAAGCTGGCAGTTGGATGTCTATGTACATGCCAACTTCATTGTATCATTTGCTCAACATCCAAGGAGCATCCACATTGGGCCAGGTTCTTGCTGAGGGCTTACACATATATCTGGGAACCAAAACCTTCTCGGCTCCTCCAGGGCCTGCAGGGGTTGGGGTGGTTGGCAGAGCCAACCTTGCTAAGCTAGTGCTGATTGCCCGCCTCTGGGGGCTGGGCCAGGCTCCCGTTGGAAGTCCATGACCAACCAGGAGAAGCAGCCCTACTACGAGGAACAGGCAAGGCTGAGCCGGCAGCACCTGGAGAAGTACCCTGACTACAAATACAAGCCACGGCCCAAGCGCACTTGCATCGTGGAGGGCAAGCGGCTACGGGTAGGCGAGTACAAGGCCCTGATGAGGACCCGACGCCAGGATGCCCGCCAGAGCTACATGACCCCGTGAGCAGCCCCTCCCCATCCCCCCGCCCCAGGCTGCTGAGACTGCACGTGTGTGCAGCTGCTGTGAGAGGCTGGGAGTTATTGTGTGGCTCACTTGTGTGTGTGACTGCAGGAGTGCTGTTCCTGTGTGTTTGTTGGCGGTGTGTGTGTGAGCATTATCTCTGTGGCTGGGCCTCCATGTATAACTGCAGGGGCGACTGTGTGGTGGGTACCTAGTGTCTCAGAATACAAGTTCGTGACAGCCTGGGAGGCTGCTGTGTACCTGGAGAAATGTGCCTGTGGATTCCTTTTCTGACAAACTCAGTAAAAATTCAGGGGTCCCCCAAAACCAGAAGATTCTTGACTTGACCAAAGCATTTAAATATACAATTTGCAAAAGTGGGATTTACACACAGTCCTCCAGGAATATCTTTGAAGACGTGTGTGCAGGGCTGTAGCTGATGAGGAATATGGGTGTCAGAAAGCAGCCCATGGGCACAGAGTGTGTGTCTCGGAGCCAAAAGGGGGTGAGGTGAGAGGGCTCGGCCTGAGGAGGAGGCCTGGATGGGAGTTGGGTGGGGGTGGAAGTGAAATTGCTTCTGTAACCCGCCTCTTGTCTACCCCGAAGCCCGCAGGCAGGCCAGGTGCAGATGAGCTCCCCAGATGTCCTGTACCCTCGGGTGGCACAGACCGTGGTGGAGCACTATGTGCCCCGAACCCTGGACCCCAACATGCCTGTCATCGTGAACACCTGCAGCCTCAGGGAGGAGGCGGAGTCCACGGAGGACAGGCACTCGGTGGCCGATGGTGAGATGTACCGGTACAGCGAGGACGAGGACTCGGAGGGCGAGGAGAAGAGCGATGGGGAGTTGGTGGTGCTCACGGACTGATCAGGAGAAGACCTGGCCCTGAGCCAAGGGGCACAGCCAGCCCACTGGGACTGTGTTGGTACTTGGACTTGGGTGTGCCGGGAGATGGCACAGCTGTGTACTTGTAGATACAGGCCCCCTCCCCACCACACCTGCAGGCACACCTGAAGAGCTGTTGGCATAAGTGGGCAGGGCCTACACAGCGGTGACAACTGAGCTGGCTGAGTTCCTTGGCCCTTGGGGCTCATACCCGGGGATACTGTATGACCCTCCCCTGCTGCAGGTCTCCCCTCCCCAGGTGTATGACAGCTCCACACCTGTCTCCTTGGAGCACATGCTTTGTTTCCATCCTTGTCCTGGCTGGACCAGCCACCAAGGGACCAGCACCCCCACGCCCCTCTACACCCACACATTGCTCCTCCATCACCAGGGTCACTTTGCACTTTGTGCAGAAAGGTCTGGCTGTCCCTCTGTTTCTACCTTCTGCGAAGCCTGTTGTGCCTCTGGCTGCTGTGTGTGCACACGCGTGCGTGTGTTTTCTTCTCTCATTGGTTGCATATTTATTGAGCGCCCACTGTGTGCCAGGCGCTATTGCTGACTTCCTGTGGGTGTGTCTCTTAATGCCACTCTTGCTTCTCTGGGGGCCTCTTTCTGTGTTTTCTGTCCCCATATTGCTACCTCTTTGTCAGTCTGGGTGTCTCAGGTTCTGTGTGTCCTTGTCTTTCTGCAGGGCCGTTTGTGTCTCTCCCTTCCTTGGCATCTGACTCTGCCCGCTGGCCACTCTGGGTCTCTGAAGGCCCCTGGGCCACCCTGCCCTCCCCTGCCCACCTCTTTACCCTCTCCCTGACTCTTGCTGGTGGGTTCCCACAGAGCCATTTTTAGCTCTGAGCAGCGTGGGAATGTGTGCAGCCCCCATGGAGCCCTGCCCTGGTGCCCCGGATCCTGGTCCCAATCTGGGTGCCAGGAGTGGGAGCAGGAGCACTGGTGGCGCCCCCTTCCTGTTGGTGCCGGAAGCCCTGGAGAGCAGGCTCCCGTGGCAGCTGGTTTCCATTCCTTGGAGCAGGGAGTTGGGGGGGAGGGGGGTGGGCCCGAGGCTCCCGGAGAATGGAGAGAAGGCCCATTCTCCATCCCCACCCACCCACCTCTCACACAGCTTTGCCCTCACTGCCTGTCCCTCCCACTTCACTGGGGGACATGCTTCTGTTCCCGGCCACTTTCACAAACTACTTCCTTAGGAAAATGAAACCCCGTTGGCATGACTCCAAAGAGCCAGGTGGGTCAGAGTGGGAAGGGAACCCCACGTCCCCACAGGGACAGTTATGGAGTCTGTGCCTGTGCCCCATCCTCTCCCCAAAGCCCAACTTCTCTCCAGGCTGTTTCTTTTTTTATGACTGTAAACATAGATAGTGCTTTATTTTGTTAATAATAAGATAATGATGAGTAACTTAACCAGCACAGTTTTCCTGTTTACACTTGGGAAGTTTTTTGTTTTCTGTTGGTGTAATAAAAACCAACCATTTCAGAGTTTGGCCCTTGCGTGGGGGAATGGGGGCAGGCTCAAGTGCAGCAGTCCTACAGGTGCCACCATGCCAGGCATCACTGCCCCCTGCTGGCAGCCTGAGGGAGCTTCAGGCCTGTGACCCAGAAGGAACATCTCAAGCAAGCAGGAGAGGCTCAGACCCAACTCCCGCACTCCTCCCCCCACCCCTGGCCCGAGAACCTAGGGCGCACACTCTGAATGAGATGCTGCCCTTGCCTCGAGGAGGTGAGCCAGAGACCACTCTGAACACAAGCTGTCCGACGACGCAGGCCTGGAGAAGGAAATGCAGTGGTGGAAGTGCTGTCATGAGTCAGGGAGTTTGGGTTCTTCCCAGGTCTAGCCACGTGGCCTTGTGCATGTGTGCGTGTTGGGAGTGGGGGTGTCAGAACTCCCCTCAGACCTCACTGTCTTCATCCCAAAACAGGGAGGTTAAGTCTTACCCATGGTTCTTACCTTTTTGGAGGAGCCCTTTGAGAATCTAATTGAAAACAATGGGCCCTCTCTCATCCCAGAAAAATGCTCACACCGACACCCAAAACTCCTGTATAAGCTCCTGGGATACTGATTAATGAACAGGGTCTCTGGTGTGTTTCAGGTGTGTATCTGTGACCCTATGCTTTTTTTTTTAAATCGAGGACATGTTTATTGATTATAGAGAAACAGCTATGCGAGAGAAAAGCATCAATCATATATATGTTGCCTCCCATATATGCCCCAACTGGGACTCGAACCCACAACCTTTTGGTGCATGGGATGCTCCTCCAACCAACTGAGCCACCTGGCCAGGGCTCTGACCTTATGCTTTGAATGAAGACTTCAAAGAACTTTATATTGCACTAGGGGAAATAACAGTCTGTTAGACCTGGGATGGCTAGGTAAGAGATTTAAACTCTCAAGATACATACTAACAGGGATCAATAAAAACACTTAACTCCTGTGGTTAGAAAACTTACCGTGTTAATATGGAACAGGGACAGCAAAGCTGAATGGTCGTTCTTGGGAAAGAGGTCTGGGTGGGAGTACTAGAGGCATGTGATCACAAAGAGGGGATGAGCCAGTGCACACCACAGTCCTGGCCCCCAAACAGAAAAGGCCGTTGTCACACTGAAGAGACCCAAAGACGGGTACCCTGCACAGAAGAGTACTACTGGAGGGGACATGTATTAGAGGCATGGTTGAAAGGGTCTCTTCTTGTCTCCCCAGAAAAGAGACTAAGGTAGGGCATAAAGGATAAGGCTGCCTTCTTCAAAGGGGCAAGTGCAGTCTGCAGGTTAGGAGGTAGAACTGGCTTCTTGATTCTTCTCAAGGGTCATTTTTTTGGCTTAACAAAAACAACTTTTGACAAAAATGTCCAAAGTGGTAGTGAACTTTCCAGCACAGGAAGTATTCCAGCAGAGCCCAGATGGGGGCAGGGGACATCACTGGGAAAGAAGTTACTACATTGGAGAAGTGAGAGAAGTTAAGTGTAGTTGATTCCAGGGCCACAAACTTGGAACTAAGACTCCCCAACAATCAGAGTCCCAGCCCTTTGAACTAGGGACCATCCTGGCTGATAACCGTTGCAGGTTTTCCCCAGCCCAGTCTCCCAGAGCTTTGGGCCTTCTCTCCTTGGCCCTCCCTTCCCCATGCCTCCAGCAGAGCCCAGCTTCCCTGGCCACTTGAGAAGATGCAGGCGGTCTTTGGGAAAAGCAGCATGGCTGCCTCCAGCACCTGCCCTCTGGTGGTTACATGGAGGAGTCGCTTATTTCCTGTCCATCTATCCCCACCCCCATGTCCACTACCAACCCTGTGTTCCAGACCATTTAAATGCAGGAGCCTGGTCAGGACTCTCCCAGCTATGCCCACCTCATCCCCTGCTAGTCCCAAGTTCCTCTCACTGCCCTAGTCCCAGGTTTTCTGTGGCCTTGGGAGCCTGAGGCCAGTACTGCCCACTTCCCACTCCAGGAATCATCATCCTGTTACCAGACAGGCCTGGTCCTGAGTGGGTCTGCCTAGGGTAGGGTGTACTGTGTGGGTTCTTGACTTTGTGTAGGAAAGACTTCACACAAGTCCGGGTGACCAGTGAAACTGGGGACAGTGAAACAAGGATGGGCTTAGCAAAGCAGCAGCAGCAGCAGGAGCTCACTGGGAAGTCAGAGAAAAAGGGGCCTTGGGACCAGCCTGGGCCAAGCACCAGCTGCCCATTGCCTTAAGAGTTTAGGGGACAGGTGCCTGTGAAGAAAGAAGTGGGGAAGAAGGGAAAGGAATGACTTGGGTTGCTTTCCAGGAGGAGCCCTTGCCGGGTCCTTTGTCTTCAGGCTTCCTCTCTCTTGCAGGCAAGAATCTTGGGGAGCATCTCAGGGGACAGTTTCAGCAGAATGTTCATCTGTTCTCTAGATGTGCCCTTTTAGGGTCATGGCCTCCACTGATTGGTCAGTGCAGTTGGTTCTGGATTTGACCACCTGGTTTTGCCGTTTCAGGGCCTGGAGCTGAATATTACTGAGGCCTAGGTGTTATCTCCAGGGAAGGAAAGATTACCCTGGGGGCAAGGTCCTCATTTTTCCCAGTTTTGCCCCCTGCCAGGTCTTCTATCCTGGTGACCATCTGCACCTGGGTGTAAATTGTTTGGCCGTGGTGTCCAGCTGTCTGTCTCAGTTTCCCTATTCCACCCAAGAAACTCCAAGCTTTTCACTCTCTTAATTCTAGGTGCTGAGACAGAGCCGTGCACCCTGCATACTTTTAGGACGGGAAAACCTTTTTATGGGAACCTGTGGTTGGTGCCCTGGAGCCCCACCGGGGAGGCAGGGTGGGGGACGGTGGCATCGAAAGACCAGGAACAGCGCCCTGGTAATACCCAGTCACGAACTGGTAAGGCCTGGTCACGAACTCTTTCTCTGCCCTCTGCCTCTTCTGCAGATGCCGAGGGGCAGAGCCCAGCAGAGGGGACTGCTGGTGGTGCTTTGCTGGCAGCACTTCAGGTCCAGATTCTGCTGAGAGTCTGGAGAGGTGGTGGGACTCCAGGGCTTTGTGGGGGAGGGTCCTGCCCCCAGCTACCCTCTCCCCTGGAGAACTGAGGATGTTTTTTCAAAGAGGGCAGCAGGATGGTGCCTGCAGGTTAACTCCCTCATGCGGGTGGTAGCCAGGGGCCTTAGGGTCCAGGACAACACCTGGGGGGGACTATGCCTGTACTGTTCACCACTGCGACACTATGACATTAAGGCCCCAGGAGACGAGCTGCCTTCAGCTCCAGAGGTGGATCTGAGAGGAACTGAAGGGTGGGCACTGCTATTTAGTCCACAGGAAGGCTGCACCAGGATCACCTGACCCCACGGAGAACCCTGAGGGGCTTGACCTGCCCAACCTGGGCACCATCCCTGTGCCAGACACACCTTTCTCCATGTTCTCCATGGGTACCCCTGGGTTCAGTCCTGCCCACTAAGGCCCAGCCACACTGGGTCACTGTGACCTTGAAGGCAGCTGCAGGTGCCAGCTCAGTTCTAGCAGTTGCCATGGCAGCTAAGTACTTTTGCAGAATCCTTGAGACGGGCAGCTGCTACTGCCCCAAAGGGTATCAGGCACCTTCTGGGGCCGTGGGGCACTGATTTCCAGTCAGGGTAGGGCAGCCCTAGCAACCTGGGCTGTGAAGCAGGATACCCCATGTCTCCCTGGAGCACCTGCCCTCCCCTCCCTCTGGCCTTCTGAAAAAGTGGCAGACTGGTTCCAGGCAACAGAGTACCCCTTCCATCTCCCAAATACTAGGAGCCAGAGAGGACCAAGGAGTAAGTCTCAGTACTTCCCTTCAGGGTCTCACTGACTCATCATCCAGGTAAGGCCAAGTTCTTGGGAGTCCACAGCTCCGTTCTCTCCAAGCAGCATCCTCCCAGTTTTGGCAGCTGACTCATGCAAGATAGAGGCAGAAACCACAAGCCCTGCCCAGCCCTACCCTATACCAGGAGCCGGGGCCCAGTGAGCCGGTGCACTGACAGCACGGTGGCAAGTCACAGCACCATCAGCGGCACTGAGACAGAGTGGTCCCAGTCCAAAATGGTCCTTTTAATGCAGAAAATCAAAGATAATTTACAAATGAATCACTTCACAGGCCCAAGCTGAGGGGCCCAAGGGGCTGTGAGGGCAGAAAGGAGTTGGAGGCCATTGAGTCAGGGACGATAACGTCAGTCAGCACCTTTGTGACAGATCCTACCCAGGCTCTTGCATGCCGGGCGAGCCCGGTCCCTGGCCCCTCAAGAATCCAGCTAACTAGCCCAAGTGGGTGGACATGGGGAGACAGATCCTTGAAAGTGAGGGCCTGGAAGGCCAGGGGAAGAACAGGCTGCTGTCTGCTGTTCCCTCCACACAAGCCAGAGCACGGAGTCCCAGGCCTAGGACTGAGGTTTGGGAAGGGGCTATTTGATCAATTGGGCTTGGAACAAAGGACCTCAGATGAGGTGCCTGCTAGGGAACTGTCAGGCTCCCCACCCCAAGGTGTTTACATCCATCTGTCAGAGTTGGCAAGGTGCTGGTTTGGGCTCAACACCCCTATGGGGCCTGTGGGGAGGTGGGCTGGAGGCTCAGGGCACTGGAGGTAGAAAGGAGCCCTCCCACCTTTCCCCCTCCCCAAGCCAGGAAGGTCAAAGACACCTCCAGGCAGCCCAGATCCCAGACTGGCCTGGGGCCAGGAACCCTGGGCTTCCCAGGGTGGTTGTGGTCCGAGCTCTAGCTGGCTGCAGGCACTTTCCCCCAAGTCGGGCCAGGCAAAGGGGCCCCCAGAGTAAGGTCCGTCAGTCCTTCCAAACGAGAGAATGTGGTCACAGCAGTGCCCACTGGGGGCTGGTGGAGTCTTCTCCCAGGATACCCACCTGTCCCCTCTCCCACCTTGTCCAAGGGTATGGACCCCAGAGCGGAACCAAGCCCTAGAAAATCAGCCTTCGAGGCAGAGATGGCAAGGGGAGGGAGGGGGCAGCTGGTCACTTTGGCATCTCCAAGGCAGACACTTGAGGCTTCACCGTGAAGTACTGGTTGAATCGGATCACTGCGTACCTGCCAGGAGACAGGAAAGAGAGCTGGGGGACTCCGGGCAGGAGCAAAGCTTCTCACCAGCTTGGTCCATCTAGGTCTGTGCAAGTCAACACCAGCACAGGGTGAGTTTTTTTTAAAAAATTCAACTATAATTTTATTTTTCTTCTTAGAGCTAACTAGACCAACCCTTCCCCAAACAAGGTCATTTTTAAATTTCCACAGTGCAGTACTGCTAAGTGCGTTCACACTGCTGGGCAGCAGGTACCTAGGTGTCTCATTTGGCAAAACTGAACTCTAGGCCCTTAGAGAGCAGCTCCCCATTCCCCCTCCCACGCCCCACGTTCTACTCTGTTTTCACAAATCTGATTTAGTGCCTTCACGTAAGTGGAACTGCAATTTTGTCTTTTTGTAGCTAGCTTATTTCACTTCACACAATGTCCTAAGGTTCATCCACACTGTAGCATATGACATGATTTCCTCCCTTTTAAAGAATGAATGATATTCTATTGCATGAGTTTACCATTCACCCCTCCACGGATGCTTGGGTTACTTCCACCTCTCGGTCATTGTGAGTAATGCTGCCGTGAGCACGGGTGTACAGGCATTTCTCTGAGACCCTGATTTCAATTCTTTTAGAGATATACCCAGTAGTGATATTGCTGGATCATACAGTAATTCTATTTTTAATTTTTTGAGGAAACACAGTATTATTTCACCAACAATGCATAAGGGTTCATTTCCACATCCTTGCCAACGCTTGTTACTTTGTTTACTTGATACGAGCCATCCTAATGGGTGTGAGGTGGTAACTCAGTGTGCTTTTGACCTGCATTTCTCTCATGGCTGAGAACACTTTGAAAGCCAGGTGATCATTCCTTTTTGGCTGAGGGTGGATGGGGAGGAGACTGGACCAGAATGAAGAACAAAATTCCTGATCTGTAGAGACATATGAGGTGGGGAGCCCCCCCCAAAAAAAACTGGAATTATCTTCTGGAGGGCGGGCCCCCTGTAATACAGGCTTCCCCCACTAGGTGAGTGTTCTAGGAACCCGTCTGTATCAGTGTGCCAGCTGGTGCTGTGAGGACTACATCCAGCTTCAGTGACTGTTTTCTGAAGATTTCTCTGTGTGTGCCCGCTTCATGAAGGGTGATTTACGAGTGCACTGCCCGTGCCACGCTGAGTGTCCAGCGGCTTTGACCAGAAATGGCATTACTTCCATGTTCCACCTTCCCTATTCACCTGATCTTGCCTCCAGTGACTTTTGTGTTTCCCCGATGAAGAAAGTCCTCAAGGGGAAAGGTTTTGCTGACGTGGAAGAGGTGAAACAAAAACGGCAGAACCACGAAAAGGCATCAAAATTGAGGAATTCAGACAGTTTTGAGCAGCAGAAAGTCTCAATAGGCGCACTGCATCGAACGGATGCAATGCATCTGCCACACAGAACTTTTAAAGTAACCAATGCGACGTTTAAACGTGTAAGAATAAACACACAGTTTTTTAGAAATAAATTCGTCTTTTGGGTCCCTCCTTGCAATGTACCCCACACGATGGGTGGTCCCCTTTCCAGTACAGAGTCAGGACAGCCCGCACTGTGTCGCTAGGGGGCCCCTGAAGCAGGAGTTGGGCCTGACACTCCTCTCAGTAGCTCTGAACCACCGACTGACCTCAGCGGGTCACTCCCACTCTCTGGGACACTGACTTCTCAGCCATAAAATGAGGGCCAGGTCTGTGATCTTCCAGACTAACTTGTGGCCGTTCCATTCACCACTGAGCCCTGGGGTAAGGGCTCTGGAGTCTCGGGAGAAGACAGGGAAAGCGCAGCCTGCCCCTGGGCAGGCAGGGCGGCGTGAGAATGTCGGGTTCCTTCAGAGTCATGCTCCCCTGGAGTAGGGACCCCGCTGGCCATGGGGAAGGGATGAGTGAGCAGAGGAATGGACTCTGGACATTCTCCTTGGGCTGTGCTTTGCCCCCACACCCTCAGCGGTTCCTTTCCCCCCCTGCCCCACTCTGGTCCCAGTTGTCCTGGGTGCTCACCTGAGGAAATCAAAGTTGATGGTGGAGAACTGGTTCTGGATGAGGGCCCAGAGTGCCCACAAAAAGTGAGATGCCTGGAAACAGAGCAAAGAGGGTCAGCACGGCGATCCTTCCAAGGCTGTCACGGACCCCACGTAGCTAGAGGGACACAGTCACACTGGAAAACACAGAACTAGGTCTCCCCAGCACAGGTTGGGGAAATTCATTTCAAGTCACTTGATAGCATTTGGGGACACCCAAATGCTATCCCTCTAGAGAAACAAGCAAGCAGAGTTGGTTCTACCCACGCCAGGAGGGGGTCAGCACACTGGTGCTTCTAGGACTTTGGGCTTGTACCCAGGCCAAGAAGAATTTTACGTCTGGCTTCTCATGCCAGGGCATCTCCTCAAGTCTTCAAGGCCAACATGCCCAGGGGGAGATGAACCTCCAAGCCAGAGCCCGGGCCCACTGACCAGAGGCACCCGGTCATCCCAGGTTATGGAAGCCAGACTTCCTGCTGCCCCCACACAGATAGCAGTGACTCCAACACCCCCTGGCTGGCGGCCCTGACCCCACTCCAAGTCGTGCTCACTCTGAGGCGAGCTCTCCAGTGCCTCCCTGCATTTTCTGCCTTTTCGGGACTTAAAGGAGGCACAGATCAATGAGCAAGTATGAATATGAATGATTACTAAAAAATTTAGCAAGAGAAAGGCATTGGGTGGAACAGTTAAAAGGAAGAACCTGAAGGGGAATCAGCTTTGTGCCCGTGAGGAGAATAGAATAGGTCATCCAAAACCCCAGCTCCAGGTGGTGTGTGAAATTCAGGGCAGCTCACTGACCTCGTGTGTGCATGGCTGACACTAATAAGACAAGGTAGCAGTCCCTGGGCACACAGCGGTGGAGCCCTGGCATGAACCACGTACCTCGGACAAGTGGCATTCAACTAAAGAACTGACAGGACAGCCCTGGCTGATGTGGCTCAGTGGACTGAGTGCTGACCCGTGAACTGAAAGGTTGCTAGTTTGGTTCCCAGTCAGGACATGTGCCTGGGGTTTGGGCCAGGTCCCAAGTTGTGGGGTGTGAGAGGCAATAGATGAATATATCTCTCGCACATCAATGTTCCTCTCCCTCACTTTCTCCCTCCCCCTCTAAAAATAAATAAAATCTTAAAGAAAGAAAAAGAAAAGAACTGATGACAGCAACTGGAGCAGGAAGAGCCTGGTGGGAAGGGCTTACAAGGAGTCTGAGTCAGCAGAGGAAGCTAATAAGGAGGATTAAGCTGACATTCTCTATCTCCTCCAAAGGCTTAAACAAGAAAGAGAGAGAGAGAAAAGAAGGGATGGGGTTAACTGTAGCATGAAAGGCTAAGGTTAGACATTAGAAAGAACTACTTGTCCAAATGAGAGACCTGCTAGAACAGTAGCTGAGATCTTTCCTGGAAGGAAAAAGTTTGATTTCCTCAAACTTTTCTAGGCTCTCCTTTCCTAGACCTGCCGGGGTCGGGGGAAGCAGGAAACAGGGCACCTTAGTATGAGGGGGCTCCCAACACGGTTCTTCCCAGATCATCTTCAGATTGGGTTTTAGGAGCACATGGCAGGGTTTCCCAGGAACTCACACCTGACTCTGCTTCGCCCTCCACCACAAGGCTGTGGGAGGGCAGGAGCTGGGGGAGGGGCCGCACCCCACCTCCCGGCTCCTCCTTCCCCTGCCCCCTACCAATCACAAGCACTCACCAGGGCAAACTTGTTGACTTGCACATAGAGCCTCTCCACGTCCCTAGAGGTCACGGCCATCCCCTTTTGTGCCTGCAGGTAGTAGCGCAGCCACTGCAGCTGGGTCTCCCGAGCTGGGTACCGGCAGTAATCGACTTCATTGACACCTGATGGGGAGGCAGCAGCACAGAAGTTGCTGAGAGATGGCCCAGCCGGGGGCCGCCTCCAGCTCAGGTATCCCCTGCTTCACTGAAAACCTCTATCTGCTCTGCCCTGTGGGCTGTGCCTCGGAATGCAGCTTGTCTTGATCACCAATAATGTGTAAAGGGTGGAGCCCCACCCCAACTGAGGACACTGAGAAAGGCAGACTGGTTGAGGGGCAGGGACAGTCTTGGGAGTGACAGGGTCCCCCTAAGCACCTCTGTCTCCCCTGCGCCCTATATAAAACTATGTCACATAGGAGGCATTTGGGCACCGCACTGAATCAGGGCCTGATTGTCTTCGGTCCAACACTAACCTTGGACTAGCCCTTTCCTCTCACTGGCCCAGATCTCTCCACTGACAACACAAGGAGGCTGGGTGTCTTTCAAACACTGCTTCTCGGGTCAGTGTCGAGCTTAAAAATCACCAGGAGAGCTTGGTAACAACGTATATTCCAAGGCTTCTGCCTCTAACCCAATTTCCCAATGACTGGGAAATACAGGCAGGCTTGGAAACCCTGGTCTGGACAGCCTGGACCCCCTAGTCCCACCCTTCTTTGAGGCCTCAGGCTGCCGGCCCAACACACACGAGCCCCATCCTGGGCGCGGTGGCAGAAGCAGTGGCTTTAGAGCTGGTACACAAAGCAGTTCATTTAAGACACAACTAGAGCTGGACCACCCTCCCCAGTCTCTTCCTCTCTCTCCTTTTCTTTCTGTCCTTACCAAACTTTCCTTATATTTCTAGAGAAACACACTCAGGCTCCTCGGGCCCCAAGAGTATGGCTGGGAAGAATCTCCTTGAACAGACATAAACAAAGGCCAAGAGAGAAGAAATTTGCTCCAGGTCACACAGCCAGTTGGGGGTGGGTTCAGGGTAACTCATCTCCCAGCACCAGGTCTCCTTGCTCCAAGAACCCTGGAGGTCCCTCTCCCTAGCTCCCAATCCCCTCCCTTGTCCTCCTTCCATGCTCAGTTCTCCTTCATTCTCAACTTAAGACCAGGACGCCATCTGCCCCTCTGGAGAAATTCCAGCTGGACTTCACTCTGTATGGTGGGTGAGGAGGACTTAAAATACTTAAGAATTATCCCTTCTGGAAAGGTCAGTGAGTCTGGCTGCTGAGCATGCACAGGCCCAGTATCCTGCTGATGCCAGCCTCATCTCTGTGCCACTGGCACAATTTGGCTGCTCTGCCCAGTGGAGGCCCCACGGTCCCTCAGGGTCCTAAATGCAGCTGGTGGCCACCCCAGGGAGCCATACCCTTAGGTATACACAGGTGGGGGCTGACCTTGGCCTGTACAACCTGGGAAACACCAGGGCCAGTGCACCCAGTGGACAGCTGCAGACCATGTCGGAACACTACCACCCTGCCCCTCCACTGTTGATTCTCAACAGAGAGCAGAGGTTGGTGGTCAGTGGTCACAGCCAGTCCTTGACCCTGACCGGCCTGGGTAAATCCCTCTCACTGATTTGCCAACAGCAACCAAGACCCAACCAGAAGAAGAGGATGAACTCAGCCCACATGAAGGGCACACCTTGAGTACCCAGCCTGGGTGAGAGGCGAGGCTGTGCTATGGGACCCTATAAGTCACCTGCTACATTAGGCCACACTACCAAGACACAGAGTCTAAAACAGCTCCACCCACTACATAGAAACACAGGGAGGCTGCCAAAATGAGGAAACAAAGAAACATGGCCCAAATGAAAGAACAGATCAAAACTCCTGAAAAAAAGCTAAACAAAATGGAGATAAGCAATCTATCAGATGCAGAGTTTAAAACACTGGTTATAAGGATGCTCAGGGAACTTAGTGAGGACCACAACCACATAAAAAAGGTCCAGTCAGAAATGAAGGATACACTACTTGAAATAAAGAACTATTTACAGGTAAACAACAGTAGAGTGGATGAAGCCGAGAATCAAATCAATGATGTGAAAAAAAAGAAGAAAAAAGAACCCCCCAAAATGAGGATAGTATAAGCAGCCTTTGGGACAACTTCAAGAGACCCAACAGACCCCATCACAGGGGTGAGAGGAGAAGAGGAACAGCAAGAAATTGGAAATTTGAAAAAATAATGAAAGAAAACTTCCCTAATTTGGTGAAGGAAATAGACATACAAACCCAGGAAGCACAGAGAGTCCCAAACAAGGTGGATACAAAGAGGCCCACTCCAAGACACATCAGAATTAAAATGCCAAAGGTTAAAAATAAAGAGAAAATCTTAAAAGCAGCAAGAAAAAAGTACTTAGTTACCTACAGGGGAATTCCGAAAAGACTGTTAGCTGATTTCTCAAAACAAACTTTACAGGCTGAGGGACTGGCAAGAAATATTCAAAGTCATGAAAAGTAGGGACCTACAGCCAAGATTGCTCTACTCAGGAAAGCTATATTTTAGAATCAAAGGGCAGATAAAGAGCTTCCCACAAAAGAAAAAACTAAAGTAGTTCATCATCACCAAACCATTATTCTGTGAGATGTTAAAAGGACTTATTTAAGAAAAAGATCAAAATTATAAATAAAATGGCAAAAATATAATCAATCAACAATTTAATCTAAAAAAAAAACCTAAGCAAACAAGAACAGAGACAGAATCATGGATACAGACAGCATTTTGATAGTTACCAAATGGGATAGTTACCAATGTGGAGGAAATGGGTGAAGTGAGGGGATTAAGAAGCACAAATAGGTAGTTACAGAATAGCCATGGGGGTGTAAAGTACAGTATGGGAAATGGAGTAGCCTAAAGAACTATACACATGACTCATGGACATGAACAATGGTGTGGGGATTGCCTGAGGGAGCAGGGAGTGTTGGGTGGTGAGGGTCAAAGGGGGAAAAATCAGGACAACTGTGATAGCATGATCAATAAAATATAATTAAACAATTTTAAAAATATATAAAGTTGTGGAGTCAGGTTGCAGAGGGCACACTTTTAAGTAGTTCCACCTAGATTATTTTCACGATGCCGCTAGGCAAGTAGCTACTTACAGCTTGTTCTGCTCCTTACCTGTGTGCTGGGCCCTTATTTACAATTGTGCTGGTTGTGCTGGGCGTAAAGAAGTAGGGACAAGGGGGTAAGTGGAGGCTGAGGTTGTCCCATGCTGGCCCACCTGGCGTGCACTACATGTACCCAGAGGAAAGGGTCTTTTTCTAATTCACGTGCCAAACTAAGTATCCTCAGGGATCCTAGAGTGGGCACGTTCTCCTAATTTGTACCAAACTGCCGTATCGGCTAACAGGAGTGTGCTCTGTGTAGGTGGGTCCTGCCTCCCCAAGGAGATCTGAAGCTATCTCAAGGCAGACTGTCTTCCTCCCTCGAACTGGGACATTGCAGAGGACAGGGGCTGTCTAGCCTCTATCCCCCAAGTACAGAAGCTCCTCTCATACCTTCCTTGATCTGACCGTCCATCATAAGGAGGGTACCTTGAGCACAGGTCAAATAGTAATGCCCCCTCACCTGCAAACTCATTGAAATGATTGCCAATGTCAAAAGCTTGGTAGTTGTAGCCAGCATATTCATAGTCGATGAACCGTACGTGACCTATGAGGTAGAGAAGAAGCAAAGGCGGCTGGTCCCAGCAGACCTGGACAAGCCTGGTCAAACTTCCACGGGCCTCTGCAATTTACTCACTGCCTCTGGCTGTGCCCTCTAGC
The DNA here is from genome assembly GCF_014824575.4 of Sturnira hondurensis. NCBI lineage: Eukaryota > Metazoa > Chordata > Mammalia > Chiroptera > Phyllostomidae > Sturnira > Sturnira hondurensis. Next base: position 2,767,606 of record NW_028089713.1, on the reverse strand, counting down.
CACCTGGCCTTACCCAACCTCCTCAGCAGCAATCTTCTGAGCTCCTTCCATCTGTCTGTCCCTTTGTCCAGCTCAAGCTGTCCAGCTCAAGCTGTCCCTCTCACATAGCTAGATCCTTGGGCTCTCCCCATCTAAAGATGTTTGCCCTCAGCATGGCTGAGGACCGGAAATAAAGCAAAAGATTCTCTGGGTGAAGCTCTCATCTGGGCCACAGGTTCCCTCTAGGAAGGCTCAGAGCAGCAGAGAAGGGGTTGGAAGCCCAAAACATCGGCAGGGGGAGTAGCTGGGATGCCCTAATGTTGAAAACCTCCACAAACTATGACTCTGAGTTCTTTCTTGACACGGACTTTTCTAAGTGGGACTGTTTCCTTTCCCATTTCTCTCCTACAGATTAACTTAAGTCCTAAGCCAAATGGTCTCTTGCTTGTCCAAGTACCAGCCTCAGAACAGAACCATGCCGGGCAGCCAGGGCCAAAGAAGCCGTACCTTTAGTGCTGTCATAGATGATGTTCTTGCAGAGCAGGTCATTGTGACAAAACACCACGGGGGAGTCCAACTGGGACAGGTGCTCCTTCAGCCAGGCCAGCTCACGCTCCAACACCTCTATCTTAGGGACATCTGTGGAAAGGCTGCACGGTGGCGAGAAGGGTGGCCAGTGGAAGGAGGTTGACAGTGGACGGGAAGGTGCTTGGCCTCAAAAGCCCTGAGCTCTGGCCTCCTCACTGCCTCCTACTGCAGAGGGACCTTGGACAAACAGCCACTCTTTTGTCATCTGCAAAATGGCACTAAGGTCTCCCGTCCTTCTGATGTGCTATGTTTACTCTCAGATGATTACGACACTGGCTTATACGCATTTTGCAAAGCACTCAAATCCCTGACTAAACAGTGTCCCTGCTACTTTGTGAAAGGGACAGGAAGGTAAGGGAGGAGGCACAGAAGAGGACAGGAAGGTGAGGGTGAGTGTTCACATTCACTTATCTCTGGCGAAGAGGATAAGGGCAGCAGGGCGGCCCGGGGAGGGGCTGGAGTGCTGGCGCTCTCCTGAGAAGCAGAGGGTACGTCCTGGTCTGTTTCCCCCATGCTCTCCCAGCTGGTGTCCCAGGAGGATCACAGGGTTTAACTTCATATCTCACACAGACCACTCAGGCCCACATACAGAAGCAAAGAGCTTGTTTCTTGGGCTCACTCCTACAAGGCCAAAGGGGACATTAGGGCCATCCATTGGGAAAGCACTTGCTGTGTAGCTCCCTAGTATGTTGTCCCTTCCACCTTGAACTAAGAGTGTTTCCTTGTCCCAGCCCCCTGCCAGACTGGCTGTGGGCAACTCGAGGGCAGGAACAAAGATGCACGGAGGCCACTCGGCCCCGCCCCATCCCACAGCACACACAGGCGCTGCTGCTGAAAGAAATCTGTGCTGACGGATGAACAATGGCTCCATCAGAAGCCACAGGGAAGCTGAGGAGGAGACACTGTGTGCAGAGGCTCTGAACGGTGGTCCCCAGGAGGCACTGGTCTGTGTACACTGAAAAGCCAAAGCCAGCAGAGCCCTTAAAATCCAGAACCACTGATGGGAGGAGGGGACAGGCCTGGGGTTTTATCTCCGCTCATGTATCTCCTGTTTGCTCTCTTGGGCAGTCAGAGTATGTGCAGGGGGACGAGAACAAGACAGGTCCCCCTGACACTCCCACGGGACAGCCCCGGTGCCCTCTCCCCAGCCCAGAAACCAGAACATGCAGCTGAGTATTCAGCGATTAAGGTGTCCCCATGTGCCCCCTGGAAAAGAACAAGTGGAGAGCTTCCTCACAGGCTTCAGAAGGTCAAAACCAAGAGATCTTAGGTCTCTAGTGCAACCCCATGGGGAAACTGAGACTCAAGAAGGGCAATCTTCCTCGTAGCCTCCAGATGTCTATTGCACAGCTGGACCCTCTATTTCCTGAGGAAAGGAGTCCTCGGCCCGTCCAAGAGTCTGAAATCGAGACAGTCCCCCTAACCACAAGGGCCCGGCTGCCCTGCTCAAGGCTTTGCACAGGCCACTCCGAGTCCAGGCACTGCCAGGGGCTGATCTGAGGGAGGCCGCCCACCTCCTGCCCCCACGCCGTCCTCACTGGAGTTATCTGTACCGACAGGACCGCATAAAATGTATTTTCCTCTTGGCTCTCCTTAAGAAGCTACCTCTTCTTTTTAAATTCTTTTTTTTTTCTCTTGGACTGAGACCATCCAAAGATAAGAATTAGCAGGCTTCGTTTGGTTTGCCCAGGTCTCAGTCTGGAAAAAAAAACAAAACACATGGCTTTGACCTCCAGGATGCCTGCTTCCCAGGCCCTGACCTCTGTCTGACCCCCACACTACCCACCCCAAGGCCACGCAGATGGTTACTGTGGAAACAATCCTGAGCTTCCCCATCCCTCCCCCCTCACCTGGAACATCACCAGCGGGGCTCCCCTCAGCCCTGACAGCACCATACTCTCCCAGGGTTGTGGGGTGGGTGGAAGAGCCACCTCAGAAGCTTGCACACGGCAGGCAGAGCCCCTCCTCCCTCCCGCCAAAGCCGCAGGAGCAGGCTAAGAGGCCTGGGGAAGGGGTTGCTGCCTGGCAAGTGGCCACTCAGCTCTCGGGGTCAGAGTGGGGAAAGGTGGACTTTTCTAAGTGTTCAGGCTTATGTGGCCTGGCCCTATCTGAGTCTCCTCTTGAGGGCCCCGAAGCCACCATCAGCCCCACATCCTTCTGGCCACCCTGGATGCCACCATACTTACCCAGACACCTAGGCTGCCACATCCACTCCCACAAGGTCTCTGACTCAGCCCCCGTGAAGCTGGTATCCCCCCAAAATGGTTCCTTGCTCCCCTGCCTCAGAATCCCCAGGGGAGTCTGTGAAATGCAGACTCCTGGGGTCTAGTGTGAGACCTCCCACCACTCTCCAGGGTCACACCAGGAGCCTGCACTTTGCAAGCACCCAGGGGAATCTCATGCTCAAATTTGGGGAACCCTAGTGCTGGATGTTGCCTTCGATTTCAACGCTCCTCCAGCGGGTCTCCCCACCTCCAACCCCCACTTTTCCTCACTCCCACCACAGTGCCGGTCAGGTTACTGCACTGCCCTGAATCTGAGGCTCATACACTTTCACAATTACTTTCCACTGCTGTGAAACTGAATCTTCGTTCCTTAACCTGCCATCAAAGACCCCTCACCACTGAGCTCCAGTTCCCATGACTCTGCAGCTCTGTCTCCCTAGACCCCTCCCGAGCCCTCGTGGAGATCTGCTCCAGCCAACTCAGCTGCGCATAATCAGGAGCAGGCTGTGCTCACGCCACCTCCCAGCCACAGCGCCTCCCTCCCATCTCCACCAGGAAGACGCTCCCTGGTTCTCCGACCCCTGGCACGCTCTGCACACCTGCCTTCTTCCGTGGCTCTGCATGGGCAGGTCCTCTTTGCCCACAGTTTCTAAGCAACTTACAGGCAGGGCCAACGTCACCTTTGTGTTCTTTACTCTTTTAAATCCCAATCAATTAGTGTTTGTGAAATGGAGGATGGACTAGATCAGGGTTATTAGGCAGGGTTACTATGGAACTCGGGTGCTTCCAGTGATTGCTCCCCACAGCCTGCTCTCGGGTAGGGGAGGCAGTTCAGGGCCGCCATCGTCCCCTAAAGAGGCTCAAAAAAGCCTAGCAATTTGAGTTGTCCAAGGTCAAAGGTATGACAAAAACAAAGGGAATCGGTCAGTTCTTCTCCAGAGACCACTCCCCTCCCAACAAGGCCACCCCCCACCCTCAAAGGTTACACAGTGACTGCAGAATCAAAGAAAGCTGTAGTAGCAGGGTTTACACCTGAGCATCACTCCTGGATTCTAGTCCTTGAGCTGCCACTGATAGCAATGACCTTGGGGCAAGTCCCAACCCTATGATGGGCCTCAGTTTCTTAATCTGTCAAATAGAAGTGGTAGGCTGGGGGATGGGAGGGCCCTGTTGGTTCAGGTGCCAGAGGACTCTGCTCTCTGTGCTGTTCTGGTCCTAAGGCACAAGGCAGCTCCTGTCCCAGAGATAACATCTGACACAGAAGGTCTACACATGGGCCATGATGGTCCAATAGCCCCAAAGCAACACTTGGTAATCCTTAAGTGGGAGGGTCCAGACAGAGCCATCGTGTATGGGAGAGTGGGAAAGAGAGTGAAAGAGAGCTCCTTACTGTCTTGTCATCTCTGAGGAGCTAAGGAGATATCCTGCCCCAAACCTGTGTAACCCACTCCCAGGAACATGGGAACATGGGTGTTCATGCCTTTGTGGAGGGGACAAGGTGACACCACCCTTTCTCCATTGCCCCCACTGCTGTCTCAACGCTCAAGGGTATGCCAGCGAGTTAGGTTTCTGAAGACTAGAAGGGCTCTCGGGTTGCTGGCCAGGGCGTGTAGGGGAGGTTCTGGAAAGCTTGTCTAATCTGGGGAAAGGTGATGTCAGGATGGACGAAAAGAACTGGGAGGAAAGAGCAAGTTGTCAGCCTGGACAAGGTGGAAAGCAGGGTCCAGGGGGCACGTGGGGATGAGTGGCATCCAGGCCAGCAGCAGGGGTTTTGGTGTCCCAAGGGCTTGTCAGGGGATGAACTGACTTCTGAATGACTGGGACGCAGCCTCACCCCATTCGCAGGTAGAGGCAGGGCCCTCTTTTCTCATGGCTCCAAAGGCAGCTCAGGTGGACAGGGCCCTGGGCTGGGAACAGAAGCCCTGCCTCTGACTAGCCCCCGACAATGGGCAGACCTTAGTCTCCGAGCCTCAGTTAAAATGGGGAGATGCGGTCCCTGACCCTAGGCCCTGCTATAACATGAAGACTCAAGGAGAAATATGCACATGAGTCTCAAACTATGGGTCTAAGTTCCTCAGATTTTCTCAACTGGCCCAACTCTTCTTGGAGACAGAGGCTCCATAATCAGGACTGAAGTCCCTAAACCTCCTGTGCGTGGAGTGGAGGGAAAAAAAGAGGAGTAGGATCACGTTAAGGTGGGAGACAGTGGCCGCCTTGAACCCTCCCAGATCTTCGTACCTGGGGTTGATCTCGTTCTTCACAAGGGTGAAATAATTGTGCATCTTGTGCCAGAGGATGGGCTTGGGCAGGCTGCCGTTGGTGTGGATGGTGTGAATCTTTGCCATTTCCAAGGCGATTAGCCTACAGCACAAAACAGGAAGAGTAGCGGATCAGTGTGGGTGGGGCAGGCCCTGCCTGCTCAGCCCTTCCAGACCAGAAAGCGGCCCTACACTGTCGATGAGGGGCTGGCTGGGGGGCAGAGTGTGGGATTATCATCACAAATCTTTTAAGAGCTCCCCACCTCAGCAGAAGGCAAGAAGAGGAGATACGGCCTCTAGCCCAGCAGCTCCCTTTCCAGAGCCAGGGGCTGTTTCAGGTAGCAGAAGGATAAAGCAGCAGGCTATTGGCCAATGACCCTGCCCCATGTTAAGGTCATGTACCCACAGCAATCCCTGAAGACAGACCAGTCACCAGAGGATGGGGGCAGTACCTCTCCTCCCATCTTGGACTCTGACCCATGCCCTCAGGGGGCGGTGAATGCAGGACACCAAGGGATTGGGGGGTGGCAATGCCAGATAGGAAGAAATCCCCACCTCTTATCAGCCTGGCCAAGGTGGGGAGGGAAGAAGGCAGGCCCAGGGCAGCCCCTTCCTCTGTGGCAGGGAGTTGATGATGCTGGCGGCTGGGTGCCAAGGACGCAAAACAAATCAGTGTTCTATTTTCAAGTTCTCCTGTGGACATTATCCAAGGTCCCAGGAGAGAGGGAGGGGCAGTGGGGAGAGGAGAAAGGAGCTCAGGGGAAGACTGCTGGGAGGCGGTGGGGGTGGCTAGAGGACTGCCTGGTCAGAAAGGGAGGGCCTTGATAAGGACCCCGTCGTCTGAGGCCCCGGGCCCCAGCTGGGCTCCCCCAGGCCTCTATCAGCTCTCCCTCTGGAGCCCCACTGGCTGCCAAGCCTTCAACATTCAAGCTTCCTTCACCTCTGCCTATTGGACTAATAATCACCAAGAAAGACAAAAAAGGCATTGGCTGTTTGAAACCTTGTTGCCAAGCTGTTCCAGGGACACCCCCTCCCATTGTCAGGTACTGGGAAGAGGCAGGCTATCACCCAACAGGATAACAGGGCACTCTGGGGGCTCCTCCCCCAGACCCGTGTAGGGGGCAGGGGGTGTGGCAGCAACTGAGTGGCTGGGAGATGAAGTCTGTGCTTTCAGAGGCCAGAGGTCCTGGAGTAGGAGGGAGCCTATTAGGGTCTGGGCAAGGCAGGAAACTGACCTGAGACCCAGGCCTTCCCTTCCAGAAGTAAGATTCTGAATAGAGCACAGACAGAGTATTTCCTTGAATATCAATAAGGTCCTTGTCTGGAATAGCAATGAAAGTTAACCTCAACACTCAGCATTTTTTATGCTGCAAAGCCTCAACAGTGAAGGTTGGGAGGTGGGGTTCAGGGCAACATGGGGAAGTAGCTCCCAAAGTCCACCCCCACCTTTCCTCAGAGAACCACCTTTACCCCAGAAAGATGATAGTCCCTCCTAGGAAAGTATCAAGGAAGGGCTACCTCCTACACTTTGCCCAATTTCTGGCTTTCCCCCAAATGTAAAGATTTTATTATGGAGCCTAAATCCATCTTCAATCTTCCTGACAATGGTAACTGTTTTCACAAGAGGGTGAGTGACAGGATCAGATTCACAGGGGTGGCAGAGACTGGGAGTAGTGAGGATCGGCCAATATTTGAGCTTATTTGCACAAGAGCTGGGAAGAGTTGGTAGGGAGAGTCTGGCCAGGGCTCCTCAGACCTCGCCCCTCCAGGCAGAGAAGCCCCTTACATGGGCTTGTATATCTCCCACCCTCAGACACAAACACACAGCTACAATATATAACTCAGTGGAATGTTTTGAGGTCTCACCAGCTCTAGAAGCAGTGGTCAGGAGCACTGCGGGGTGAGGCTCTCAGTTCCCTCCTTCTAAGTCCCCAGAACACCTGACAGAGGCTCCCTGCAAATAGGATGAGGTGCACTAACTTGGGGTTAACTGCCGCAGGTGAGGGAACAAAGACTGTTGGTTTACTCTCTAGGTGGGTTTTGTTGTGGCCCCTCGGAATTTCAATGGCTCGTTCCCTGTGGCTGGGGCAGGACAGAGCCCAAAGGTCCAGGGTTGACCCCTGGGCCACTGTCCCCAGTGTTAGGAGTAAATTTCAGCCCTGGGGACTCATTCTAGGCTGAGGACCCTGTACAAGGCCATAGCATTGGAAGGAAAAAGGTGGATCCTGCCTGACCTCCCTGCCCAGCATGATCGGGGGAAAGAGTGTACCATGGGCTCTTCTTTGGTCCTCCACCTTCCAGGCCCCACAGCCATAGTATCCAAAAGGCTTGAAGGTCCCACATGCTAATCTGGGCAATTAACAAGAGTAGCTCCCTGGGAACCATGGGTTCTGTGAGCCTATGGCAGCCTCAGCAGCTCCCCAAACCTGGACTCCCATCTTTCCAGGGAGCCTGGAAGGAGTTCACACTGGGGGAGGGATGCCATCTCTTTGGGCTGCTAAAACCATGTTTGACCCTATAGGGCCATTCTCCTAGCATGTCTGGGCTCTTGGCAGGAGGGGAGGAGCAGAAAGCCCTGACTGCTCTGGGGATTTGGCTCATATTTAGTTTCCAAGACTCAGAGATGTTTCCAAGTCAGGCTAGGGTAAGCAGAGGGCCGAGGCATGGGCCAGGAAGGGGTCCCTGCTGCATTTGGGGAGCCAGATCCTTTGGTCCCACTCATATGCCTCCCTCAGGAATTCATCATGCTTTCAGCAGCTCCCCACTGGAAATCTGTACAAAGCCATAGTAGCTCTTCACATAGCAATGCACATAAACACACACATTTTTCATGCGATTTCAGGGAGTTCACAGATCTGTTGACTCACTCATGGACTCCACTCTATACCATGGAAGGCGGCCAAGGATTTCAAAGCCCATGGCCTGAGAAATCACAGAGATGAGCAGTACCCCCGGGCACCCTCCTTACCTGAAGAGCCGGGGCTCTCGGATGTGCTCAGGCCCCAGGGCCACTCCCGGCATGTACTCATAGCACAGTCCATTCTGGAAGGTACAGTAGAGTTTGGGGGCACAGCCGTGTGCTCGCAGCAGCTGGAAGTTTCTGACCTCATTCTCCCGGTCCACCAGCAATTCAGTCCGCTCTCCATACACCCGAACCAGCACACAGTCCCGCATGTCCTCCTCCACATAGCAAGCCACCAGCTTGTTGGTGATGCCATCAGTGAAGCGCTAGCATGGGGAGAGGGCAACACAAGGTGGGTGGGATAGGACCTCTGCTCTTGCCCCATGGCTACCCCACTTCAGCACAGGTCTTGGGGCATGACCACAGGGAATCTTGTCCTTTATCCTCTCACTTAATAAAGAGCTCAGCACCGTCCCTAACACTTGGGATAGACTAGAGAGTTCAAAAACAGTGTCAGCTTCGGCTCAGCCCAGGCACCCTCCTAAGTGTGGCTTAGTCCTCCCCACTCACTTAGTCCTCCCCATCACCCTCAAACCCCACCCACACTTCTCCTAAGTGTGCCTCCAGTGGATAGGGTTTGGTGGTGGAGGAGTCTGACCACCACTTGGTGGTTAGAGGCCGTCTTCCTCTCCCTCCGCCTCCACCCCAGCTCTATAAGAAACCTCCATGGACCAGAATGTGGCAGAGGAGGACCATGATCACCCAGGATGAGTATACCCCCACCCAGCTGCCTCTCACCACCTGTAGGCAGAGGGTTCTTTGCTGTCTCTCCTGCCCACACAGGGTATTGAGGGTGGCATCCACTCCAGGTCTTTAGTGGTCAGAGCTCCTTAGGGTCTCTGAGTTCAATACCAGAAGAGGTAACAGACCCAGGTTGGGAGACGAGGATCCTCCAGGGGGTGACAAGGAGGAATGAACCATGGAATTTATAGGGCACAGTGTGTCAGGGCTGAAGGGGGCCCTAGAGGACATCTGAACTAATTCTAGGTGGGGAAACTGAAGTCCTAAGAGGGAGATACTGAAATACCGCATGTTAGGCCAGTATTGGGATTAACCTCTGGCCTTCTTGATGCCTTGAGACGTTTACTCCAAAATATGCCTTTTATTTTGAAAATGCTACCCACCCATCCCTCTCCGCACACTTGGTCCTGAACCTCCCAGAAGGTTCATCATCAGCATGGAACCCCTACCACTCCAGTGCAAGCTGCAGGTGCTCCCTGCCTGGGGCTGTTCCTCCACAAGTAGCTTCCAAAGGGGATGGGAGGATGGGCAGGTGAAGACTCTTTACTGAGGGTGCAGGTCAGCTGGGGAGACAGCCTGAGGCTCCTCAGTGGAAACTCTGCCCATCTGTGTATGCCCATGTGGGGTGGGGTGGGGAGGCGCCCTGTGGGGGCGGTGGGGGGCTGCTGAGCCAGAGCTGGGGTGATGGGGAGGACTCCCACACAGTGCAGAGGCTGGCCCGAATTCCGGGACATGAGGGGCCGCTCCAAGCCTGGAGGCTTTGCTACCACCACAGGGTTGAAAAAGGGCAAAACCGTGTGTGTGACTGGCGGGGGGCGTCGGGGGCGGGGGACTCTCTGAAAAGTTCCTGCCGTCGCAGATTCCAGAGCCCGCTGGGTACGCGCCCATGGCAGCGGGTGGACAGCCGGTGGACAGCCAGGGTCAGTGCGCGACGAGACAGAGGGTGGGGCCCGCACGCGCCGCACGCGGTGGGCGGGCAGGTGGACCTCGGGGGTGCCCATCCGTGAGCCCGACTGGAACGGTGTGTGTTTATTTAGGGTACGGGAGGTGAGTGAGAAAGGAAACACATATACAACCCCCCATCTCAAGCCTCCTGCGTAGCAGCCGCGCCCCCTGGGACCCACGCCCGTAAGGATGCACGGTTCGACGTCCCGCATTCCCGCTTGGGTACCTTGGTCCGAACTTGCTCGGGCTTCCAGTGCGGTCGCAGCTCGTGAATGAGGCGCAGGGCTCCGGGCAGAATGTCGTCCTGGTGCACAGAGATTCCAAAGTACGGGACGGCAGCGGCCCGCAGGGGGCCGGGCGACTCCCGGCAGCGCGCGCCTGCCGCCGCTCTCTCCTCCATACCCCATGAGCACTGCGGGCCGGGAGCGGGCCTCCTCAGGTAACAGGGCGAGCGCGGCACCGGAGCCGAAGGGGGCGCAGCCATTCCCAGCGGCCGCCCCCTCGGAGCCGCCGCACTCACACTAACCCCGGTGGGAGAGGGGGGCCGGCTCGGGGCGAGGGGCAGCGTGGTGGGGGAGGGGCCGGGGTCAGGCCATGACTCCGGAGCCTCTGCCCACCGCGCTCACAGTCTTGCAGCCTGCAGCCCCAAGCCGACCCGGGAACGCCGGGGCTGGCTGCGATTGTGACATCACGGGCGCGGGCCTCGGAGCTCGGGCCGTGGGAACGCCCCCTTTCCGCCCCCGCACGGCCCTGGCGGGCGGGAAGCTGTGCGGCCGCCGCTACCTGGGGCTCGGGACGGGTTGACGCCCCCGAGAGGGCCGTGACGCGGGGGCGGGGCCAGGGCTGTGACGCAAGGGTGGGGGCGGGGTGGGGCTGGGGCCCGGCCGTGACTAGGGGGCAGGGCGCGTGGGAGGCCCAGGGCGCGTGGGAGGCCCAGGCCCGGATAGCCCCCACGTGAGGGCACCCCCTTCCTCTCCCCCTCATACCTGGCTTCCTCCCTCCTACCTGGGCTAGAACCTCTCTCTCTGGGGCAGGGCCAGGGGAGGCCTCTTTCTGCGCCTGCACTCCATTATGCTGTAGAGAGATCAGGCTGTGACCAAGAAGAGGTTAGCTTGGGTAGCCCACCTGTGCCCACCTGTCTGCGTCCAGTCCCTGAGCTCCTGGAAAAGGCTCTGAAGCCCCTACCACATCTCAGTTGGCGGTTCCTTGTACGGAAGCCCCCGGGGAAATATCCCCCACCCCTCCGCACCACACACTCGCTATGGAGGAGGAACATTGGGTGATGCATGTTAGAGGAAGGTGTGCTAAGGAGTATCTCATTAGTTACTAGCCTGGGAGAGCCTTCACTACCCCACCAAGAAAAGTCCTTACTATTTCCCTAAGTTGTCCCTTTGTCCTGTTGAAGAATCCCTCAACCACAAGGCCTGATAATTATTGCTGTCCAGAATACATCTCTGAGCTTGGCCCAGAGGAATTTTTGTGGTGACGGAAATGTATGTATCATGTTGTCCAGCCCAGTGGCTGCTAGCCACATGTGTGTATACAGGACTTGAAATATGACTGGTATGTCAGTTGAATTTTAATGTAGATAGCCCTGTGTGGTTATCATATTGGACAGTGTAGGAGATGATGCGGGAGCTGCATACTTAAGGTCAGGGAGCCCCAGGATGTGGAGTTAGAAAGGGCACTGACCCTCACCCTTCTTTTTGCAGTAAGGAAGTAAAGCCAGGCAGGCAAACAAAGTCAAAGAATCCTGCTCTAGGCTCTGCAGAACAACGCAGCCCGTGCAGGAATGCTGCTGTAGAGGAGCCCTGGGATTCCACTCAGTCTCCAGAGTCTGCCACTCTACAGGTGTGAGCTTTGCTGAGTGCTGGTTGGGCTACTCAGTGCCTCACTCTTTTTGGTCAAAAGATGGGTGAGCAGCTACCATGAAGAGGGATAGAATCAGTGGATTCAGGTGGTGTCTGCCTTTCTTACCTGAGCTAGATAACCCACCCTGCAGACAGCCCAAGGAGTAGGAGTGAGGGAAGACTTCAGCCTGTCTCAAGTCCATGAGATGCAGTGAGCAGTGTGTCTGTGTGCCTAGGAACATGGCCCCATGCCAGGGTGTTGGAGGCTTTCCAGGTCAACGTCATCTGCATGTGGGAAGGTAGAAAGCCCATAGGGCGCAGGTGGCAAACACAAGGCCTTCCAAGCCAAATCTAGCCCTCCACCTTGTTTTATTCAGCTCAGCACCTTGTTTCTATCTGGTGGCATCGTGGAGCTCCTTGTCCCTAATTAGGGAGTAGTTACATTTATACAGTCCTAAAATTATATTCGGCCCTTTGAGGGCAACGATGTGGCCCCCAGTGAAAATGAGTTTGACACCTCTGCCCTAGTGCCTGAGTCTGATGGGCTGGGTTTCAGTCTTGATTTTTCACACTCCATGGGGCTAGCGATCTCAGCCAAATGCCTTCCATTTTCTGAGCCTGTTTCCCCACATGTAAAAAGGAAGTATCAGTCACATCTCTGGTGTGCCAAGTTTTTAGGTGGTGGTGCCTTGGACTGCACTGTAAATGGCTCTGTTGGAGTGTTGGGGTGGTTGTTCGGGGTCTGCCATGTAGGAGAGGCAAGGCTGGCAAGCTGCAGCACTTGCCGCTTCAAGCCAGTGCAGCAGTGCAGAGCCTGAGCTTGGAGCTGGCCTCTGGGAGTGAGCATCTTTCTGACCCACAGTGTAATGTCACAGCATTAGCCTTGGTCCTTCAGGGGCTGGAGGGGGCAAGGGGCTGGCTGGCTGCAAACTTTCCACCCAAGGTTGTGTAAACAACTCTGTTTGAGCCCCGCAGGCATCAGGTGAATGTGTTTGTCATTCTGTGCCACGTTCCTGTCTGCACACGATCACGTGGTTGCCCCTCCCTCTGTTTCAAACCCTAGTGGACCCAGGTGCAATAGGGCTATGAACATGAAATCTTTATTCTGTTTGTCTTCAAAGCAGGGAAGAGCTGGTGCTGGGGCAGGTCAGTGAACCAGGAGGAGCTCCACGCCCTGTACTCTAACACCAGGACACAAGCGCTGGCAGGGGCAGTCCCAGAAGGGCCTCAGCTCTAGGCTAGGGCTGCAGCCCTTGCTGGGGAAGCAGAGGGCCTCAGTGGGCCAAAGCAAAGCCAATTCGATTGTTACGCCGATCAAACTCTGTGTAGAACTTGCGGATGAAGCTGGCACCCAGGACCCAGACAGGCCCAGTGGGTGGTGGGACGTCCAGACCGTGGAGGGCCAGTGTGCACAGGTCATCATTACTGTAGGGGTCCTGGCGGGAAGCAAGATGGTTTCCCCACTGCATGTCACATGACCATTCTGCCCTCACTTTGCCTGACCCTAGGGAGCCTCTTTAACAACATCCCTCTTCCCCCACCCTCTCCACACTACACCTCCATTACATTCTAGCTCTTTCAACTCATGGTGGAAAGCGCCCCTCTTAGATGTAGGCACTGTGCTAGACACTGGGCACACAGTGCAGCAGGCACAGCATTACGAGCTCAGTGTCTGGCAGAGCTTCTGATCCTAGGCGAGTTGTTTAACATCCCTAAGTCATTGAGCGTAAAAGGAAGATTACAGTATAGGAGCATAGCATCCCTAGGAGCATTTGATGAGAAATGGAGATAAGGAGCCCAGCACAAAGATTCCTAAATTGGGCTGCACATTGGAATCACCTGGGAAGCTTTAACAAACACTGATGCCCAGGTGCCACCTCCAGAGGTTCTGATTTAATAGGTAGGGGATGTGGCTTCCTATTGGGATTTTTAAATGCTCCCAGGCAACTCTGACAGCCAAGTTTGAGAATTGCTGGCCTAGTAGGTAGTCTGTCACATGACTTGTCCCTTTTTGAAGGTTCCTGCCTACCCTTCCTGCCTGTTGCCAGGGGGCAGACTGGAATCTCACCTGTAACACGTAGTCTGCACTGGTGAGTGTGTAGGCTCTGCCTCCAAGGTGGAAGGAGATGTCAGGGAGTGTGGCCACCTGGTTACAGTTCACGACGTACTGTGGGGAGAGTTAAGGGAGGCCCTTTGAGTGTGGGAAGCCTTCCAGCTTGTGGCCTGCCTCGACCCAGGGCGAAACCAGCTACATTTGAAGAGTGTGAGAGGTGAGGAAGTCAGGCCTGGAATGGCCTCATTTGGGACCTAATGCTGCCTGGGGAGATTTAGGGTTCTGGACAAATTAGCGCTCTTCTACCCTGGCACTGCCTCTCTAGGTTCTTACTTCATCTGTGCTCAGCTCCTTGGCCCCCAGGGTCTCCATGAGCAGCCTCAGGGAGCTGGTGGGACCTGAGATGTAGGAGGCGCCGGTGTCCACCACTGCCATGCAGCCCTCCTCGCAGAGCAAGGTGGCTGACCTCACAGACACCCTAGGAGAGGCCATAGTCAGACAGACAGACAGAAGGCTGATGAGGCACCACCAGGCTGCACAGCTTTTCTGAGTGAGGGCAGCAGATGGAAAGCCATGCTGGGAGACCAGTGATGCAGCAAAGGATGGGTAAGGCAGGACCTGGAGGAGGAAAGGCCCTGCCCCCCCCCCCCATCATGTGCTTAGTGACCCTCCACCTTCTCTCAGTAGGCCCCTCCCTTCTGCCCCTCCTGTATCAGTGTTCCCCACCCCTGGACAGAGCAGGCAGAAAGCAAATGTGGGCTGTGCCTTAAGAAGTCACTGCACTGGGGAGAGGGCAGGATGGCAACTTTGCCCCTTCCCCCTCCCACCCTCAACAACAGCAGCATTTTTGGAAAGTGGGAAGGGTTAGGGATATCTGACCCTTTCATTTTGATCTGCCAGGAGCCAGTCTTGCCGATGCTCACGTAGTGGAAGTTCCCTTGGTAGTACTGGGGGTCACTGCCACCCAGCACAATCTCTCCCCCCAGCAAGTGGGAATTCCTAAAGGAAGAATCAGAAGTTCTTGGTGAAACAGTAACCGCAACAACAAGGGAAGTTGGGCCCAGGTGCAGGTGGGGCCCAGGAAGGCAAGGACAGCAAGGCTGGCAAGCTGCAGCACTCCGTGCTTCTCCGCCTCTCCTGCCCCTCACCCAGCCCAGCCAGTGGAAGTTCCCGGTGACAGTCCAACTGCACCTGATAAGCATCCCTGTGGAGGTCACGGGAAAGAACAGGCACCAGGACAGACCAGAATGCAAACAAGACTCAAACTGGCCCCACCTTCACTCGGTTTGTGAGATGAACAGGTACATTGGAAGGGACTCAGGGGAGCTGTTGGGTGGGGGTGGGGGAGCACGGGCAGGAAGAGAGCAGGAAGGAGGGACCCAGTACGTCAGCATCCATCAGAGCCTGGGCCTGTGAGGAGAGTTTTGGGCAGGTGGCGGGTGTGATTCTGGGCCAGGTGCTCTGGAAGGTCAGGGCCATGTGGGGGGTTTCGTCTCCTTACTTGGAGTTTCTGCAGAAAAAGAGACACAGCAGAAAGGAAGCTTTTGCTTCAGGAGAGCCGCACTAGCTTGTTGCTAGGCAGGGGGGTGTTCTGCTCTCTTCTTACCCCTCAGACGGGGTGTACCAAGAGGTGAAGTCACTTGCCTGAAGTCATCCAGGCACTGAGTGGGGTGACAGGGGACCAGGAGCCCAGTCTGAAGTGGACCCCCATTGCCTTCCTGTTCTCCATGCTGCTCAGTGAGTCCCACGGCTCAGGGCCTACCTTGGGGCTGGTTTCCAGTGTGTGTGTGTGTGTGTGTGTGTGTTTGTGTGAGATAGGGTTTCCAACATTCATAACAGGAGGCATGTGTACATGCTTTTGTGTACACAGGTGTGTAGCTATGCACATGCTATTTGTGTAAGTGCAATTAATTGCATTTTTATAAATCTAGCACTCATGGGTGTGTGCTAGCAGAAGTTCCCTCTGCCCCCTCCCAATACTTCACTATCTCTGGGTGTTGCCTCTGTCAGCAAAGTTGACTTCTTCTCATTGCTGGATCCTCCTCCCTTCCACGGTCTCCTGGCTCCCGTGCCCTCCATCAGCATCTGCTTTCCCACATTTTCAGGCCCGTGGCTTCCATCGCCTCTTCTCTATCTGTAAGCATGCTCAGGCACCCTCTAGCATTTAAAAGTGCCCGCCTTCTCTTCACCTCTGCCTGCTCCCTACCTGAGATTCCCCACCCCCATGAATTTCTCAGGGCAGCCTGCCTCTGCCCTTCACTTTCTGACCCCACGGTCACCTCTGAACTTGCTGTCTGGCCTTGCACCACCTCCAAACCAGCTCACCAGCCGCAGAGCCCATTGTTGGGCCCTTGCTCAGTGCTTCCCTTTCTCTCACCAAACCAGACACTCCTTCATTTTACCTTTGAGGTTTCTCTGGAGTTGAACCCCCTGCATCCTCACTGCCACTGGCCTGGTGTCCTTGCTTTTATGATTCTTGTCTCTAGCTCATACCGTCTTTCTAATCCCAACTGTTTAGAGCAGACCACAGCTGGCAATGGCTTCCCCAAGTCTGGCTGACCTGCACAGAAGCCCAGCCTGGAGTTGAAAGGCCCCTACAGCTTCAGGCCTGTGCTGCCTGCTGCTGTTCGCCAAGTTGTCGTGTTTCGTGTCCTCCCTGCTAGACCACAGGCTCTGCGAGGGCAGGATTCTGTCACGAACACTGCATTTGTGGCGATACCCTCAGCACCTCGCACAATAGGTGCTTGACACATAGGTGCCCAGTATTTATTGAGTCATTGAGTAAGCAAATAAATGAAGGAATCATGAATGAATGCCATTAGCTGCCTGTGTGTGAGAGGAACCAGAGACCCTCACAGGTCACAGCAGTGCCTTACTTCCCATTACGCCACCCCACATTCTCTTGTTCTAGAGCAGTGCTAATAGAACTTTTTACAAGGATGGAAATATTCTGCTTTACTATCCAATGTGGTAGCCAGTAGCCACTGGGCTGCTGAGCACTTGAAATGTGGCTAGTGTAACTAAGGAGCTGAATGCCTAATTTTATTTAGTTTTAACTTATTTAAATGTAAGAGGTGGCTTCCATTTGGACAGTGCAGCTCCACATGCGGATTGACCACCTAGTTGTGAAAACATCAGAATTCTGGCCCAGCACTCCGCTTACTCTGCCAGCCCCTGCCCCTCCCTCTGCCCTCCCGCGCCCCAGAGTCCAGGCCCACCTGCTGTAGTAGACGGAGAAGACATCCTCCTTTAGCACCCTCTGTGAGAGGATGTGGTCAAAGACAGGGGTGACCCCCCCAACAGCTTGTGCAGGAAAGCCCATGCCCAGGACACCATCAAACTTGGCCAGCATGAAGGGCATCAGGGGCAGCTCCGTCACCTCTCCGAACGTCTGAGTCACCGTGATTCCACCCACCTGAGGGAGGAAGGACCAGAGGAGACCGAGCCTTCTGCCCGTCCCCCGCCAGGGGCTAGTCTAGCCTTCTGGACTGAGGCCCTTAGGGATGCACATGCTCCAGGGGTAGCGATTTGGGGTAAGACCATTTCCCCAACCCCGACACGTGTCCTGTCTCCTGATATGCATCTAGGCTGTTGGGTCTACAGAGAACTGAGGTTGCCCAGTGACCGAGTGTTGGGGCAGAGTTCGAGAAGGTGCTACAGTCAAGCAGTGATAGAAAAAGATGCCAGGAGCTCCTGCACCTCCTCCGCAGTGGCCCGGCTTTCGCCTCAGCAGGACTGGGTCTCAGTGCCCCACCCCCACTGTGTGCTAAGGAGTTTCTTCAGCAGAGCCAGGCCTGCCTTTTGTGCTCCTTTCCCCCAATTCTACAGGGGGGTAAGGGTTCACACCCATTTCCTCTCAGGTTCCATAAGTAGCCTTTCCCTGACGGATGAAGCAGGAGCCAGAGAAACCCTAAAATGGGGAAAGGGTCAGACACAGGCCAGATAGAAACAAAAACCAGGCTCTGACCCTAATCCTAAACTCTAGCCTTAACTAGGACCTTAGAACCTATCTATGCCTGACCCCAAAACTGCCCCTGACCACAATGTCAACAGGACTGCTGACCCTGACCCCAACTCTGATTTCAGTCTAGGGTCTCATGAAGGCTCAGGCAGAGCAGGGGACCTCGGGCAGGCTACTTGACCGGAGGCTGTGGGGCTCAGACAAACCCTATGCGTGCGTTAGAGACAGAAGCCTCTATAAATCACCCAGCGTGGAGCCAGGAGCTCTGGTTTGCTCTGTCCAGTAGCACAGCCTGTCCCCAGACTCTGAGGTGAACTGGGTGACACCTTTCCCAAGTACGGACCCTAGAGTGGCAGGAAAGATCTGGGGACAAGAAGAGCAGGGGGTCAGATGACCTGGGCTGGTCTCACTTACAGTCACCATGTCCTGGCTCAGGAAGCCCTTGACTTTTCCAGATCCATAGTGGATGGTGAATTCAGTCCCATTCTCCATGTAGCTGGCGGATTCCGAGGAGTCATAGAGGCTGTGAATCTCTGGCAGAAGGAGAAAGGCTGAGGTCTGTCCCAGAGAGGTCCAGACAGGGGTCTCGAAGGCAGGTGCATATGGGTATGGCCTGAGTGGTTGAGGACTTGGGCGCAGGGATGGGGTGGTTCTGAGGTCAGTGGGAGGCTTGGAAAAATGTGTTTTACCAATCAAGGGCTACGTTGCTTGGGTCCCTATTATGTGCCTGTGTCTGAGAATTTTGTCTCAAATGAAGCATTTTAAAGTAATTTCTAACACGGGGGTAAGAAGAAGGTTGTGGTCATAGCAACACTCAATAGGTTGTTGACTGAAGATAGAGCTGGGGGAGTCCAAGTGCCTGGAAGCTCTCGGTAAGGGTAGAAATGGCCCCCGGGGTGTCCCGGAGTCGTCGTTCTACCTGGATGGCTACGGGGGAGAAGGACGTTCTCCTCTCTCCTCTCGGGGCAGCGGGAACAGAGGCAGACAGGAAGGAGCTCTAGTGGCGGTGGGAGGGTTTTAGCCACACGTGAGGCAGGGCTGCCCAGGCAAGGCAGGCAGGGGTCTGGGGCTCACCACAGGCTGTGTAGAGAGGGCTGCACTTGGTGGAGGGCACCCAGAGGTTGGCCGATCCTGTGTCAAAGATGACTTTGAAGGTCTGGGGTGGGGTGCCAATGCCAATCTCACCATAGTACTGGGTCTGTAGGGATGGAAGAAAGAGGCAGCTGGAGGGACTTGAGGAGCCTGGGCCTTGGGCTCCTCCTTGGGGTCTGGCTTGATATCCTCCTTGGCACTCAGGGTGGAATTAGGCAGCTCACATAGCTTCTGACGGGAGGCTTGGCACTGTCTGTGACTTCCAGCAAGTGAGACAAGAGGGCAAAATGAAAACACTGAAAACGAAGTAGGAAGGTCCTCACCCCATAAGGAAGCACTGACTCCGTAAGCAGTGGTCTGTGCTAAGCCCAGTCACGAAAACCTGCATATAAGGTCACTCACACATGTACATACGCCTCTCCTCCTACCCACCAGTGACTCCTGGGCCTGGACACCTGAATTCCACACCTAACTCTGCCTCCGGGCTCTTCCCTGCCCTCTGTGTCTCAGGCTTTCCAGCTGCAGAATGTGAATTTGGTAGTGTGCTTAGTACTCCGCAGCAACGCAGTCAAAGACAGCCCAGAAAGGGCGGAGAAAGACCTAGGCCCCAGAGAGAAAGGAGAGCGGAGGAGCAGGGGCACTCACGTCCAGGTAGTTGGTGAGGACCACGGGGGACGTGCTGTTGCTGAAAGAGAGTCTCTCCGAGAACTGGCTCCCCTCAGCCCTGAGCCTGGTCACATCCACACCGCGCTCCTTCAGGCTTTCCCGGACTGATGGCATTTTCTTGAGGAAGATCCTGGCCCAGAGTGAATATTGGAAAAGAGAAGAGCTCTGTACTCCCCTGTAATCATGGGAGTCCCTCGAGCATCTAGGACCACACCCCTCACCTGGGCCCAAGCACCCAAGAATAACTCCGGTGCCCTTAGGCCTCTGAAGGAGAATTGACAAACCTCCATGAGTCACCTGTGCTAGTATTAAATAACCCTCAACTACCTTCCTCTTGTTGTCTAATTTTGATCACGGCAAGGCCATTCATTCATTCATTCATTCATTTCATAATCACATGTAGAACACCTTCTCTATGCCTGCACCAAGCTGGAGACTGGAGATATAAAGAGAAAGGTCCTTGCTGCATTGAAGGCGCCCTGTCCAGGAGGCGGCATGAGGAAATACAATGTTAGTCTCTCTAGCTAGATTAGGCTTGGGTGGGAGTGCCCCCTCCAGCTGGACAGGAGGAGGCAGTGCCACTTGAGGCCTATAGGTGGCAGCAGACACCCGCAGCAGCCTGAGGGGCTCCACAGAGATGCCTGGGGCAGGTACCCAGCCAGGATGGTGGGGTGCAGTGGACCAGGAACTGAGTAGGGCAGAGGGAGAGAGGCCAGCATCTCCAGAGTGCCTGTGCACCCTGTCCGTGGAAAGATGTGCCTTTTTGAGGCTAACCGCAGTTCCTTGGCCTCTTCCTGAGACCTTCCTACCACCTTTGGGAGGCAAAATTAGAGACCTGCAAAACTCACAGCACACTGAGCTGCATACTGCCACAGAACCCGTGTAACAGCTGCAGACTAGGATTGTCCTCAGTGAGGAGGAAATGGAGGGCCACAGGATGAGGTGGTTCAGCTGGAACAGGGACTCAGAGCAGCACAGCCTCTATTTCCCATATAAGGCCCCTGTGCTTGACGTGAAGGCTGCTTGCCAAAGCCTGAAGGAAGATGCCTTCAGCTTTTAGTGGGCAAAGGGGGTCTCAGGGTTGCAGTCCAGTTGATGGAGGGTCGCTCAGCTGCCAGCCTTCCTGTGCTTACAGTCTTTCTTCATTCTACATACCCCATTAAGCCCATGAGTGTTAATCCCACTTTTATGTTCCACGTGCAAGTCATGTTTCATATGCCTGTCAGTGATATATTTTAACGGACATGACTTACCATATGTCACAGTTTGCTATTCAACAAGTATCTCTGTGATTATGATCTTATTTGATTCTCAGCCATCCCACAAGGTGGGTAATTTTATTATTCCCATTTTACAGATGGGGAAATGGAGGAACAGAGAAGGCTTGACCCCAAAGAGGTTGCATTTTCCACTATTTGAACAGCCTCTGCTCTAGATTTTCACTTTTACTGTTTAGAAAGCTCCTTTCCTCCCCCTCTGACCTCACAGTTCTCTCACCCTTCAACCTTCAAAGCCCAGCATTCCCCTCACCTCCAGGACACCCACCCGTGCTCTCCAGCTCATGCTGGCCTCACCCGTGCCTAGGCTCCTTCCCCGTGTTCCCCAGGTGCTCTCTGCCAGCACTGCGTACAGAGGCGCCACAATGGTGGTGGGGGTGTGCTCGAGTCCCTTACTCCCGGCATGCTTCTGAGCAGCCTGCTTAACCTGTCTGGGTGCCGTCCGAGTCCCATTAACGCCTCTCGACAAAGGGACTTAATGGTAATTCCTACCTCAGAGAATCATGCACAAATTAAATGAGCTGCCCACAGCTCAATAAACATAAATTGCGAATGTAAAAGGCCATGAAAGCGCCTTGAGAATATGGAGTCCCGTGTTCAGGTCTCCCAAAGTGTCTGGCATAATGCTCACCTCGTAGCAAGTGGCAAAAATCCCTATAGCTGGGTTCCAAAGTCCTGACTCCCTCTTCTCTCCTGGCCCCATCCAAGTTTCCTTCTCTTTTTGAAGAGAACAAGGGAGAATTTTTTTTTTTACCTCTCTCTGCCTTTACCCTAGGGGTGGAGGCTGCACCCAGGCACCTGCTGCTGGGACGCCACCAGCTTCTCACCCCATGCCCCCAAACCCAGTTACTCTCTGGGAGCCCAGGCGTAGGGAAGAGGCTCTGGAAACAAAAGGCCTGGTGTGCATCGAGGTTTGGCCTCCATGTGACTTCCCTGAGCCTTCCCTGATTTGAGATAAGAGATGTGGAACAATCCTGTGAAACCCTAAGCATTTTACAGGCTTAGCACCTATTGCTTTCAGTAAAACCTGACCTTTTACCTAAGATCTTCTGGTCCCTCTGCACTCCCCAAACAGAAACCCCTCTCTCCACAGGGCCCTGTCCCACTCTGCCCCTCCCTGTTCTGGCCCTAATGGATGGCTTGTTCCCCCAGAGTCTGGCACCACACATGGATGTGAGTTAGTCTTTCTCCTCCCTCCTCTGGGCTGCTTAAGCCTGTCTTTCGACCTCTGAGACAACCCACGCTGTAGCACCGCGACAGCTGGGCTTTGCCCGCTTTGCCCGCACACTGGCATTATGCTGAGGGCTATGTCACTAAATCTTCAAAGCAGCTCCAGTGAAGTGGGTGCTGTTACTACCCCTATTGTAAAAATGGTAAACTGAGACCTGGAAAAGTTAAGTAGCTGGCCCCTGGTTCCAGAGCTAGTAACGGTAGTTCTATTGGCGTGGCAGAGTTTAAACTGAGACAATTCAGCTCTAGGAGCCTTGGATTTAAGCGCTGTCTTGTACTTCCTCCCTAGCAGACTTCACCAAAGCACACCTTTCCTAAGAGTCGGACTAGGAGCTTGCAGGCCTGTCTTAACCCTCCCTGAGTCCCCCACAGCGCCCAGTGTGGTGATCTGTGCAGGAAGCAAAAGGCACGGCTTCCAGGCCTGACTAGTGCCGCTACTGGCTGGGTGACATTGGAGGAGTCGCCTGACCTCTCTGAGTGGGACTACACCTCCCTGCCCAGCTGGTCGTGAGGACTGGATGACATCACATATCTGAAAGCCAGGACTACTAGGAAGGTGGAAACCCACATGTCCCTGCCACCCCACCTCATTCCAGTTACCGTGGGAAGGCGCCAGCGTCCAAGCGGAGACTGAAGGTGCAGGAGCCCCAGAGAACCAGCAGGAGGCCCCAGAGAGGCATTCTGCTCCCTTGGTCCATGCTTCCTCTGGGTCTCTGGCTCTCCCTGGGATCCACTGAAGCCTTGTGGCTCCCAGAACCCTTCTTTTATACTCTCCACACTTGGGACAGTGGCAGTTCTGCTCTGCCCTGATTTATTGCCCTGGGGCAGAGGGCAGGGCATCCAGTAATAACCCCCCCCATGGGACTGAGCTAGGTGGGTGAAGGGTGACCAGGTTTTCCCACATGGAGTGGAGGAGCTAGAGGAAGTAGGGCTGTGGGAATGCACTGCTGTGCCCAGTGACAGCAGCAGCATGGACTTGACCTGGCCCTGGACCCCCAGAGGGGACAGAGGCCAATGAGAAACAGCACTGCTCAGGAGCAAAGTCAGGGCTGGGATTGGCATGCAGCCTGAGTTTCCAACCCCCAACAAGGCTCCATCCCCGTGTCCTTGGAGTTTCTGTGTTCACCTTGCTATGCCCCAGCTGGCTTCTGCCAGACCCCATCTCAGCGTTCCCATCTGGAACATGGGTGACTCCTCCTGGCTTGTTCCCTGACACTCCCAGACCTCCCTGCTGCCATCTTCCAGGTGTCTGTCAGCAGTGGCCATGGGGAAGTGCACCTAGCATGGCCCTCAGGAAGCAGGGGGCTGCGGCAGGGACCCTGTCCTCTGTGGGCCTGGTGTTGCTGGGAGGGAAGGGCAGCTCTCAGGGCCTTCCCTGAGAAGAGTGAGGTGGGGCAGCTGCTTTTTCAACTTCTAGCTCAGAACCTACAACTGGCTATGTGACACTGGACCCCTTCCTCCCCCTCCCTGGGCCTCAGTTCCTAAATACGTGCAATGGAGCAGGTGCTTGGTCCCCCCCGGGCTGCCTTCCTGCCCAGACACTCTGGCATTTGTTCTGTGTCTTTGGAGTACAGGGCACTCTCTGCACCAACTCTGGGCAGTGAGGCCTTTTAAAAAAATTTCCCTCTATAGATTTTATTGTATTTATCATTTTAGAACTCACCCAGGGATATGTCCATGGACATTTAGAGAGAGAGGAAGGGGCAGGGGGAGAGGCAGTAACATCTCTCGGTTGCCTCCTGTATGCCTCCCGAACAGGGACAGAACCCACACCTAGGCCAGGTACGTGCTCTGCCTGGGAGTCCAACCACCGACCTTTGGGGCAACGGGGCAACACTCCAACCAACCAAGCCACACAGGCCAGGATGGACAGTGACAACTTAATCAGAGGAGCTCATCTCTGTAGCTAACATGTCTACTAGTGAATGTTTGGGCCTCAAAAACTATCACGCCCTCCTCACCAAATGTTAGGAGAATTGGGTATTTCTTGGTGTAAACTCTGACCGAAGAATTCACGGATGTGGTGGCTGACAGTGGGATTGGTCTTGTCAGACTGACTTTATTAAGCATTCCTGTAGGTTTCTGTGCTCTTTCATTCATTAGAAAATATTCACAGAGCATTTATGATTTGTCAAACACTTTTCAAGATGTTAAAGTCACAAAGGTATCAAAAATAAACTGGGTTTCTGCTCTTATGGAGATAGAGTGTTCTCATCACAAACCAAACATAAAATACTGGATAAGCCAAAAAGTCCATTTAGTTTTTTCCATAAAATAAAAGGCACACTGTTCATTGTCACTAATAACTATTGATTTGGATATTTTGAGGATGTTGGCTATCCCCCACGTGGTAGAATCCCCCACATGGTACAACATTGATTAATCTCAAATAATGTTTTGATTTGATCGCTACCAACTTCAGCTGATCTACCCGACCGTGGAGCATCATCCAGTGAGAAATCTCCAGCACAAAACTTTGCAAACCACTTTTGACACATTTGA
Source organism: Sturnira hondurensis (assembly GCF_014824575.4). NCBI lineage: Eukaryota > Metazoa > Chordata > Mammalia > Chiroptera > Phyllostomidae > Sturnira > Sturnira hondurensis. The sequence continues at coordinate 2,743,277 of NW_028089713.1, read as the reverse complement.
TCAGTCGCAGCACCTTCTCCATACACTGCTCACATCTTTTATTGTGTTTCAGTTCTGTTTTTACCTTCCTTGAAATAATAAAGCCTAATATACTGAAAATGTTATGCATTTTCCTCCATTTTCAATGTTAAAGTGGCTACACAAAAAATCACCCATTTTGATAGTTTTTTTAAATGCCCACTGATGTAACAGCTGTCACAATACAATCTAACAAAATTGTTTTGAATGAAGTTAAAGACAAGTAGGTGCTGCTAAGCCACCTTATGGAAACAAACAAACAAACTTTCTGGCCAACCCAACGAACTAACAGTGACCAGTACCAGTCAAGGAACTCCAGGAAGGTTCCCCAAGGAAGCTCCTTGTGATCTGAAGGTTGCACCAGCAGGCACTGAGTAGCTGAAGAGGGAAGAAAAGAGCTCCAGTGGAAATAGCATGTGCAAAGGCCCTGAGGAGAGAGGGAACATGGGGAAAAGAAGGGCCTGAAGAAGAGACAGTTTGGCTGAATGGAGGGGAGAGGGAGTGAGATGCGTGGTGGACCTGGGAGGGCAGAGGAGAGGGCGCGCTAGCACCGACTGTGTGCAGACCGATCTATGCTAGGCACCATTTTCACTGAGTGCTGAGTGCGTTTAATTCTTATAACAACCTTATGAGGAAGTACCATTATTACTCCATTTTATAGGTGAGGAAATCAAGATACAGGGGGTTCAGAAAGTAATTGCTCAGGGTCCCACTGACAGTAAGTGATGAAGTCAGCCTATGAATTTAGGCAGAATGACCTGGACTCATTCCGTAGCTGACGAGAGTGTCAAACCATAAAAGTTCTTGAACTCCATGCTATGTTTATCCAAAAAGCAGTGGGTGAAGAGGTGAAGGAGAGACTGATGATGTCATTAAATATGTTTGCAGAAACACTGGTGACTCTATGGTCTAGCGAGGACCTGGGAACGGTCCAGAGTCATGTGGCTATTCCAGTTATAGGAAGCCATGGTACTTGAACCAGCATGGTGGGCATGGTAGAGATAGAGAAGGTTGGATGGAGTCGAGAGATATTTAGGAAATAAAATGTGCAGGATTGGGTGGCGGGTTGTATATGAGGAGTAAGGGAGATGCTGGATGCCTAGTGAAAGAGGGGGTACAATGGAAAAGAGCCAGGATTCCAGGAGGAAAGCAGGTCGGGGAGACCACGAGTTTGAGGACCCGTTAAGAGCGGGGTTCCTTTGAGATATCCCAGGAGTGATGTTAGATGGCAGGTGCATGTATGGACCTGGGTGGAAGATTTGTGTGTTATTTGTAACTGGTAGTTGATGCCATTGGTACGAATGAAAGTAGCCAGGGAAGAGGGTGGAGAAGAAGAAGGCCCAGACTCCAAGCTTTAATGAACCAGTGATGGAAGAAGAGTCTGCAGAGGACACCAAAGGAGAGGCCAGAAGGTGGGAGGGAGCCCAGGTGTCCCTGCAGAGAGGGAGGAGGATGCGGAGGGGTGGTGAGTGGTGGCCGTGCTGCCACCAGCGCAGAGGACATAGATTACAACCCAGACACATAGCCATCGGTGCTGTTCGTGGAGCTGCTGCGGGGGTGCAGGTGGCCAGAATCCAGCCGGAGGCGGAAGCAGTGCACGCAGCACAGCAGCTACCACGAGAAGTCGGGCTGTAAAGAAAGGAGGTGATGGCCGGAGGGGAACGAGGACAGAGCGAGGAGGCTTCTCTCTCTCTTCCCTCCTTCCCTCCTCTTCCTTCCTTTTTCTTCTCCTCTCCCACTGCCCCCTCTTTTCTCCCCCTTTCTAATGATGGGAGGGGCTGGCTCTATTTAAAGGCACAGAAAGGTCTCCTTTGAGAGGAAGGGATGACCAGGGCAATAGGGTTCCTGAGACGGCAGGCGCACATGGGTGGGACACACTGGGGCAGGAGGGGAGGTGGGCATGCGTGGCGCCCGTAGTTTATCTGTTTGGTATTGGAGGCTGATGGGCTTTCTGTCTGGTGACTGTTTTCTGGAAGCAAGGACTTCTACTAGAGTTGGAAACGGGAGGGGACTCGGTAGCATGAGGAAGATGGGAAAGTTTGAAATAATTATGAAATGGGGAAGGTGGAAAGAAGCTGACCAGGAGCACTGAGAGGATTTGGGGGAGGAATTAAGATGGCTGGAGATCACGACTTTAGAGGAAGCCAGTTTGCTCTGTTCACTGCCTCTTCTGCCACCGCCATAGTGCTTGGCTATTTGGGGACAGACACAGGGAAATCCCGTGGCTGGTGTCGTAGAGGGCTGGGCTGATGCCAGATGTGGTAATCAGAGATGAGGGGCAAAGGTTTTTCATTAACAGTTTGGCTAGGTTTCTAGCCAAACTGTTAATGAATGATAGGCTGTGGACTAGAAGGTGGGTGTGGGGGGAAGTCAGGAGGGGACAGGATGGATGAGCTGGAAGGAAGTGGAGGACCTGGACAGGTGAGGGGAAAGAGCTGTGGTGGTGGGAACTGTGGCAGCATAAAGCTGAAAGGCAGAGAGCTGGTCAAGTCCTGGCATCTCAGATCGTCTCTTCAGAGAAGCAGTTACAATCACAAATCCAGAGCAGGATGTGGGGGACGATGGCTGCAGTGGAGTGGGGTGACGCCCCTGCAAGGAGGACACTCAGGAAACCAAGGAGCTAGGGTGCTGGCTGTCACTGTGTGTGTGGGTGGCGATGTCACCCGGGAGGATGACAAAGGGTACCAGGTAGAGGAAGGCTGTAAGCCAGAAGCCATGGCCTTTGAGAAGTGATGGGGTGAAACCTGCAAGTCCAGTAATCACAGCGGCAAGTGAGAGAGGGGAAGGAGTCCGAGGCAAAAATCAAGGACCCGGAAGGAGGAGTTTTTTCCCATGTCTACCTCAGCCCTGGGAGCTGAGTGGACCAGTATCCTCGGAACACGGGGGGAGATCAAGACCTAGGGGGTAAGTAATGTGCCCTCGTTCACAGCTGGTAAGTGGCAGAATGGACACCTGCATCTCCCATGTCATATCCTGTGTTACATGGGGATCCAGATGCCCAGGTGATGAGTGCCCTGCCCCAGAAGCTCGCCTGTCTCCCCCTTGAGGCCCTCAGCTGATGGAGAGTCTGTCAGGGAACTCAGGAGAGTGGCTCAAGAGTGATATTGTCTCCTTCTTCACCAACAGGCTCCCTCAAGATGATGACCTATCATGGCCAGTGAAAGTGACTGACCTCCAGTCCTTCCATTCCTTCCCCTCTTCTAACTCAAGAGCAGAAGGAGCAAGGAGCAGGGGTAGAAAGCAGGTGAGGAGATGGGGTCAGCCTGGAAGCTCCAGAACTCCAATAACATTTACTGAGCATCTACTAAGCACCTCCGGTGTACTGGGGAGTACAGCAGCCGTGCGGAGTGGGTACCGTCATCCCCACTGCTCAGACAGGAAGCTGAGGTTTCAGAGAGCTGGGAGGGGGGCAAGCTGAGTGCCCCACCTTGCACCTGCTAGTCCCGCTCTGTGGCCACAGGCATCGGAGGTGACTCGCAGAGCCAGTGGGGTTCACGAGAGTGGTGCTGAGCAGGGGCTGAGCTGCAGAGAGTGCAGCTAACCCCACAGAGCTCTCTGGAGGGGAGAAGGAAATGTTTAAGTCCTATGCCCAGTCATAGTTTAGACACCCAGCACAGTACACAAGACCCTCACGTATATTTGAGGTCAATAGTCAGCTCTCTTCCACGGCAAAGGCAGGGCCAAGGGGTCCTGCAGTGTGTGCTGGCCCTGAGACCAGCAGTGGGACAAGTGTGAGTAAGTGTGAACCACCGCACCAGGACAGAGAGAGAACAATGTGAGGCACAGTCAAATTGTACACCAGTGTTGCGGGGGAACCAGAAGAGAGGAAAGCGAATTACCCTCCCAGAGGAAACAGGTCCAGAAATAACAACCTCTCATGCTTTTCCTGACATTCCAGCTCAGAGCCTGGGCAAGAAGCAGCCATTCCTTGCTGTTTTCAAGTGCTTCTCTTGGTCTACCTTCTCCATTTGGTTGCAGGGGGTCGTAAAGCCCTGGAAGGATTTTCCATGGGAAGCAGAGCCAGGCAGGCCTATTTGTGCAGCCTGAGGCTCAAGGAGTGGCCAGGAGAGTCTGATTTTTGTTCTGTTGGAAGAAAGAAATACCCAGTGGCCAGGATTGCCCAGTGGAATGAATGCCCATGAGGTGGTAAGCTCTGACCTTGGACAGAGCTTTGGGATTTTAGGGCCCTGTGTGTTCTGACTGTTATTTGGTCGTTTCCAGTGTCAGGGTGGGGAGAAGCCGGCAGGGGAGGTGGAACCATCCAAGAGACTCTACTCTCGGAACTTAGGCCTTCCAGGGCCCTAGGCTGTGGGGTGGGAGGGAAAGTGGGTAGAGACCCTTATCAGGTCATCTCCCAAGTCCCCTCAGCCCTGGGGTCCAGTTTTTCTCACAGAGGCTCCCCAGATCCCACGTCCAGGCCCCGGGCTGCGTCACCACGAGGTCAAAGGAAGTGGAGCAAGGAGACACAGAGGAAAGGGTTGCGTGGTACTTGCCCTTTCCCAGTGGAGCAGACCCACGACGTCAGGAGATACATAAATCCAGCTGGAGCCTGGCGCTTGCATTTTTTTTCAGATCCCATGGCTGGGCATGTGGAGTGGGGGCAGGGACTCGGTGGGGGTGGGGTGGTATCTCTAGACAAGTGGTGCTCAGGATTTCTCTAAAAATGGCCCCAAATCCCATTTTGCTGTACGATGACCATGAGGATATTCAGTGTTAGACCAAGTCTGAGAGTGGCCAGCGGAGGACAAGGGCTGGGGGAGAGAATGCTGGTCACAGGAAAAGCCTGATTTATGCTGCTTTGAAACAGGCATGGATTTATGCCTGGCCATCCTTAGTTTGGGGGAGAACAGTTGCCATGGTCACCGCCCTAGGGAAGGAGGTAAAGAGATGGGAATTGGACTTACTGAGGCTTGGAGTTGGGGAGCGAAACATCTCTAGCCCAGTCCTGCTTCTATTCATAAAAAGGAAATGGGGAAGCCAGAGAAAAGATTAAAAAATTGACATGTCTTTGTTCCACCTGTGTCCTGCCCCACATCACGCTTAGGCTCCAGCTGGCTCCTCCAAGGAATTTTTCAATTAGATGGGGGCACTGAGCTCAGCAGAGAGAGCAGATGGGGCCTTGAAAGAAAAAGAAAGACCCAGAATGCAGTTTAATAAGCAGCCAGGGCTGCCTTGTGTGGGTGGACCTTCCGGAAGGAGTAATGACATGGAGAACTCGGGGAGGCACTGGGGCTGGGACAGGAGAACCTTGTGCCCAAGCTCTCAGCTCACTCAGAAAGTCTCAGGAGGGTGAATGAGAGTCCCTGGCGCCAGCAACGTTCATAGTCCCTCAGTCTCCAACCTGCCCTGCACCCTCCCTCCAATCCAGGGCCTGGGTTCAGAGCCAGGCTGGGAGCATCGTGAAACCAAAGAACTGCAAAGCTCAGAGTCTCCCAGGCAGTCCAAGAACTGCAAAGCTCAGAGTCTCCCAGGCAGTAGTCCTGGAACAAGGAGCATGGGACAGGCAGACTCAGCTCTCCTCCCGCTACCTGCTGAGTCAGCCAGAGTGGACATCCTGGAGGGACTTGGGTTGCAGTGGGCACTGGTAAGGCCCAAAATGCAGTTAGAAGGGCCCATACCCCCCCCACAGGGTCACCCAGACACATGTCTGTGCACATGTGCACAGTTTCTCACGGTTACCCCTCTCACATACCCACAGTGTGCCTCTCATGCCAGAGAACACATTTCACTCTCCTGCACCCAAAGTGACGTGCACGCACATGCTCCCACCTCCTATGTGTCTAACCTAGACTCCGAGGAAGGGTGAGGGGGCCATCGGGAATTTTGTAAAATGAGGCTGGCCAAGCGTGGATTTCATACACTCATCAGCCTCTTCCTACCACATAGTCTCCACCAAGAAAAGGCTGGTCCAGGGAGCAGGAGATAATTCACTTAATGAAATGGGTGTTGGGTTACGATCCCTCTCCCTGAGGTGGAGACACCCCAGGGTGCTTGAAGGGATGCAATGCCCTTCCAAGTAAAAACAGCCCCCCCCCGACATGCCATGCTATGACATGAGCTCACAGGAGTATCGGTAATTTGAGAGGTCCTGGGAACAGTTTCAGGGTAGAGATAGGCTGGAACAGGTTGTCATGTTCCCATGGCAGCCTATCTCGTTGCCACAGCAACAAGCTCTAACTCCAACCTATGGAGTGCTGGTTTCTGTGATTGGTGGAATACCTTGGTGCTTAACAGGATGGTAAGTGTTGCCCATAACTCTGATGGGGAAGAACGCTTTCATCCCAGACCATGCAGAGGTAGCTTGATGCTGTCCAGTAACAGCTGAGTTTTCTTGTGGGTAGAGGGAGGAATTTTCTGGAGTGTCCCTACTGACAAACTCTACTCTTCCCTCCAGAAACTCCAACTCCCCAACTATTGAGGCCAGCAGAAACGTCCCCACAAGGCACACATGCCTTTACTGATGCCCACCACGGCTGAGATGGAAACCCTGCCATTTCAGAGTCCCTGGTGCCAGCAACGTTCATAGTCCCTCAGTCTCCAACCTGCCCTGCACCCTCCCTCCAATCCAGGGCCTGGGTTCAGAGCCAGGCTGGGAGCATCGTGAAACCAAAGACATGGTCCAAGAACTGCAAAGCTCAGAGTCTCCCAGGCAGTGCAGTGGGGGAGCCCAGCTCTGGCATCCAAACCCTGAGTAGGCTTCTCTCTCACTGGCTATGTCTTGTGTGAGTTATCTTTCTGAACCTCAGGATTTTCACCTGTGAAATGGGTATACCATGCCCAGCTCCCTGGGTGGTTACAAGCATGCAGAAGAGTGAGCGATATGTGTAAAGTACTTGACCTGTCCAGGGCTCCTGCAGGGAGAGGGCTGGATGGCCCAGGTCACTGTTGAGATCCCTTGCACACAGAATGGGACTTCAGTGTCTTGGGGCTGAGCACCCAACATAGATCTGACTGTGAAGATGGGGTGACATTTAAGCCTGAATGGACAGGACAGGGGTTGGCATCATCTTCCAGATCAAGCTGTCCAACTGGTCGAAAACTTCCCCAGGGAAGGGGGAGGCACTTAAGCCATTGGCCTCCGGCCGGCCTAGCTCGGGGCTCCACGCAGTGGGGCTGTGCCTCATGCCCCTCTGCAAATCTAAGAACGAAGAGGGTAGCCTTTCGAAACTTTTATAGAAACTCAATTTGGGGGTCACTGTTCAAAATCATTTTTATTTGGTTGTTTAACCTTCTTCCCTCTCCTCCCCACACCTCATAGCCCTCCCCCGAGAACGTAAGCCTCCTGGCATTTTGCAGGTCCTGGCCACGAGGCATAGGCTCTGGGAATGGCAGCCCCTGGACTGGAGCCTGGCCTGCCAACCCCTCCTCCCAGGCTCTTCCAGTCCGTCTGCCTGCCCACAGACCCAGGAGGAGAAGGCTTTGAGCAAGTCCATGACTGTTCTGCAAACCGAAGACCTCACAGGCACTGTCTTCAGGGGCCTCTCCTTGACTTCAGAAATGTCCTGGGGGCAGAGTAGGCTGACTGGGGATGAAAATGGGCAAGGCACCCACCACCCAGAGGGCCTCCTGGTCAGATGGGGCTGGCTGTCCCCACAGAGCAAGATACCTGTCTTCACTGGAGGGATGACAGGTCCTTAGTTGGAACTGGGGGCTTGGGGCAGCATGGGGGTGCTACCAGGGAGAGCTGTTTCCCCGAAAGCACAGTTGATAATGAGCTGTGAGGACAGCCTTTTGATGGTGGGCCCGCTTCTCACTTGAACTGCCGTCCAGATCTGTCTTAAGGCCCATGACTTCGGGGCGCCTCTCTGGTTCCTGGGGTCTTCTGATGAGGCCATTGCCGCTGACACCGCACCTGGTCTAGCCTGGCCTAGTGCTGGTAGGAAGAACAGCAGTTTTTGGCAGCCTCTTCTAAGATGCCGTTCCCCATCCAAGGACCAGATCTTTGATATTTACAGGATCGGATCCCCTGAGTGGCTTCCACTGGCCTGGGGCAATTACGGGATTCCTTTCCATCAGCAAGATTGCTGTTGGGTCTTTGGGAAGCAGGGCTTCCACCGCACGGACACTGCTTCCTCCAACTCCAGCTGCTTCCTGACCCAGCACAGGCCTTGGAACCTTCTCGTCCAGGCCTCAGTTTCCCAAATCTCAGTCATTATCTGGCTGCATCACCAGTTTTGTTTTGCTATGTTCTTTTCCTATGGAACGTATGGAATACTACTTATGTAATATGTCCCTTGTCTGGGGAACCTAAATAGCAAACAGTTATTTCTCATAGTTCTGGATTTTGGGAAGTCCAAGATCAAGACATCTGGTCTAGAAATGTGATATTGCTGAAACACCCAAGCAACATCTAACTTGGGCTTTTCTTTAGTTATTTTTAAGTTTTTCGCATATATATATATATATATATATATATATATATAGAGAGAGAGAGAGAGAGAGAGAGAGAGAGAGAGAGAGAGAGAGAGAGAATGTGTGTGTGTGTGTAGTATTGACCTGCCCTGGGAAAAAAACAACCCGGTTCTTCACCACCTCTAGTGTGAAAACCACTGCCCTTGATAATATTAAAAGACTCTCAGAACCATCTAAAGAGCCGTTTGAGGAGAGGAGGGGATCAGCACTGCTTGCGAAATTAAGCACAAATCACACACAGGTGGGCAAGTTGGTGGCGTTTCCTTTATTGATTCAGTACCGGAAACTCCAGGCCCCCTCCCAGTGCCTGCCCCCTTCTCCCACTCTGCGTGCCCAGAGCCCCTGTCAGTGCAGGGCTGGAGGTCCCTTGTCTGCGGGCAACGTTCCAGGACACTGCCCTCCGCCGGCCATAGCGCAGTCCGAAGGAGTTCCAGTTCCAGAAGGCAGGCAGGTTCTTCTCCCGCTGCACCAGCGCTGCTCCCTGCAGGGCTGGGATCAGGCGGCTGTGGGGTGCGCACGAGGCTGGCCTCCGGGACCCCACCTCGCTCTCTCCAGCTGTGCAGCGTGGGCTCTGCTCCCAGGCGGCCCGAAGCGGTAGGGGGCTGCGCTGCTGGCCTAGGACAGAGCCATAGTGTGAGACCAAGCCAGGAAAGCCATCTTGAACACCTGCCCAGAGCCCCATCCTGCGCTTCCATTTGTTCCTTGGCCTCTGGGAGACTCAGAGCTCAGTGCCAGCAGAGACCACCAGCATCTGAGTTTGGTGGTTAGGCCATTTGTTCCTCCTGCTTTCAACACAGCTTTGATTGCAAATGTTTCCTAGAATTATCTTCACTATCTTTTATATGAAATTACTTCCTGCCCTGACCGGTGTGGCTCAGTTGGTTGGGCGTCCACCCACAAAGGAAAAGGTTGCCAGTTCAATTCCCAGTCAGGGCATGTGCCTGGGTGGCTGGTTCAGTGCCCAGCCAGGAGTGAGAGGCAAGTGATTGGTATTTCTCTGTCACGGCAATATTTCTCTCCCTCTCTTTCTTCCTCCCTCCCTTCTCTCTAAAAATAAATAAATGAAATCTTTTTTAAAAAGAGGTTGCTTCCTTTTAGGAATCAAACAGGGTAGAGCTTGGATATAAAGAAAACTAAGATATTTGCTAGAAGTTCAGCTTGGCTCACTGCCTGGCCTTCTGCCGGTTTCTGCATCAGGCTCCTCAGCTGGACTGCGCGTCCTTGGGCAGGTGGGGCCTGTTGGTTCATCCCCCTATCTCTCAGAGCGCTGGAAACCGGGCCTCACACGTCAGAGGGCCTCAGTAAGCGCTTGTTAACTGCACAAAAGCTAACGAAATCTTGTAGTTGCAGAACCAAGAAAGTAAAGCTAAGATCACTGGGCCCCCACAACCCCCAATAATTGTAACCCCCTAAATAAGCTATATAAGGACTCAGTGAAAAACAGGAAATTAACAGGGTCACCCTAACCAGGTCACTTCCCACATTTTGGGTATAATCTCTCCTCTTTGTACTGAGGGCTAACAGGCTAATTTGGAAGGCATTCCACACACGAGACTCACTAAGTGCACTATAGCTTTGGCAGTAAAATAGTGCAGTGAGCTCTGAGTACCAATGACCCCAGCCAATTGTGGCGGGACGTTAGCGGAAATGAGGCCCGTGTGTGAGTGGGTGCGTGTTGCAGGGGTGGTTGGCTTTGAGGCCCACTCCTCAATGCCCCGGCATACTTTGGAGAAGAGGGGTGTGGGTATGGTGCAGAATTCACGACAGTCTTCCTAGGAGGGCACTCTCACGCCACTTGGTCGGTGGTTTCATTCCCAGTCACACCCGCTCTCCCCGCAGTAGAAGTGCTTGTGGATCTGCCTTGTGTGGCCTCATCTGAAGCCTTTTGCCAGAACACAGTCAGCAAACGCAATGTCCCTGGAGAAGTGGTGAGGTCGTTTTCACCCAGAAAGGACATCAGATCCCAGGAGAGAAAACACTCTTGGCAAAGGACGCTGGGGGCCATGTTCTCTTTGTTCTGGAATCTTTTATGGGCCCAGTGACACCACATGTGCAGCTCTGCTCCACACTCCCAGTCCCGTAGCCAGAGGGGCTGCAGTCCCGGAGGCTAAGCCGTGCTCCGGTTTGCCCAGAACACCGAACCCAGCAGTGTCACCTACCCACAGCTCGGACGTGGGGGCGGCACCATTCTCTGTCGTGCCACTCAGAGACACCCTCCCGGGGAACTGCCCTGCTCATGCTGGGCTTCTGCAGCGTTTGGCTGAGCGACTGGGGAGCATCCTTACATCTCGGGGCCTCAGTTTCTCTAGTTCATCAGTGCCATCGCAAGCCGATAAGTTTGACAGGCTCTATCCTTTTGTTTAGGTTCTGTTTTTTCAAATGCCTCATAATGGGACTGAGGACACTGATGAAAAAAACTTGCATAGTAAATTCCTCCCCAACAGACCTGCTCAGAGAAGTGATTGACACGGAGCAGAGCACACAGTGTGAGAAAACCAGGAAGGAGCATGGTGGTCAGCAAGCACCTGAACCTGGGGGAGCCTTCTGTGCCCATAGCAGGTAAGCCAGCCCTAACCTGCAAGGTTAATGGGGCCACCAAATGAGTTGCATGTTCTAGTTTTGGGTTTCCATTAAATACATTGTTTAACCCACATCAACCCCCTGGCCGTAATCTGAAAAATGTGGTAAATTTTGTTTTGGAACAACTCACTTGCTCCCTTCCACCCTTTTCCCCAGACGACACATACCGGTGGATCTAGGGTTCTCCATGGGCGCCACCTTTTCTAAGGTTTCCCTGAAGGAGACAGCACAGAGGAACAGCATCAGCTGCCAAGAAACAAGTAGGCTCATCCTGGTGAGAAGGCGCAGGTCCTAGAAGTGTCCTGAAGCCAAGACAGAGAGAGGGAAGTGGGACTAGGTCAGGCACAGACCCAGGCTGGGGCACAGCGCAGCGCGAAGGGAAGAGCTGCCCCTGCCCTTGGAGGCCCCAGTGGAGGGATGAGTCTGGACAGACATATGGTGGAGATGGGACAGAGACCACTTGTGCAGTGTAGTCAAAGCTGACCTCATGCTAGGTGAGGATCACCAGGGAGGGCTTTCTGGAGGCCAGTCAGGATAGGGAAGAAGGAGGGATCCCTGTTGGTGAGAGGGGCAGGACTGCTCAGGTTGGAAATCGGCCAGAATTCTGAATCCCAGGGTTGCATGGGAGGACTGTTGGAGAACTGAGCGGTGAGACAGGACGTGTGGGAGCGAGCAGGGAGGGGTGAAGGGAAGTGGGGCAAGAGGTTCCACCGCGTGGAGGACACTGAGATACGTCCTCCCCTCTGCCGGGCTCTGCATACATCCCTGACTTTCCGGGCTCCACCCTCCCCAGGGGCTGTGCCTTCACTAACCTGGCCCAGCTCCTTTCTGCTGTAATAGAAACTTAGTTCTTTTCCTTTTTCATGAAGAAAAGGAAGAAAGGCAATGCATGGTCTTGCTCTCTGTGTAGCCTTTGACAGTCTGAAGACCATCGATACATTGTCTTATTGCCTATAATTTAGGGAAAAAGAAAAACCTTTTCCTGATATGTCAGGTCACTTGTCTCCATGTATTGTTCTCTGTGGGTTCTGAGAGGGTATAAATTGACCTGACCGTATAATTTTGGCTGTAGAGATGGGATCTGCATACCCCGACCCTCACTTCAACCCCTTTCCCTTACCCTTTTCTGTCTCCCTCCCGTCTCTTCCAGCTCCCAAGTCTAATTTCTTTTCGAAAAAGCTGTCAGACACTTGGAGACTGTCCAACAAACATGATTAAAAACAGATGATGGGGAGTCAGGAGAACTGCAGGTGGAGCCGAAAGGGCGTGGACGCTGGCTCTGAAGGCCAGAGCCACTCCGGGGTCAGGCAAGGGGCCGGTGGGCGGTGAGGACCGCCATGTGTGCCCGTCAGCCCCCTCCATCCCTCTGCTCTTGCCCCCACGCCCCATTCCCCTGCTGCCCCCTTCAGGACCCAGGCAGGGGTGAAGGGAAAGAATCCCGAGGTGGGATCACAAGTTCCTGGATCTGGCCCCAGCTCTGCCGGGCCTCTCTGTGAGACAGGAGCCAGTCACTCCCGTCTCTGGGGCTTGGTGCTCCACCTGTAAAATGAGACCATTGGGCCAGAGTGGCCACCAGCTGTCCCCGCAGATGGCCATTTATCCTTGCAGACTTTGATTCTGTGACACCCTGAACCCCGGACCACAGCTTTCTGCACCTGCATTAAGGTGGGGCAGAGAGTACAGATGGGATTGGTTCACTGGAAAGAAGAGCATAAAATCACTTTTTGTGGTTTGAACTGTGCACGCACCGTTTAATTTGGAAATTACTCCTGAGTGCTGCCTGGGCGCTGTGTTGGGTGCTAAGGTGCACAGCTTCCAAGACACAGGCTGCTGTCGGCTGCTCAGTCCTCATCTCAAGTCTAGCACAAAAAACTGAGTCCGAAGCAGACCATATAAAAATAACACTGTAAATGACAGGCTAAAGGTGCATGAGTACACAGGGGTCTTTGGAGACTATGGGAGCCTGTTCTGTAGGGTCCAGGTGGGGTTTCTGCAGGGGGTGGACCCTGAGCTGAGTTTCTGAGCAAGAGTCAGGCAGAAGAATAAAGGCATATACAGAAGGCAGGAGGCCAGCCAGGGCTGGGTGTGGAGGGAAGTGCAGGCCCTGTAGCCTGCCAGCAGGCAGGTGGGTGGGCTCTGCTGGAGAGAGTGATGGGACCACACGGGGCTTCACCCCAGGGGGTCTGAGACAGAAGTGTGTGTAGACTTGCATTTCAGATGGAGCATTCTGGCTGCTCTGCAAAAGCAGGAGGGTGAGTGAGGAAAGGAGCAGTATGCAGGCTGCGTGGTTGGAAGGCGGGGCCCTCTGTGCTCCTCGTGCCTCACCCCGTCACCTCCTCCCCGTCAGATGGCACTTGCCGTGGTGCCACGTGAGAGGTGTGGTTTTCCCTACCACGCATTCCCCCCACACAGACACCCACACACACAGACACACACACATGCCTTCTCCCAACTCCTAACAGATGTGGTAGAAATGAATTGCTTAGGAAAGAATCGTCAGCTTCCAAGGGGCCACACTGGCTGTCCTGCTGTGGATAATTTTCATGGCTCCCCTATTTCAGGGGCTTTTGTGCCCAGTAACAGAGGAATTTCAGGCATGGCCAAAAAGCTTTTGATGTGGGTGTCTTCCTTCCTGGGGTGGCTCCATTCTAGGGCGACCTTCTTAGTGCAGGGGTCCAGCAGGGTGTAAGGGGCTCTTTGGCTGGGTTTGTATTTGTCAGCTGTAAGCTGGAAGAACTGCTCGCAGGACATCCATTGAGCTCATGAGCCCTGAGTGGTTCCCCAGCTCCCTCTAAAAGTTCCTGTGGCTTCTAATGCCAGCCACAAAGTTCATTCAGTAATTGCAATGAATCGCATTTCATTCATTGCAATTATTCCTGCCACAGTAAGAGGAGTCCTTGAGAGGCTCCTGACTTCACGAATACAATGCAAGTCAGTGGATTTACTCAGATGCCCCAGAATAATCAGGCCCCGTTGCCTGCCCAGGATACAAGAGTCTTGGAACCGAGTTCCTGCTCCCACCTGGGGAGCCTCCCAGGCCTGGGCAGACCCCTCCCCCAAAGTGTGGGCACCACGGTGTGCCTACCTGGCTCTGCACGGGGTCCCGTCCAGGGTCTTGGCAGGGTGCCTGCTCCGCAGGGTCCCGGTGACGACACTATGGGTGGACACCCACAGGGAGGGAGCTGGCTGCGCTCCTGCCAGCTCTCTGATCACATCCCTGGCCCTTTTATAAAGCCCAGGGTGACGTCTCCAGGCGCAGGCCTCCCCTCATCTCCCTCTCCCTCCTCCTGGAGGGAGACTGCTGTCTCCCGCCTCCTGGCTCCCATGACTGAAATCAGCCTCTTCTTCCCCTCCAGAATCCTCCAAGGCTGGCTTTCTGAGTTCTTTCTGTTCTCCCTGCCACCCCAGACCACACAGTAGGAGACCGACTATGCTCCAATCAATGTGGAGAGGGACTATTTGAGGAAGAGTGTGGTGAGGGGTCAGTATGAACCGGTCCCCCTCCAGACAAGAGCCACCAGTATACCCAGTGTGAAGTGAGCATCATGAAAGGGACGAGGGAGAGGAGGAGGCCACAGTGGGACCCAGGAGCTCTGGGTTCCCCACGTGTGCCCAGCTCAGACCAGAAGGGGGCTCCTGGGCTATAATCTGTGATGGGGGCTGCCTTCCCTTTTCCTCCTTTCCTTCCCAGACAGTTACTGAGCACTTACTCCATGCAGGGCTCTGAGGTGAAGACAGCATGGTCAGGTGGGCGAGACAGATCTGCAAGTAGCTGTCGGAAAGCAGGATCCAGTGGTAGCTCTACAAGGTGGATGTACCTGGGCAGTGCTAAGGGGACGCAGAGAAGTGACTTCCAGGCGACGGCATGTCGGAAGGTGCTGCTCCCTCCTTTGTGTCTTTGGCACCCACGATCACAGCGTTTTGTAATTGCTGTGCACACTGTGTTAAAGGTAGGGACAGAGCTCTTCCCTTTGTGCCCTCAGCACCCACTTTATTGCTCAGTACAGACACAGAGGGCCCTCAAAGATATTCACTAAATGTATCCATTGCAATGGACTCTCGTCTTTTTCTTGGGCCTGCAGTAGTACTTTTTATCCTTGGACGAGGGGCTCGCTAGAACAAAGATGATTTCTTCTGTCAGACTGGGGGCTGACTGAGGGCAGAAGCCGTGTCTTTACCCTCAGGCAGGAAACTCCCTCAGCGCAGGCTGTACCTTGTAGGTGCACCGTGCAGACGTCCACCTAATGGCTGAGAAGCGCTTCCTGCAGTTCGCAGGATTTATACCCATCTCTTGTGTAATGCCTCCCGCTACCAGGGGCTTGAAAACACAGTATGTCACTTATGCTCCTTGCTATATGGAATGATGTGTCAGGAGATGGCCTTAACAGGATAGAGACACTGACTTTGAGTCTCAGACACACTCACAGCTTGGGGATTTAATCTTTGCTTTTCCTCCCATAGATACAGAGCGGGATGTGGTACCAGTCCCAGTCCGATATCTATGGGTCCCTGGATCTCTGCTGCCAGTGATCCTGATGGCCTCTGGATTCGACTCGGGAATTTGAGGTCAGTCACCCAGCTCCATCCTTCCTTCTGGACTTGGGTGTGCCAGGTAGATGAGTCAGTGCAGGGTGGGGGCCTGAGAGGGTGGCTCCATTTCCTTTTCAGCCCCCTCAACCAATAATCCAAGTTCAAGGAGCTCATCTCTGCTGTTCAGACCATTGAGTTGATGCCTTGAAGCCTCTGGAACAGCTGTGGGAGCCAAGAATCATTACCGAAGACAAAGCGTGGAGAGCAGACTCAATATCTAAGTTATTACCAAGCTGGCCTTGAGAGGTCGGGGCTATGCGCAGGTGTGGAGGTGGGTGCAGGGATGTGCCCAGCTGGCAGACTGGCTGGAGGGCCTTGCCGGGCTTCTCAGAGAGCCCATATTCTGTCAGGTGCTTCAGAGAAGGGTGGGGGCAAGCACTGGGGACGATGGCCCCATGTCTGCCCCAAGGAGAGGACAGAATCTGCCACTGCTTTTCCTGCTGTCATTAGCTGTCACACATCATCTCCATGTCTGGGACCCAGACTCAGCCAGTTCCGCAGAAATCTCTACCACTTTCTGGCAGGTCACCTAGACTGAGTCTCTGCTTCTGTGGCTCTAATAAGGAGCTATTAATAGCCACTGTCCTCTATGCCTGCCCCTTAGGCACAGCTGCTTACAGGTCCCTCAGCCCCATCTGCTCTCCTCAAATGGAGGTGGGTCAAGGGGGGAAGAGGAGCTGAGGCAGACCAAGCTGGGGAAGGGAGTGCAAGGGGAGGCGGGGAAGGTCCCCTGCACCTGAACAGCAATTTTACCAACTCTGTTTGCTCCCCCTACCCCCAGGCCCCACCACTAAGCCACATACATGATGCACTTACCGCACTCAAATAGGGGATGTTAAAGGCATTGCCCAGGAAGCCAAAGGCAACAGGGAAAAAGCCCCTAGGAACAGAGGGGTGGAGGAAGGGGTCAGTGATGGCCTGGGAGGGGAGCAAGGCTGAGGTCCACAGAAAGGCTCCAGCTTTCGCTCCCAGGAGAGAGGCCCCGGGCACAGGGCCAGGCTGCACTGCTTGGTTCTGCACCCCTGGTGCTTTAGAGGCAGCCAAGCGGAGTGGTTAGGAACGGAAGCCCTTGGGTGAGACTCCTTGGGTTCTAACCTTGGCTGTACCACTTACCAGCACTGCGTAAACTTGGGCAAATTCCTTGATCTTTCTGGATCTCTTTCCAGCTGTTAAACGTGGTTAGTAATAGTATCTATATCCTAGGGCCTTACATGAAAAAATGCTCAGGAAATGTTTGTTTTTGTTATTGTCGCTGTCTTCTCTCCAGAATGGGTGCCACCACCTGCTGCAGGTCCCCTGGGCTGCAGGCGGGGCTAGCTGTTGGGGGCTGTGCTCACTTCCGTTCTCCCTCCTGCCTCCGCCTCCCACTCTTATCAAACACACCCTGCAGGGCCCCCCAGGGACACAAGTGTGACCCCTCAATGGGGCACGAGGCTGCAGTGGGAAGGAGCCCTGTGTGTAGCGGAGAGGTCAGGGATCAGAAATTTGAATCCTGCCTTACTCATATCCTTTTCTGGGTCCCGATTCACTGGGGTTCTCCTGCATCCTTGGGGTCTCTTGTCACTCTGATTTATCCCCCACGATGCTGCTGTAGATGTCTTTGTCCAGGCTGATTTGGGGTTTGAACTACTGAACATGGTCCCACTCACAGCCCTAAGGCCTCAACACCTGGTCTGGGTGACTGCTGTCAGAGCATGTCTTCTCTTCTGAACTGCGAGTCCTTAGGGAGTTTCTCCCTGTTTAGCACCGTGTCCCCAGATCTAGCCCTGCACTGGGCACATAGTATGTGCTTTTTATATATTTAACTCTGAGCAAATGTCTGAGTATTAAATAAATGGATGACAGAACCTGTGTGAGAAAAATGTCTTTCTAGAGGCCACACTGCGGGATGTTTACGGGGTCTCGGCCTTCAGCTAATCGGGGTGGCTGCAAAGCCGCCCTGAGCGGCAGGGCTCCCGTGAGAACAGAAGGGCTCCTGAGCCCGGCTGCTTCCCAGGGTTCCACAGGCCACACTCCTCCCAGCCCTCATTACCCCGCCCCACCCCTGTTCTCTCCATGGCACCACAGAGACACTGGGAGTCTTCCCTGTCACCCCCACCTTCTCTAGGACCCTTTCCTTCTCCTTCAGTGCCCTCCAGTCTTCTGTTAGATCCTGCCCATCCTTCAAGGCCTGTCTCAGGTCCCGCTTCCTGTAGGACCCACTCTGGCCCTGAGAGTGGCTGCACATCTTCAGCGAGTCCCACTGTGCCTTTCATTAGGCCCAGTCTGACATGGGACAGGCCGAAGGATGAAGAGCCAAGAGCCAGGGACAGCTGGATCAAGTTCACATCCTCTGCACTCTACCTGTGAGACCTCAGGCAGGGGCAGGCTCCCTGGGTGTTGGTTCCCTTGTCTGTAGAGGACGACCCACCGTGGGTTGTGGAGATGACAAAGTGAGATGCTGAAGGTGCTGGTGCATGTTCGGGGCCTAACACATGTTAGCTCGCTGCCCTTCCTCCCCACCTGGATTGTTTAATTTGAGCATGGGCCCTGTGTGTCCTCCCTGGTGACAGGCACAGTGCCGGGCACACAGCAGGTGCTCAGTGTGTGCTGGTGGAGAGGCAGACCACTCCAATGTATCCTTCAGCTTGCTGCTGGAGGGGCCTTTCCAGCTGTCTACCTGATGCCCCTCCCATTTCCAATCCTTCCATGGTTCCCATCTCTTGGGGGTAAGTCCAGCTTCTACACACCCTGCTGGTTGCGCTACCCAAACCTGGTGGGCTGACCCTGCTACTCAGAGGCCCCAGTGTCCCACCCAGGGCAAAGGGGTTTGCACTCACTTGAAGAGACTAAAGAATCCGTAGGTTTCTAGAAACATGCCCAGGAGAGGCCAGCGCAGGAGCACAATGACCACACCCCCCAGGAAGAAGCTGGTCCCTTTAAGCTTGTGCTTCTGGAAGAAGAAGGAGAACGTCCTCCTCAGGCCAATGATGAGGGAGAGGCCGGTCAGCAACAGCAGCTGGGGGGAGGGAGAGGAGCATTAGCACAAACAGCCTCCTCCAACCCCAGGGATGGGGCCAGGGCTAGCAGGGCCAGGCCTGGAGTGGCCATCAGGTGTGGGGCAGGGCTTGCTCACTCTTAGGGGGGGACAATATCAGACCAGGTGACCCAGCCACCTGGCAAAATTACAGAGCCTCAGATGAGTTGAGCTGGTTAGGAATGAAACTGCTCAGAGGCAGGGTGCTGGACCAAGAGGACTTAGAAGTTCTCTAGTTTCTCACTCGATTCAACCCAATTTCCTGGTTCCCACCATTTCTTTATATAGGACTTCATTTCTCATCACACTTCCCAAGGAAGATGGGATAGCCAGTTCTCTCCGCTTTAGGAAGGCGAAAACTGGGCCTGCATGGGCCAGGCAGCCATGGAATTACACTCCAGGCCCTCTGTTGGTCTTCTCGTGGTCTTCCACTTGGCTCCTAATGACTGGCTCTTGTCAAATGGGACCCTGGCTTTCTTCCAGTATGTTTCATCCACCTGGAAGTGCTTTATCTAACCCCAAACCCACTTTCCTTTTCTAAATTCCTTGTCATCTTTCTCTAACTGGGTATGCTTTCTCTCCTCCAAGCACCTTGTTTCATATGAAATGTGCTTGTCTTATGGTGACTTTGCTGCACTCCTGCCTTCCTCCCCAGTCCTGTGTGTTGGTGTGACATCCCTATCCCTAGTCGGTGGGATTCCGATGGAGGGACAGTGTGCAGTTCCTCTTGGCTCCCACAGGGCCTCACCCAGAGCTTGGCATGAGGATCCAGGTCCTCAGATTCTCTGTCCAACAGGACCTGCTGTCTACCCCCAGCCACCTCGCCAGCCCAGGCTTGATGGTGCCTGATCCCTGGATGGCTGTAATCAGAAGGAACTTAAGGGCTGTCCCAGGCAATAGAGATCCCAGGCAGGTTAGACATGGTCCACAGGTCAGGGGCACTCACGTTTCCGAAGGCCAGGAGCACGGAGTCAAAGTACAGGAATACTCCAAAGAGGATGAAGAAGATGCCAAAGCCAGTGGTGCCCACACCAATCTCTGCAACAGGCAAGGAGGCTGTGGTGGGAGGGGCTGTAGGGAGAGGGTGGGGACAGGTGCCCTCTGGGGGTGGTCAGTGAGATTCCATTTCCATCAGCTCTGTGCTGCTGGGGAGTGATGGAATGGAAGTGAAGGATGGGCATGAACGTACATTTAGCACCTGAAAACTGCTGGTCAGTTCTACACGTCACAGCATTCTGTCCTCAGAACAACCCTATGAGGTAGCTAGAGCCACCACTTTCCATTTTCAGCTTTCCCTTGGCTTCCAGCACTGCACTGTAGCAGAGCGTGGAAGTAGCAGTAGCAGAGCGGGGCTCTTGGCTGAAGCAACCCTCTGCCTGCACTAATCCTACCTGCTTGCAGTTGGGAGCCACTGATGCCCAATTCACACTCAGGCAGCTGACAGCTCATGGTCATCAGCCCAGAGGGTCACGAAACTACATGGTTGTCCTGCCTGTTTCTCAAGAGGCTAGCCCTCCTCTTCACACTGTCTCCATCCTCCTAACTGTCCTTGTCCCCAACTCTCTGGTGATGACTTCTCACCCTTGTTTGTGGAAACAGAAATCATCAGCCAGATGTGTGCTCATCTTTCCCCCTGGACTCTACGCTACACCCTAACCACACCTGCTCGTGTCTCCTCCCTCCCTCCTGCAGCAGCTGCCCTGGGCACCACCACGCATCCCTGAGCCTCCTAATGTCAGCCACAGCGGCCCTGCAGTTCTGCACAAGATCGGGCCCACACTGACAGTGCCCCGGCCCTAGTGTGCAGTGTGCCATTTCCCTCAGCTTTGTGCCTCAGGGCATTTCTCTAGGCTGTAAGAGTTTGCTCTGAGCCAGTGCGTACAGCAGAAAAGTGTAGGACGTTAAGGTCCCCGTATTGGGTCAAGGGCTACGTTTTTGACACTTTGATACGTATTTTGGATTGCCCCCCTCAGGAAGAGTTGTGACGATAATGGGATATGAATTTCTTTTTTATCTTAAACCCTCTTCACAACGCAGAATTGTTAATTTTACTCATCTTTGCCATCGAGAGTCAACAAATGACAATTCATTATATTGCTTCATTTTAAAAATAGATCTAAATTGAAACTATAAGTTGTGATAAAATATACATAAAACCTACCATCCTGACAATTTTTAAGTGTACAGTTCAGTGGTATTAAGTACATTCACATTGTTTTGTTACCATTACCAGTATCTGTCTCCAAACTCCTTTTCATCTTACAAAACAGAAACTCTGCCCCCACCACACACTATTTCCCCCTCCCTCCCTCCCACAGCCTCTGGCACCACCACTCTGCTTTCTGTTTCTACGACCCTGGCTCCTTTAGGTACTCCACAGAAGTGGAACCAGTCATTTTGTGACTGGCTTATTTCACTTAACATGATGTCCTCAAGGTTCATCCATGTTGTAGCACATGTCGGTCAGAATTGCCTTACTTTTAGGGTTGAATACATTCCATGGTATGTATATAACACATTTTGTTTTTCTACTCACCTGTGGATGGACACTCGAGTTGCTTCTGCCTCTTCACTATTGTGAATATGCTTCTATGAACATGGGTTCATTATGATCCAACAATATCCAAGACTCTGCTTTCAATACTTTTGGATATATACCCCAAAGTGGAATTGTTGGATCACATGGTAGTTCTATTTTTAATTTTCTGATGAACCACCATACCATTTTCTGTAGCAGGTGCATCATTTTACATTCCTACCAGTAGTGCACAAAGGTTTTGCTTTCTTCACATCTTCACCAACACTTGTGATTTTGGTTTCATTTTGTTTTGGTTTTGATAGCATCCATCCTAATGATTGTGAGATGGTATCTCATTGTGGTTTTCTTTTTTTTTTAAGAGTTAAGTCACATTTTTTTAAATAAAGATTTTACTTATTTATCTTTAGAGAGGAAGGGAAGGAGAGAGGGAGAGAGATATCAATGTATGGTTGCCTCTCATGTATCCCCTGCTGGGAACTGCAACCCAGGCATGTGCCCTGACTGGGAATCGAACTGCGGTCCTTTGGTTCACAGGCCCATGCTCAATCCACTGAGCTATACCAGCCAGGGCTAACACTTTGTTTTTTAATGTGGGGGGGGAGGGAGAAGGAGAGGGAGAGAAATATTGATGCAGAGAGAAACACCGACCTGTTACACCCTGACTGGGGACCAAACCCACTACCTAGGCAGGTGCCCCACTAGGAACCCAACCGGTGTCCTTTCATTTTGCAGGATGACGCCCGACCAATTGAGCCACGCCTATCAGGGCTCTTCTTATTGTTTTGATTTGCCTTTTCCTAAAGATTAGTTATGTTGAGCAACCTTTCATGTACTTCTTGCTCATAAGTATGCCTTCTTTGGAGAGTGTCTATTTAGGTCCTTTGCCCAGTTTAAAAACCTGTTTTTTTAAAAAATAGGCTGCTGTTGTAGTTATTGAGTTGTAAGAGTTCTTTATACATTCTGGATATTATCAGATATGTGCTTTGAAAATATTGTCTCCCATTCCATATGCTTTGAAACTCCATTGATTGTGTCCTTTGATGAACAGAGATTCTTAATTTTGATACAGTCCAATTAATATCATTTTTCTTTAGTTGTATCATATCCCAGAAGTCAGTGTCATGAAGCTTTTCTCTTATGTTTTCTTCTAAGAGTTTTAAGTTTTAACTCTCACTTTGAGCTAAAGTGAACTTTGAGTTAATTTTTATATATGGTATAAGATAAGAGTTCAACTTCATTTTTTTTGCCTGTGGATATTCAGTTTTCCCATATTACTTGTTGAAAAGACTACTTTTTCCCACCGAATGGCTCTGGCACCCTTGTTGAAAACCATTTGGCCGTGTATGCCAGGGTTCATTTCTGGGCTCTCTATTATATCCATTGGCCTATATATCTGTCTTTATTCCAGTCTCACACTGTTTTGATTATTGCAGCTTTGCAGTAAGTTTTGAAATCAGAAATTGTGAAATATCCATCTTTGTTCTCCCTTTTTAAGATTACTTTGGCTATTTGACATCCCTTGAGATTCCAAATGAATTCCAGGATAGATTTTTCTATTGCCTCAAAACCCACCATTGGAATTTTGATAAAGATTGAATTGAATTTCTTGAAACGATTGCTTCAGATGATATTGACATCTTAACAATATTAAATCTTTCAATCCATGAACACAGAATGTCTTCCTATTTATTTGTGTCTTTTACAATTCCTTTCAGTAACAATTTGTAGTTTTGAGTGTGCAGGTATACCTCATTTTATTGTGCTGTACAGATATTTCATCTTTTTATAAATTGAAGGCAAGACCCTCTACCAGCAAAAAGATTATGACTTGCTTCATTGTGATGGTTTGGAACCAAACCCTCAATGTCTCTGAGATATGCCTGTACACATCTTTTCTTCCTTGATTAAGTTTATTCCTATGTATCATATACTTTTTGATGCTATTATAAATGGAATTGTGTTGTGACCTTTAAAAAAAAATTACTGATGACCCTGACTGGCGTAGCTCAGTGGATTGAGCACGGGCCTGCAAACCAGGCGATCATGGTTCGATTCCCAGTCAGGGCACATGCCTGGGAGCAGGCCAGTTCCCAGCAGGGGACGCACGAGAGGCAACCATACATTGGTATTTCTCTCCCTCTCTCCTTTCCTTCCCTCTAAAGATAAATAAATAAAATATTTTTAAAAAATTACTGATGAGGTTGTACAACTTTAAGTTTATATGGTACATACAGTTTTGAAACTTGTTTCATTGACTTAATACAGCTAGAATGCCTTATTTTATTTTTATTGTAAATTGCATGGTGCATGGGGGTGTTGCATGAGTGTCTTTAAAGAATAAAGCAAAGAGAGCTTTTCAAAACTGTAGCATGTAAGGTACAGTTTTTTTCAAGATTTTATTTATTTATTTTGAGACAGAGAGTATGGGATGGAGAAAGAGAGGGAGAGAGGGAGAGAAACATCAATATGTGGTTGCCTCTCACACTCCCCCCACTGGGGACCTGGCCTGCAACCCAGGCATGGACCCTGACTGGGACTCAAACTGGCAACCCTTTGGTTCACAGGCTGGTGCTCAATCAACTGAGCCACACCAGCCAAGGTTAATGTATACTTTTATTAAAATGGATTAATTTTTCAGAATTCTGGCCAAGATAGATGCATAGGTAGATACACTTTGCCTTCTCACACAAACAAAAGAAGGACAACAACAAATGTAAAAATAAAAATAACCAGAACTGCTAGAAAATCGAACTGTATGGAAGTCCTACAACAAAGGAGTTAAAGAAGAAACATTCATCCAGACTGGTAGGAGGGGCAGAGATGGGCACCCAGGGTGAAGAGGACTCACAGCAAGGCTGTGGCTGGAGGACCAGGTGGTCCCACATCTGTGTGCAGATACACCAGGAGGAACAATGGGGGAGTGATACAGGCAGCATAACCCAGGGTCCCAGCATGGGAAAAGAAAGTTTCAAAATCTCTGGCTGAGGAAACCTGTGGGGGTTATGGTGGTGGGAGAAACTGCCAGCCTCCCAAGAGAGTTCATCTGAGAGACCCACAGGGCCCTAGAATGTACACCTTTCTGGT
Organism: Sturnira hondurensis; assembly: GCF_014824575.4. Classification (NCBI taxonomy): domain Eukaryota; kingdom Metazoa; phylum Chordata; class Mammalia; order Chiroptera; family Phyllostomidae; genus Sturnira; species Sturnira hondurensis. Next base: position 2,719,038 of record NW_028089713.1, on the reverse strand, counting down.
GCTGATTCCCACCCACCTGGGAATCAGCACCAGAAAGGCCCAATTTGTTTGTGGGTAGTGGAGGAAGTGACTAAGAGACTTCTGAGAGCTGAGCAAGCATCATTGTTCATTTTCTGACCCCTCCCCCACATACAGCACCACAATGCACCAACGTGGGTTGCCCCACCCTGGTGAATACCTAAGACTCTGCTCCTTACTATGTAATAGACATGCTGAGACAAATATATATATATATATATATATATATATATATATATATATCCCAAATGAAAGAATAAATCAAAGCTCCAAAAATTGAACTAAGTGATAAAGAGATAGCCAACCTACCAGATGCAGACTTCAAAACACTGGTAATCAGGATGCTCACAGAAATGGTTGACTTCCGCCAAGATGGAGGCATAGGTGGAAACACTGTGCCTTCTCCCACAACCAAGTTTGACTACAACAAAGGTTTGGAGAACAAACACAGCCAAAGAACAGAAAATTGAATTATACGGAAGTCCGACAACGAACCTTTCAACTGGGACGGTAAGACAGGCGGAGCCAGCAGCGGAGTGGGGTCGGGCAGGAAGGATCCCCTGACCTGGGCGCACAGGTGGCCTGGACCCAGTCAGAGCGTGGGGCAGACTGACTGAGGTTGTACATTTGCGCACAGTGAGACAGACCACGCGGGCCCCAGAGGGCGAGCCCAGTGGTGGAGGGCTGACGGCAGCGGCACACTCGCGTGCAGTGGGACAAAACGCGTGGGCCCTGGTAACGGTGGCAGCTGCGGCACCTGTGGGGGCCGTGGCGGGAGGTGGCAGACGGGATGCCATTGCTCCTCTCTGACCCCGCCCCCACATACAACGTCACAACCCAGCAACTTAGTTGCCCTGCTCTGGTGAACACCTAGGGCTCGGATCCTGCTACGTAACAGGCACAAACAGCCCAAAAGATGGCACAAGAAGAACTCAAAGTCCCAGAGCCAATAACTCTAAGCGACCAACAGATTGCCAGCCTCTCAGATGCACAGTTTAAGACACTGTTTATCAGGATGCTCACAGAACTGGTTGATTATAGTCACAAATTAGAGGAACATATGAAGGCTAAACTAATTGAAATGAAGGGAGATGCACAGGAAACCAATAGCGATGGAAAGGAAACTTGGAATCAAATCAATGGAATGGACCAGAAGGAAGAACAAAACATCCGACCAGAAAGGAAAGAAGAAATGAGAATTCAAAAAAATGAGGAGAGGCTTAGGAACCTCCAGGACATCTTTAAACGTTCCAACATCCGGATTATAGGGGTACCAGAAGGGGAAAAGGAACAGCCACGAGTGGAAAACATATTTGAACAAATAATAAAGGAGAACTTCCCCAGTCTGGCAAAGGAAATAGACTTCCAGGAAACCCAGGAAGCTCAGAGAGTCCCAAAGAAGTTGGACCCAAGAAGGAACACACCAAGGCACATCATCATTACATTAGCCAAGACTAAAATGAAGGAGAGAATCCCAGAAGCAGCAAGAGATAAGGGGACAGTCACCCACAAAGGAGTTTCCATCAGACTGTCAGCAGATTTCTCAAAAGAGACCTTACAGGCAAGAAGGGGCTGGAAAGAAGTATTCCAAGTCATGAAATCCAAAGACCTACAGCCAAGATTGCTTTAACCAGCAAAGCTTTCATTTAGAATGGAAGGACAGATAAAGTGCTTCTCAGATAAGGTCAAATTCAAGGAGTTCATCATCACCAAGCCCTTATTATATGAAATGCTAAAGGGACTTATATAAGAAAAAGAAGATGAAAAATATGAACAGTGAAAGGACAGCAAACACACAGTTATTAACAACCACACCTAAAACAAAAGCAAACCAAGAGGACAGCTAGATCACGAGTGGAACCATAGAAATGAAGAACATATGGAGGGTTAGCAACAGGGGGGTGGGAGGGGGAGAAGGGGGGAGAAGGCACAGAAAATAGCATAGATGGTAGGTATAAAATAGATAGGGGGGAGGGCGAGAATAGTGGGGGAAATATAGAATCCAAAGAACTTGAGACATGTGGTTATAAACTAAGGGGGGGAGAATGGTGGGGGAGGGAGGGTGCGGGTGGAGGGGATTGAAGGGGGGGAATAGAACAACTGTAATGGTATAATCAATAAAATATATTTTTTTAAAAAAAGAAAAATGTACAGGGAACCAACAGTGAATGGAAGGAAACTGGGACTCAAATCAACGGTTTGTACCAGGAGAAATAAACATCCAACCAGAACAGAATGAAGAAACAAGAATTCAAAAAAACATGAAGAGAGGCTTAGGAACCTGTGGAACAACTGAAAATATTACAACATCCGAATCATAGTGGTCCTAAAAGGAGAAGAGGAAGAGCTAGAAACTGAAAACTTATTTGAAAAACAAAAGTGAAGAACTTCCCAATCTGGCAAAGGAAATAGACTTCCAGGAAGTCCAGGAAGCCCAGAGAGTCCCAAAGAACTTGCATCCAAAGAGGAACACACCAAGGCACAGCATAATTAAATTAGCTAAGATTAAAGATAAGGAGAAAATCTTAAAAGCAATGAGAGAAAAGGAGACAGTCACCCACAAAGGAGTTCCCATAAGACTATCAGCTGATTTGTCAAAAGAAACCTTGCAGGAAAGAAGGGGCTGGAAAGAAGTATTCAAAGGCATAAAGAGCAAAGACCTACATCCAAGATTGCTCTATCCAGCAAAGCTTTCACTTAGAATGGAAGGGCAGATAAAGTGCTTCCCAGATAAGGTCAAGTGAAAGGAGTTCATCATCACCAAGCCCTTATCATATGAAATGTTAAAGGGGCTTATCTGAGAAAAAGAAGTTAATCAAAAGTATGAACAGTAAAATGACAATAAACTCACAACTATCAACAACTGAACCAAAAAACAAAAACAAAAACAAACTAAGCAAACACCAGGAACAGGAACAGAATCACAGAAATGGAGATCACATGGAGGGTTATCAGCAGGGAAGGGGAGGGGGAGGATGGAGGAAAAGATACAGGGAATAAGAAGCATAAATTATAGGTACAAAATAGATAGGGGGAGGTTAAGAATAGTATGGGAAATGGAAAAGCCAAAGAACTTATATGTATGACCCATGGACATCAACTAAGGTGCGGGACTGCTGGTGGGAGGTGGGGTGCAGGGCAGAGGGGAATAAAGGGGAGAATAAAATGGGACAACTTTAATAGCATAAGCCATAAAATATATTTTAAAAAGTTGATGACATTGGTATAACTATACTTGATCCATTCCCTTTTACATATATAAACAAAGTTTCTGAGCATTTATAAAAAATTGATTAATTTTTAAAATTTGAAGTTGGCTCAATTTTTAAAAAGAAAATATATAGTAATTTTTAAAGAGAAAAAATTAACTAACATCTTAAAATTGATTCTCACAATCTCTATGAAATTGGAATTATTGCTATGCTTTTACAGATAGTTGTAAAACATTAACGGTCTGTTAAGAGGCAGAACTGTAAAAACAAAACAAAGACAAAATAATTGAGACTAGACTTGCTGGGTGTGTTTACAAATGAAAGAACTTGAAGCAACACAGTCACATTCTGGGTAGTTAATCTTTCATAATCTGTTACTCTACAGACTGTAAAAGGATTAGGACCAGTTCCAATAGAGAAATATGGCCAAGGGCTTCCTCAAAAGAATTTTTAAAAATACTGAAATGAGATTTATTGTTCACATTACAGACCTCACTCGATTTCTAGGCCAGGCCAGTGCCATCTCCCCGGGTGTCTCCTTCGGCAGAGCTGGATTCTGCGAGGTCCCAGTGCAACACCTTCTCTGTCAATGGGTTTGCCCAGCTGCCCAGAACCCGCCTCCTACTGATAATGGCTGGTTCCTCCTGTTTCTGATAAACTCCGTGATCTGTCTGGGCTTGTTTCCTGCTTCCACCTCCCAGTGATGCCTGTTTGAATCCAAACCAATCTCTTACGGCCCAGGAAACTGGGTAGAATACAACCCCCTTGGGTCATTGCAAAGGGTTTGGGTTCTTTCCCTCCATATTGCGTGACTTTTTCTATCCTCAGAGACACTAAGTTGAGGATCTGGAAGTATGTCTGCTTTGTCATGATGATTTTATAGGCTGGGATATTGTGGAGGAGGACCACAACCGTATTCTTTCATCTGAACGACAGCGGTATTTTACAAATACCTATGCCTGTTACAAAACTATCTGGTCTTAGCTTACCTCTACCGCAGAAATACATCATCAGTTCCAGTTCTGACGACCCATCCATTCCCTCTGTCTCCCTTAGGTAGGTGTTTTTTGTGTGTGTGGAAACAAAATATGAACATTTTATTGGGTTTTCATTTTGTTTTGTTGAAATACCCATATGTTCATCCTGTAAACACTTAAGAACAGCCTCTTGCTCATTTTGTAGAAACAGTATAAGTTTTTCAAATTCACAGTTTATGTCTTTTCTCCTATAGTGTACTTTTTTCTGTAACAGGGATTTGCTGGTTTACACAGTTACTGCTTTCCCAACCTGCCCCACACTTGCCTTCAAGGGCTGGTGCAATTCCACAGATTGCCTGTGATGTGCGCAGCCTGCTTTTGTGGGCTACACTTAGCGCCTCCAGTGTTCAGTGGAGAAACTGCAGCACGGACACAAACCCTCTGGTGGGGCGGGGTGGGGGGGCGCGGGGGGGATGTCAGAAGCGGTTTCTCATACAAACCTCAGACCTTCCTCTTGGTCTCTTGCAACTGTCCCAGGGTAGCTTAGCTATTTCAGTTCAGTTACTAGTCTGGGGTTGCTGCTGAAGTTCTTCTTGGGGCACAAGCATGGCAGAGGTTGGGGGGAGGGAGTGGGTATGCATGTCACCAGGAGTGACTGAAGTGTCTGCAGCCCCATGGATCTGGGCAGACAGGGCAGTGCGTCCCTGCTGGAAAAAAGGAAAAGAGGAGGCTCTGGTAACTTCAGGGAGTCCTGGCTCTCCAGGGCACCACCTAGTTAGAAGCAGGGGTCTCCCCAGACCTCAGAGACAGACTGGCTTTAGGTCTCCCTGTCATGGCAGGCTGATGGCTGCCCTATTTAGCAACAACCTCAACCTGTAGCTCCAGAGCAGCTGGGAAGAAGAGTCCATGGCCTGTAACTGTTGCAGATGAGCTGGGCTGCCCCAACCCCTACTCTGTCACTTGCATTAACTGAAGCCAGGTTCGAGGTCTTTCTTGCTCCAGAAAGGAAAGCTGTATCTCTCGGAGCAGATGGGTGGGCCCCCTGAACCAAGGCTGTGCAGGGACTCTTGGGACACCATTCATCTCTCTCTCACACACATACACAGACCTCTCTCTCTCTCTGTCTCTCTCTCAACAATCAACAAATGTACAGAAAAGTTGCAAATATAGTACAAAATTTTTTCTTGAACTATTTGAGAGTAGTTGCCACAGGTTATCACATTATCCCTGAATAATTTTTTGTGGTTTACCTTTATTCTCCTATGTAGCCAGAATACAACCATCAAAGTCAGGAAGTTAACACTGACACATCACTACCACCCAAACTGAGACCGTATTTAAGCTTCATCAGTTGTTCCAGTAATATCATTTTTAACAAAAGGATCTCTAGTTCAGAACCACATGTGGCATTTGGTTTCTATGTCTCTTTAGTCTCATGTTTGGAATGGTACCTCAGTCTTTCCTTAACGTGGCTCTGACACTTGCAAAGATTTGGGCCATCTGTCCCTCTATTTGGACTTGTCCGATGTTTGCTCATGACTAGACTCTGGTTACGCAGAAATATTTACAAGGTGGGAAGCTGTGTTCTCCTCATTGCATTTGTTAGGTGATGCATGACTCAGTTTGGCCCATTACTGATCATGTTTCTTTAACCACTTGATTAAGGTGATGTCTGTCAGGTTCCTCCGCTATGAAGTTCCTTTCTACCCCCTGCCCTGACCCTGCCAGGACACCCTCCTTGCTCTACCTTGGCACGAAGCCTACCCCACTGTGAAGCCCCTCCACCTAGCTGGGGTTCTGATACCTGCCCTGGCACCTCACCCCCTTTCTACCTAATTGCTTTAGTGCTGAATTGTTTGGGAAAAGGAAGGAGAAAAATGGGGAGAGAAAGAACCTCCTTCACTTTTCAACACTAACAAGCACATGGTGCCAGGCATGGTCTAGGCACTTGAAGTCTTCTTAACTCACTGAATGTTCGTAACTGCCTGTGAGCGAGGAATGCTGACAGGATTCCTCATTTCACAGGCAGAACTGAAACGCAGCGATCAAGTCTGTTGCCCAGGGCACCAGCCCGCCGCTGGCAGACCAGGCTTTGGTCCCAGTAGTCCACCTCTCAAACAAGTGCCTTTAATCAGGCCAGTCCAGTCCACTTCCTCCCCCATACTCCTCCACGGAGCTCGCTCTTGCTTTGGCCATCTGTGATGTCTGTGACCTCAAATCCAATGGACAGGTGTCAGTCCTCATCGCTTAGTAGTTGGCCACGCCCTTCTTGAAACAGCCTTTCTCTTGGGTTCCACGACAGCATGTTGCTGTGGCCTTCCTGCTGCCTGACCACTCGGCCCCAGTCTCTTGCCCTTTCCCACTTCTCTCTCTTTCTCTTGGGATTCGAATTGCTCAGGGCTTTGGCCCAAGTTCACATCTCATTCTGTTTTCCCACGTATGCCCATGTCTTTACGGATCACTTACGTGCAAAGAATGTTGATATTTATCTTTAATATATTATATTTATTTAGCCCAAATAAATAAATAAGAATGAGTTTGAGCTTCCAAGCTCATATCCAACTGTCTACTTAGCGTATTTGCTTGTTTTTTTCTCAAGACATCTTGAACTCAACAGGTGCAAACTCAGCTATTGATTTTCCTTAAACTTGTACCTCCCTCGGTTTTCCTCATACGAATGAAAATGTCACCACCACCCACCCAGCAGCTTGTAGCGGAAGCCTGAGAGCCATCACTGAATCTCCTTGCTACTCACTCAGTCAGCTAAGTTTTACTGCTTCTCCTTCCCAAATATACCTTGAAATCTGTCTGTGTCACTCCACTCTTACCATTTAATTCCAGGCCACCCTCATGTCTGTTCTGGACCATCCAACCTTCTCCTGCCAGCCTGTGCTTCACTCTTGCCACCCTCTTATCCCTTCTCCACACAGCAGTTACCAGTCGCGGAGAATATAGCATCCAATCATATGCGTGCACAGCGCAGAACCCTTCACAGCTCCCCACTGGGCTAAGATGAAACATCCATTTCCTCTGCTCACAAGCCCTGCACGACGGGGCCTAGGCCTGCTTGTCCAGCTTCATCTCCTGCCTCTGTCCCCTTACCTGCCACACTCTAACCACATCACTGTTTCGGTGATGAGCCTCCTGCTTTAGGACCTTGCCTGGGACTATGCAATTTCCTCCCATTTGTCATCTGCCCAATGCACACCCATCCTTCAGGTCTCAATGCAAATGTCAGTCCCCAGGGAAACCCATTCCATAATTCATTCCCTGACCTAAACCTGGTTCCCTCCTTTCTTTCCTTCATGGAATTCGGCACATTCTTCATCAGATTTAGCACATTTTGGTTTAATAAAATGTTGGCTTGCCACTGGGCTCAGACCTCAGCCCTGTTTTCTCTGTGTTTTTACAAATATTAACATCAGTTATTCTCAACTGGGGAGGGGTGATTTTGTTTCTTGGGACACTTGGGAATGCCTGGAGACATTTTTTATTGTCACAACTAGGAATGGGAGTGTGCTACTGGCATCTAGTGTATAGAGGCCAGGGATGCTGCTAAAACCCTATAATGCACAGGACAGACCCCACAATGAAGAATTACCCTGTCCCAGCACTGGCTGGTGTGGCTTAGTGGATTGAATGCCAGCCTGCCAACCAAAGGGAAACTGGTCTGACTCCCAGTCAGGGCGCCTAGGTTGCAGACCAGGTCCCCAGTAGGGAGCTCGGGAGAGGCCACCACACATTGATGTTTCTCTCCCTCTCTCTCTCTCTCTCTTGCTCTGTCTAAAAATAAATGAATACAATCTTTAAAATCCTTTTTTTTAAATTACCCTGCCTCCAAATGTCAGTAGTGGGGAGGCCGGGAAATTGTGCCCCAAATGATCTCAAAGAGCGTCATGGTTTTAAATACCATCTATATGTGGACAACTCCCAAATTCTTCTCTCCACCCCAGACTCATTCACCTGACTACCTGCTTGACATCTCACCTGGATGCCTAAGAACAGCACACCAAACTCAACCCTTCAAATCTCTCTGGTTAAAAATATTGGAGGCGTTCCTGTCTTTCTCCCCCACTCCACATCCATCAGTGAACCCTTCTAACAATGCGCTCCGAACAGATCCAGCCGGGTCACTCCCTGCTGGTGCACTGCTACCACCTTGGTCCCCTCTCCCCTCCCCCACTGCAGCCCTGCTCTCCCGGTTGCTGACCCAGCCCCTACTGTCTATTCTCAACCCAATACGCAGAGTGATCTTTTAAAAAATAGAATAGATTTATTGATTCCAGAGAGAGAGAGAAACATTGATGTGAACGCAAAACATCAGTTGGTTGCCTCCTGCATACACCCCAACCAGGGACTGAACCTGCAACCCGGGTATGTGTCCTGACCAGGAAACAGACCCACAACCTTTTGGTGAATGGGACGACACTCCAGCTGACTGAGCCACACCAGCTGGGCCACAGTGATCTTTTAAAAAGACAAATAGATAACATCAATCCTTTGCACAAAACCCTCCAAAGGCTTCCCATCTTATGGAGACAAAAGTGAAACTTTTACAGTCTGGCTTCTCAGTGGCCTCCCTAACTAGACCCCCTACTGCTCTCTCCTTGACTCACTTTGCTCCAGCAACACCAGCCTCCTTGTTGAATACACTAAGTATGCCAATGCCTCGAGGCCTTTGCACGGGCTGTCCCCTCTTCCTAGAACATTTCCCCTCCAGACAGCTGCATGGCTCTACTTCCTCACTTCCTGTGGGTCTCTGTACAAAGGGCCCCTTCTCAGTGAAGCCTTTCCTGACCACTGTGTACAAAACAGTAACCCTTCCTTCCTCTCCCTAGCCTACTTACCTGTTTTATTTCTGTCCAGAGGATGTATCACCACCTGTCATACTACATACTGACTTTGTTATCTGGTAATCTCCTGTTTCCCCACCATAAACTGTAAGCAGGGGATATGTCCGTTTATTCACTCTATGCCCAGCAGAGTGTTCCGGACAAGAGGAGACAGAGTTGTTCAGTGACAGGCAGGCTACTTCCTTGCCCTCTCCCAAAGGAAGGAGAAGATTGTTTAGAAGTGAAGATGTGGTGATTTGGAGAGTGGAGTGGAGTTTATTTCCTGACAAGAAGGGACCAGGGCCACAGGGGACCCTGAGAGTTGGTGGGGGAAAAGATGTCTGAATGGGCAGCAGCCTCCTGGGTCCACGTTTGCAGCATCCCAGGTCTAAGAACCCCAAGTGGGAAAGGCACCAGCTTAGTGGTGGACCTGCCAGTTCCCCCAGGTGCCAGCCTTTGGCTACCTGAGGACCCTGAGCAACCCCCACCCATTGGAAGGTAGAGGAGCCACACCCGGCCACGGCCCTGCTGCAGGGAACATGCCAACATGACAACTCCATGGCTCCAGAGGTCACCTCACAGGTTTCCTACAAAAGGAAACCCAGCTGGGAGGGGCATCATCTCGGCCCCCACCTAGCCCAGACACCCCATTCCAGCCCAGCCCCTCTGCAGCAGGGCCCCTCACACTCACTCTGCCACTCGGTAACGGAGATCATGCCGCAGGCTGCCAGGGGGGCCTTCTGGAGTCGAAGCTGGCCAGGGGTGAGGAGCGCAGAGAACCTCGCTCGTTCGCGTTAAAACCGAAGCTGAACCTTGGTAAGTTGTGAAGGGAGCCAAGGTAAATCATTAACTCTCCCTCGACTACACTCACAGACAAAGCGCTGCTGAAGGTCCCAGGCTTCCTTCTTCTGGTTCTTCCCAGAGGGCGATGCCACTCCACGGCTGGCCACCTGGAGCATCTTATATCCCTTCCTGACTCTTCTATTGCATCCCCACCCCCACGCCCTTGGGTTGGGGTCAGTTGCTTCCTACTCCTCCACAAAACTTGGACTGTATGTAAAAGAACTGAGACCTAGGGGTCCCCATGCTCTTCATTGGGTTTGGTGGAGCACGTAGGAAGAGCTGGAAGCTGTGATTCTCTTTGGAAAAGTAGGAAATTCATATTGTAACTAGTTTGCATGTTTTGTGCTAGTACCCATGCTATACCCTAGGGGGCGACAAGCAGCTGAGTAAAACTTGCCGTGGCTAGTCTCAGAGGAGCGCCAGACTGAGTTAAATCTAGGACAAAAGCACCCCAGAGGTGTTAGGTAACGAGGGCTCCGACCTTCTTCCGCGCCGCCCCCCCCCCGCCCCCCGCTTTGGGCTGTGGGGTTGAGTTATAGGAGTTAAAAGATGAATTTGGACTTGGGATGGGGCTGGACTCTTGAGCAATCCTGGTGCTGGTCTTCCTACCAGTCGTGTAGATGTGAGTGCACCCTCTTCTCCCTCTGTGGGCCTGGAGAAAAGAGGAGTGGACGGCTCCTAACACCCCTTCTCCCATGGTAGAGCAGTGCCTCTCATACCTGTTAGACCCCTTTACAATGTGCCCTCTGTCCTGAAATGAAGTTCATAGATGATATGACCAATCCACACACATCATTTTTATTTTATTTTACATGTCTTCAAGTTTATTTTTAAATATATTTTATTGATTATACCATTACAGTTGTTCTATTCCCCCCTTCATTCCCCTCCACCCTGCACACCCCCTCCTGCACCACTCCCCCCCTTTAGTTTATGACCATGTGTCTCAAGTTCTTTAGATTCTATATTCCCCCACTGTTCTTGCCCCCCCCTATTTTCTACCTATTGTCTATGCTATTTTCTGTACCTTCTCCCCCTTCTCCCCCTTCTCCCCCTTCTCCCCCTTCTCCTCCTCCCACTCCCCTGTTGCTTACCCTCCATGTGTTCTTCATTTCTATGGTTCCACTCCTGATCTAGCTATCCTCTTGGTTTGCTTTTGTTTTAGGTGTGGTTGTTAATAATTGTGAGTTTGCTGTCCTTTCACTGTTCATATTTTTCATCTTCTGTTTCTTATATAAGTCCCTTTAACATTCCATATAATAAGGGCTTGGTGATGATGAACTCCTTGAATTTGACCTTATCTGAGAAGCACTTCATCTGTCCTTCCATTCTAAATGAAAGCTTTGCTGGATAGAGCAATCTTGGCTGTAGGTCTTTGGATTTCATGACTTGGAATACTTCTTTCCAGCCCCTTCTTGCCTGTAAGGTCTCTTTTGAGAAATTCGCTGACAGTCTGATGGGAACTCCTTTGTAGGTGACTGTCCCCTTATCTCTTGCTGCTTCTAGGATTCTCTCCTTCATTTTAATCTTGGCTAATGTAATTATGTGCCTTGGTGAGTTCCTTCTTGGGTCCAACTTCTTTGGGACTCTCAGAGCTTCCTGGATGTCCTGGCAGTCTATTTCCTTTGCCAGACTGGGGAAGTTCTCCTTTATTATTTGTTCAAATAGTTTTTCCATTCGTGGCTATTTCTTTCCCTTTCTGGTACCCCTATAATTCTGATGTTGGAATGTTTAAAGATGTCCTGGAGGTTCCTAAGGCTGTCTTTTTTGAATTCTTGTTTCTTCATTCTTTTCTGGTTGGATGTTTCGTTCTTCCTTCTGGTCCACTCCATTGATTTGAGTCCCAGTTTCCTTTTCATCACTATTGGTTTCCTGTTCATTTCCCTTCATTTCAATTAGTTTAGCCTTCATATGTTCCTCTAATTTGTGACTATAATCAACCAGTTCTGTGAGCATCCTGATCATCAGTAGTTTGAACTGTGCATCTGAGAGGTTCGCTATTTCTTTTTCACTTAGAGTTATTGGCTCTGGGGCTTTGAGTTCTTCTTGAGCCATATTTTGGACTGTTTGTGCCTGTTACGTATAAGGAGCCCTAGGTGTTCACCAGGGCGGGGCAACTCAGTCGCTGGGTTGTGATGCTGTATGTGGGGGCAGGGGTCAAAGGAAAGCAATGGCAGTCCCCTCTGCCGCCTCCCACTGGGGGCCTTGTGGTCTGTCCCACTGCACTTGAAAGTGCGACCATGGTCAGCCCGCTGCCTTGCACACTCACTGGGTTCACCGGCTGGGGCCTGCGCGGTCCGTCTCACTGTTCACTCCTCTGCTGGTTTATCTGCGCACAAATGTGTGACTGCGGTCAGCCTGCCCTGCACCCTCACTGGGTCCACGCTGCTACCCCGGCTGCCTGTGCACCTGGGTCGGGGGAATCTTTCCTGCCTGACCCTGCTCCACTGCTGGCTCCGCCCCTCTTACCAGTCCGGTTGAACCGTTCGTTGTTGTTGGACTTCCGTATAGTTCAATTTTCTGTTCTTTGGTTGTGTCTTTATTTACTAATCCTTTGTTGTATTCAAACTTGGTTGTGGGAGAAGGCACAGTGTTTCCACCTACGCCTCCATCTTGGTGGAAGTCTACACACATGATTTTAAAAATGCAAATAAAGCTAATTATAATAAAAGAGAAAAAATAAGTTACAATAAAACATAGTGTCCCCCAATATATAAATGCTTAGACAAGACTCAGCAGAAGACATAAATGAAACAGACAGATTACTTGCACTTCTGTATAATAAATACACTTGAATGTAAGAGAAATAGAAGACCAGAGCCATTATGTAATTTTTAAAAAACCAGAAGAGTAATAAGGAGTAAATACTATTGTAGACTCAAAATTAATGTTAAGTGAATAGTAGCAGACAAGATGTACTTGCACATAAAAGGGGGAAATAACCTAAATTGAAGTAGGAATAATGAAGCAAGGCAAATTAGAGATGGCCAACTAGAGAGAATGAGGAAGCACAATGTGAGCGCAGAGGAACTGGTTCCTCCGTGTGTGGTTAAGGCAGCTCCCTGTGCTATGGCCTCGTGTGCGGCCAAGGGGACGTGTCACAGACACATGAATCTCCGTCTTAAAACGCCATTATGTGTTGAAGGAAAATTCAGTTTGTAGGGTCTTAAAAGACCTTGGAGCTCATATATTAGTAGACAATGGAGAATAAAGGATGGATTGGAAAGAAAAAATGGTGATATACGTGGTTTAAAGCAATTGCATGTGGGCCCCTGACACAGTGTCAGAAAAAGACAAAAAAAAAGAAATAACAGGCAATTCCCCAGAACATTTTTAATAATATTTTATTTATTTTTAGAGAAGGACAGGGAGGGAGAGAAACATCAATGTGTGGCTGTCCCTCACATGCCCCCCACTGGGGCCCTGGCCCACAACCCCAGCCATGTGCCCTGACTGGGAATCAAACCAGCGACCCTTTGGTTCACAGGCCAACGCTCAATCCACTGAGCTTCACCAGCCAGGGCCAGGGCACGTTTTTTTTAACCACACATAATCCTTACAACATAGGTGTCCATCCCAGGGCTGCAAAAACTTTAAAAGATATAAAAGATGGCACTAAAATGAAATAATTTTTAGAAATAGTGATTAAAGAGATCCAATGAAATCCCCTGTGTTTCAATTGTCTTTGATTTCATGCCTTTTGAGTCTCTCAGATCTCCTCTGTTAAATATTTACATTCGGTCTCTTATTTAGTCAAAAATTATTGCATTGGGACCATTCCCAACCAAATACACAGGGCTGAAATGTTATATTGTGTAGACATAATGTATTGTGCAGTGTATTACTCAATAATTTTGAGACAACTTCCTTTAAGTTACTTCTTTATAATAAGCATCTTCTAACTTACTGAGTTATTCAGGAAACATAAAAACCTTGGAAGCTTTAAAAATGTTTCAGTGCTACTATGAATTGCACACTTACATGGTACCAGGTGAAGCCCACCTGTGCACTATAAAGTTCCGTAGGGCACAAGGTCAGTGATTATTGCGGAAATCTGTCCTGTGCATCGCAGCCGCTAAAAACCAGAGTTTTGCCCCCTTAGCCCTGAGATGACTTGAGCTCCTCCCAAACTTTCCAAAGTCCCCCCAGGGGTTGTGTCACCTTCATTGAAACCACTGGTCAATTAAGAGTTCTGACTCTAAAGTCAGAGTACTCTGGGCTTCATCCTTGAGACCTTGGACATCTTACCTATCCTTTCTGTGCCTCAGTTTCTTGGATAATGATAGTACCTTTCACATGGAGATAAAACAAGGACTAGTGAGTAAATTCATGTAATGGGCTGAGGACCTGGTACCTGGCACATAGACACTTTGTGAGTCATTGTTATTACTCTTCTCGCCACAGCGCCATCATGTGTTGAGGTAAAATTCAGTTTGTAGGATCTTAAAAGGCCTTGAGTAATTGAGATTACTCTTCTCGTATAGTTGTAATAATCACCGGTTATTAACATTATTGTTATCAGTATCCTAGTAACTGCTCTTACAGGAAAGGCTTCTGCTCTCCTTTTGAGCTTCGGTTCTAAACTGCTTCCACAGGTGTACGTAGCAGCTTGGGACGCTCTCTCCCAGCCATGGAGCCTGCGTGGAGCTCTGAACCGAGCTCTCCTGAAATGGGCCCTCCTGGGCTGCTTCTCAGGTGGCAGCCCTGGGTACTGGAGCCAGGCCCAGAGGGGTTTCCACTGCCGACCTCCTACCTCCCGGGGAGGAGCCTCTTCCCAGGGGCAATCCCTGGGGGGAGGATTCTGGCCCAGGGCTGATCCTTAGTCTGTGGCATCCCCTGCCCTGGCCACCATGGGAAAGGCCTGGGGAAGTGTCCCGCGCCCTGAGACTGGAGGAGCAGAAGTGGAGAGGGAAAAGACGTCTCAGAGGGCTAAACAGCAGGAGCCCTGGTGACATCTTTGAGTGAAGGGGGAGGCGTAGAGAAACATGCTCCCTCTTCCCTCATTATGCTCCTGAAGGAGGTCAAGGGACTGCACAGATCACTGCCCCCTCCTCACATTTGTAAGTGAATTCATACTTTCCAAGTGTTTTTCTTCTATTCGCTCATATGAATTTCTTGAGAGCCCTATAATGTGGGATAAATACCCCCATATCACAGATGAGGAAACTGGAACTCAAGGATTTTAGTGACTTGCGCGCATCTTCATGGAGCTAGCAAGGAGCCCGGGAGTTGAGCACCATAGAATCTTCTCTCCACTCAGTCTCAACAACGTGGGGGGCCAGCCCTTCATATTGAAAGGGGTGAGAGGTGAGGCTGGCCCGGTTCCCTGGCAGCGACAGGCCAAAGCTAGGCTGCCTTCCTGACACTAATATGCCATCATTCAAGAATAACTAAATGGCCACACGGTTGCAGAGCACCACTCCTAAAAGGGCATTCTGCTAGCTGCTGTTTTATTGACATTTCCTGAGTGCCACCCCCTTTTACAGCCCAGCCTGTCTCCATCTGAGGGCTGAGCTGGGCCCCAATGTGGAGTGGAAAGGGACCTGTGGGCATCATCCCTGGAGAGCAGCAGCCTTGTCTGCGGGTACAGTGACACCCAGTGGTGCTCTGTGCCCTCTCACCTGCCACCGCCCCTCAGGCTGTGGGCTCTGGCCTCCCTGGGGCTGCAGATACGGACACAATATACCTCCCCAACCAAAAAGGCCTGTCTTCAGCCTGCATCCGGTCCCAACCTTCCCTGATTCACAAAGGACATGGGGGTTTATAGTACTCCCTGGGATCTTACAAAGCCCCCCAAAGAGTCACTTCATTGGCACCTATTCCACTAGCCCCTCAGGGATGAGGACAGGTGTCTGGGGTTCAAAGCCAGCCATTAGAACCAGACCAAGGCAAAATCACAAATTGGAGGAAGCTTGCCCTCCCATCTCCTCTTTCTCAATCTTCTTCTGTTCCTTGAACTATTAGTACCCCCCTCTCTCCCCAGACATCCTGCATGAGTCCAGCTGAGGCCCACCACTGTCCAGGCTTCTTGACTCATTGTTCACAGAAAGAATTCAACTTGAGAAGCTTTAGTTCAGTCTTCTGCACTGTCAATAACTGATAACCACTGACTGATTACCCGCCAAGAGAAATAAACCAAAGGCATTGAGGCCGGATGAAAAGAATTTGGGTGGCCTTTCTGACATCCCCTCCCCAAAATCATAGACCTTCTTGTATCCCAAAGTAGGAATGCAGGGCATTGTGTAGTAATCGAGAAAGGCTGAGAATTATTTTTCTTCTCCTACTGTCCT
The DNA here is from genome assembly GCF_014824575.4 of Sturnira hondurensis. Taxonomy (NCBI): domain Eukaryota; kingdom Metazoa; phylum Chordata; class Mammalia; order Chiroptera; family Phyllostomidae; genus Sturnira; species Sturnira hondurensis. The sequence continues at coordinate 2,702,866 of NW_028089713.1, read as the reverse complement.
ACCCTCAGCCTCAGAGACCAAATCAAGGAGAAAGTTCAAGGGCATAAAGCATCTGATACTCCCAGTGTACAGGAGAGTGGGACAGGCCTTGATCTGGGGCCACCGGAGCCAAAAAGATGACCGCGGTGTTGGCAGCATGCCATCAAGCCTGGTGTACAGGGAGGTGCACAGAGAACGCTGGATTTGCTGCCTGGGCAGGGGATGCAGCCTGATGCAGAGGGCTGGGCTGGGGGTACACGTGCTTTAAACCCAGCTCTGCTCTTAGGAAGGCCTGGCCCCGGGGCCCTCATAAATTACCACGAACCCTGAGGCCTGCCAAAGGCAGACATGGACACAGAATGTGAGAGACGCACCACTTGTACGAACCATTTTATTTCCTGCACTGGGTTTATACAAACTTGCAATATACAAATGCAGATCTCACGCGGGGTTCTTCAGTCCCTTTTTCTAAAAAGAATGCTGCTGAGAGCAGACCCGATGGCTAGACTGTCAGTCAGGGTGCCCCTCCCTGGGGGGAGGAGACCTGACGGCTAGAAAGATGCTAAAGGGCTGCGACAGCTGTTCATTCCCCTGACAGAGATGCCCTCTATTTAACCTTAACTCTCCTTCTAAGGTCACTTTTATACTAAATAAAGACAAGGAGATCATACATTTCCTTGCATGGTTTGTTGTCTAATACTAGCAAATCAGATTGGCCCCAATATGTGCATAAATAGCTATATGGATATATGTATATTTCATATTTTTCCTTAGTTTTAAGAGCTTCCTGGTTGGGGGCAGTGGCCAGAGGGGAAAGGAACTGGTTTCCTCCTGCTGTTTCAGCCCTGCCCCAAGAACATGCCTCTCACCAAGGCCGAAGGGCAAATGTGCACAGCTCACAACCTCAGAAAATCTTTAAAGTGACAGTAGCAATATTTGATTGCAGCCTCTTGGCTATGGATCAGGGAGGTAATGTGCTAATTGGGAAGGATCTGAATTAGTAACTAGGACTATACCCAGGTGGGTTACTCAGTCCTGGGCCTCCATCTGGGCCCCATTCATTCACTGCAAGATGCTGTAGGCTGGGAACTGGGGCCAGTAAGTGTCAAAAGTTGGGAGGTCAGGCTTCTAGTGCTGGCAGGAGCTCTGTGCTAGGTTCCAAACCCCCAGATTCCAGATCTGGACACAAGATTTCCATCTTTCCTAAATCTGTAAAAGCAAAAGCTGCCCACTTTCACAGTTAATAAGCAGTTTGGAAGGCTGAGCTGGCTCCGTTCAGCACCCAGGGACAGCCGGCTGCAGAAAAGCCCTGGGGTCCGTGGCCAAGGCTGAGCTGCTACATCATACGTGGGACCCGCCTCAGCCCAGAAGCTGACTTTGCAGTCTGGATGCCAGACCGAGGTACCAGGCCCTTAACAACAGGTGGTCCCAGAGAGAAACAGATGCCACAGACGTGACCAGACTAGAGAGAGGGCAAGTGAAATGGAGTGTGAGAAGTCCAAGGAACTTGAACAGTCTGCGCAGAAGGACCGGAATCCCAAACCATGTCCTTTGGCCTTTGCTCCATACCCTGGGTCCATCAAGGAACAGACTGACATTGTCGGTGCTGTTTGGCACAGGCTCCCATGAAGCTGCCCGCCCCTTCCAGCAGTGATCGGGGAGGAGGTTCCAGAGCGCATCTAGCAGTTGGTGCCTGCATGGGCGTGCCTCTGAACACTCATAAACACTTTCCTCTGGCGGAGGCACGTCCGACAACCCTAGAGGGTCATCAAGAGTGGACGGTGTAATCAAATCCTTAGACCAGGACTTCCCAGAGAGTGTCCTTCCCTGGCAAGATGTTCTCTGGGTGAGCTCTGGGGCCGGCCCCGTGCAGACCGGGAGGAAGGATGGGTAGAAGGGGGCTGCTGGGCAGAGGGAAGGTGGAGGGCTGGGCCTAGGGGCAGCCACCCCAGTTTCCTCACATTTGTCACCAAGTCCATTCAGACATTGCACACTTGAAAATAGATTTGCTTTATAATTAAAGCGTAAAATCAATCTGTCTTAAAATAAGTCTTTCTTTCCCCTTCTTTGGATCAAAAGGCATGGGGTACAGCTGCAACATGCTGGGAATGGTATGGAAAGTAAAAAAAAAAAAAAAAAAAAAAAATGAGCCCAGGCAGTTCTAGGAAAGGATCAGACATCCAAACAAATATATATATATATTACATATATATCTATAATATGTATAATTTCCATAAAACATATATTAAGGCATGTAAAGCAACATAAAGGGCCAGCTTTATGAAATAAGAGCTGAGAGAGGTGACAGACATATAGACATTAATCCTTGGTACTTTACATATATTTCTTAAAATATAATTTTTTTAAAAAAGGAGAGATAGACAAATGAAGGGGAAGGCATGGAAGGCCCTGAAAAATCTGTGTCTTGTGGATGGAGAAAGGTGTGGGGAAAGAGGAAGAGGGTTACCTCAGAGCCAACCCCACCTGCCAACCCGGGGCAGAAAGGACAGTTTGGGGTGCTTGAGCTGTGCTAATGATGAGACATGCAGCCCCAAACCTGCTAGAAGTGAGGACAAGTGGAATCCCCCTGGTCTGTAACCCCCCAGAAGCAGGAGACCATCCTAAGTACCTAGAATAGTGCCTGGTATGTAAAAGGTGCTCAGTAAGTGTTTTTTGAATGAACTGTCATCTTTACTTGCATATGAACCAGTAACTGTCCCAGCCCTGAAGGAGTGGAGAAGAATTTGTGGAAGAATTTGTGGAAGGTAAAAGAGTCGTTCTCGGGGCTGCTGGAGGTCAGGCTGGAGTCTCAGGACAGTGGCTCTGGCAAAGAGAAGGCCTGGGGACCAAGGCGGCTCGGTTGCACCCTCTCCCCTTCTTCTCCTCTGGCTACACTCATCTCAAGGTGGGTGACACAGAGAAGAATGCATTTGCTTCTGTCTCTCCCCCACAGGTCTCCCTGGGCAGGTGGATCCCAAAAGAGCCAACCTAGAAGGATCTCTGGAAGAGCCTCAGCTGGTCTTCACCTGGGATGCCTGGGACGTGGGGCCTGGAGCCTGGCCTCCCAGGTTCAGACTGCATTCCCTCTCGCTGAACATGCTCTCGCTGGCCCACAGCACATTCCAGTAAGGTCACAAAACACAGTTAGGAAAGATCCCAAAGCTGACCACACCCTGCATAAGACAGGTCCTTCTCTCTGTTCCCAAGACCAGGAGGGAAGACACATGCTGGGCCCAGACCTACGAAGGGCCATCTACGCCCCAGGCTGTCCTACCAGCCCCCTCACTCCCAACCCAGATCCCCGTGCCAAGTGCTTCAGCTGAAGGCAACCATGCACTCACTGGTGAGGCCTCCTGGGGCCCTGGCATCAGCAGGCCCGCTGACCCTGGGAACGGGGTGGGAAGGGCTGAGCCAACAGCCTGGCACTGTCCCTGGCACCATGCTCAGGCTCACCTCAGGAAACCATTCCCACCCCCACTTGGCACTGTCCCTGGCACCATGCTCAGGCTCACCTCAGGAAACCATTCCCACCCCCACTTCCATCTCTATCCTCTTACTTGCAAATGAGTCCCGCTGCTTCTTTCCCTCCCTTTTCCAGGACCTCTCCCTTCCTCTCTGCTCCCCTCCCAACTTCCTCCAGACCCTGCACAGACCTGCTGCTCTCTTTCCCAGCCTGCACCACCACCTCTGGGGGCCTGGGAGTCTCCCCATCTCTCGGCACCTTGTCTTTGGCTCAAGCAGTGTGGCCAGTCTCCACTGAACTGTGAAGGAGCACCCATAAGCAGAAATGTCAAAGCCTTGGGTATAGCTGGGGCAGTGTGGGGGGGGGCAGATGGGGGAAGAGGACGATGGTAGGTGCTGCCCTTCCTGTCAAGAAGGGCTGGACGAGGCAGAGTGCTCACCTTCTCTTCACCTCTAGTCCTAACCTAAGGTAACCCAGAGCATCTTTCCCACCACGGTGTCTTCTCCATCAGGGAATGTTCTAGTGGGGCCATCACAACCCCAGCCAGAGTCAGGCCCAGGCTCCCTGTGACTGGGGCATCAGACAGGATGCTCCCCACCCCACCATCTTGGACTTTGGCTGAGGACCACCATCCCCGTAGTGAGGGCTTCAGGGCCAGGTGTGGCAGGTGTGTGGACACCGAAGCACCTGCGTTCCTCTTGGCAGCAGCCCTGGCAGCTGGCAGTTTTCCCACGGGTGCCCAGGGGCTGGGGCCGGGGTGGGGCCAAGACCTCAGGAGGGCAGAGGAGGGCTTCAGCAGGTGGCTCTGGGGAGCTTCACAGCGTTGGCGGCAGCCTGGGCTTGCACTGAAGAAGAGATAACTCGGGTAAGAAAGGTGCCTCACAGAGCAGACCTCAGACAATCTTTCCAGCAGAGAGACCACTCTGTCTGTGAAGGCCTTGTGGGAACCCACGCCCTCGACCCTGAGAGAAGGGCAGAAATACCTAGACGTGGACATGCTTCTCCACTTGCCTGATACTGAGTGGCTGTGTGCTAGAGGTAAGGATGGTGCACAGCTTTTGGCTATAGATTCCGATGTTATTTTAATTTACGGTAAGGTCTGGGAGAAACAGCTTCTGGGTGCCCCTGAGGCAGGGCTGCTGTGTATCTCAACAGATGGAAGGCTTGTGGGCTGACAGGAGGACAGCAGGGGGTGTCTGAGGAGTCCCTTCCCAAGAGCGGACAAGGGAGACCTCAGCTCTGTTCCCTGTCTGCTTTCCGGGAAGCAAAGCCTGTTGGCATCGCAGCATCCAAGCCGCAGCCCGCCAGCCGGCCCTAGCGCAGCGCAGCACAGGGACAAGGGGGCTCAAGCAAAGGGCTGGCGAGGAGAGAGCGGCGCGGGCGCTGGGGCCAGGGGGAAGCAATGCTGGAATGAGGCGGTGCAGATGGCTCGGTGGGGCGAGGGCGAGGGCGGGGCTCCCACTCCGGGGGTGGGGGGCGGTGGGGTGAAACACAGTAGAGGAGTGCTTACGTCAGAGCTCAGACCCGCATGGTGTGGCTGCTGTCGGCGCCCCGTGGGGATTCAGACGGTAGGGGGTTGGCTGGTGAAGTCAGGGAAGCAGGGGAGGTGGGAGGGCTTGGGGTGGAGCATTGCACTGGAAACAGAAATGAACAGGGAAGTGAATCAGGGTGGGTGGGGTGAGCAGGTGAAGCCCTCCTCCAGGTGGGCGGGAGGTAGGGCAGGAGGTAAGCGGAAAGGAGAGCTGAGCCTGGGGACCTGCTCGAGCTAAGGCAGGGCCAGCCTTGTTCCAGGTGCCGTGGGGGAGAGCATGGGACCTCGGAGGAGACCTGGCAGATCTGGGCTCTTCTGAGAACCAGTGTGACTGTGGTGGTGGGCAAGGCCTGGCCGCTCTGGGCCTAAGGCTCCCCTGCCTTTGGGATGATAGGGAGGTTTGCACACCTCTCCACTCTTGTATGGATAGAATAGGGGATGGCACCTTATCTACGGTGATATTGCTATGATAATGATTAACAGTACAGTAAAATCACACCAATCCAAATCATCAGGCCCCCATTTGTGACTAGATCCAAGTGAAGTGATCACCCCGTTTGTTACTCAATTCCAGTACAATGGAGCTTTCTGAGAGGCTGAGAGTGAGTTCCGATACCTAGGCTTGAGGGCTCAGCCTGGGCCAGGCTGCAACTCAAGACCCCTTGTTCAACCCCTCCACCCCTGGGCAAATCGTTACAAACCAAAGTGGTGACTTTGAATTAATGAGATTTTACTGTATTACCAGGTTGAGAACAACGAGACGGGAGCTGGACTATCAGGACCAGCTCTGTGCAATCTTGGGCCCTTAGGCACCCTTTGCCCAGCTCTGAGGCAGGAGGGGGACGGAGAAAATGTCCTCACTCGGGAGGAGAGAAGAGCCAGACCTCAGCCAGGGTCACACATGCTTGCGGCAGGAGAGGCGTCCTGGCATCAACTCCCTCCCCACCTTGCCTTGGACCTCCTCACCTTCCCTGCCCTCTGCGTAGGACAAAGGGCCAGCCTGCCGCCCATCCCCTTGCACACACACACAGGTAGCAAAGACTGGGAACTCTCCTACGAGCGGGAGGTTATGTCTGCCCACGCACAACAGAGGCGTCGTGCATGGGACCCAGCAAAGCTGTATCTTTACCAGATACGTGTGTGTTTCTGCACTTCCACAGGGACCCAACACACCTACAAGTTCACGTACAGACCCATCACAAATGCTTCTGAAACACACACTGCTGTGCATGCCTGCATCACGGCGGTTAGTCCTCTGGCAACCTCAGCTTCTCAAACAGTCAAAAACTGAAACGCTAGGGCAGGGCTAGCTCCAGGGGGCCAGGTAGAAGGTACGATGTACACGTGGTGAAGCTCTTACACTTCACTCATGGGAGAGCTCCTTGGAGTCAGCCACCCGTGTTTATACACAGTTCTAGTAGGTGTTGACGGGCGGGGTTTCTAACCCATGGGAGAAGTAAAACAAGAACATTCTAAGAGAGAGGAAGCAAGAGGCCCACTGACATCCATAAGAAGGTACAACTGAAGAGAGAAAATCTTTTGTAAAAAGTAAACATAATAATTTTAAATGTGCAACAGTTTGGGAATATTTAATTAGCCATGAGTGGATCTGAACCAATTACCGCCCCTAACGGCATCCCTTCAACAGAGGTATGCAAAATAAGGGTATATACGATGATACTACAGAAGCAAGAGCAAGGAAGATTAATTATGTTGAGCGTACCCTACTTAAGAAGGCAGAGAAGTCCTAAGTATATATTATTAGAAATACATCCATTGAAATCATTAAAATTCATATATGTGTGAAGTATGTACTGGACAGATGTGAAGTTATAATTGTGTGTTCACAAGTACACATCTGCACGCACAAGTAACCAGTCACATGTACTCACATTCACGAGACTGTGCTCTCCCTCAGACTGCACACACAGGCAGGGGCTCGTGAATATCGAGATGTGTGCACACTGCACAACACACGCACATACCTGCTACCGTCCCCACACTGCGGACAGGGCCAGTCACACGTGCACACATGTGTTCACAGACTCTGCCTCCACCTTTGGACTATGCCCCCACATACAAGTGTCCATGCTCCAATGGCTCACCAAATACCACTTGTGCCCCCCAGTAACGGGTCTCCACACAGCACCCATAGACATTTTGCACACACGCACACAGACACACACACCCCCCTGTATTTGTACGCAAACATTCCTTCCCCCAGGCACCATACACTTGAATACACACAAAAACACGTGTATCTACAGACACTGCACATGACCTCAGGCTACACATACAAACTGAGTGCTGCCACATCTTCCCATACACCACGCAACTGGGTCTGCTCACATCGCATGTTCCTGCCACATGCTGCAACACTCATCACGGACCACACCATCCATGCCACCCACGCACACTCAGGTGCTAACTCTGCACCCTGGTCTGCTGCACTGTCCTCACGACCGCACCCAGCACCCGGTGTGCACAGGCCCCAGCGTGGACCTACGCCCACACTGTGCACCTGGGAACGGTCCTCGCTGTGCCTGGCAGATCTGCAGCTCCAGGGACCTGGGCCGTGGACCGTGGGCGGTGGGGACAGTGGGCTAAGTCTGAGGGCTGGCCCTGCCACGGCCATTTTTTACATAATTGGTGTTTTGGCAAAAGTCAGGTAACCATTTGCTTTCAGTGCACAGACCCCGAAATGGAAGCTGGTGTGTAGGGAAGGGGAATCGGATACACCAGGTGAGTTTTGTTTCCGTGGCACTTTTGGCTGGGGAACTGTAGTAGAGTGAGCCAGGGGCTGGGGTGGGGCAGAGGGAAGTATTAAAACAGTGTTGTATGCTCTAACCCGTGAAACAGGAAGTTTCCTTATGCTCAGAGCATGCAGAATTTGATCTTTGGAGGGTTCAAGTTCATTTCACAGCTAAACTACAGGGACATTTGACAAAGGCCTCCTTGACGCTGAACTGGTTCTGCTGCCTTTGGCTATAGGATGGGCTCCATAAGGCCCACCCTTCTCTTGCCCCCAAGTCCAACCCACTGATCGCCTTCTTCTGATATATCTCCAGGGACTTCCCCTGGCCACCAGCTAGTCTCCATTATAACTGAAGTGCCAGCAGGTTCTTCCCTAAGGCTTACTTAAAGCCCCTTCATTGTGGCCTAAAGCCCCTGGTTTCTGAGAATATCCATATTAAAATAGCTAGAAAAAGCACAAAGGGTCCCTGTTTCCACATCAGCTACCGCTGTTGCACCTGCGCCACCAACGTCACCCAGTGCCATCGCTCCCGCTGCAGGCCAGCCTCCACCGGCACTTGCCGAGTACCTGGCACTATGCTGGGTGTTCAGCACACAGTGTCCACTATGCACACGACCAAACAAGTATTTTGATTTGAACTTTACAGATGAGGAGCTGGAGCCCCAGAGAGCCAGAACTTGAACCCTCTTAATCACTAACATGCTCCTGGCCACCATCTTTACCTGCTTGTGGCCCGACTCTCAGCCAGGCTGCTGTCACTGTGGCCAGCACCCCTGTCTCTGCTTCCTTGACCAAAGTCATCCAACCTCACATCCTTCCAGGGCATCACTCTTGACTTGCCTTCAAAGCCCTCCCTCTCCCTCCCCTCCTTAACACCTTATTTTGATGGGAAGAAAATATTTCACCTCCCAATCTTCATGACTCAACCACTGTCCTTCCTCTACCTTTCATGCTCCCATTCACACAGAATCTCTTTAATTCTTCCCAACTTCATCCACTTCCTCCTTGCCAACCACACTCTGATTTACTCCAGGTGATGACTCAGGCTAAGCAGAAGTTAGTCCTGTTGACCTTAACCTCACAGTGTCCATTTGGTCCCTACTGCCCTTTGTACCAGTGTGAAGTCAATTCCTCAGACCATCATTTCTTAGCAGAAAAGTGGAATGGGGTCAGTAGCCAAAGGGGTGATCGTATCACTCTCAGCTCCTTGTTACCTGCACCGTCTTCTCTTATTCTTCCTCTCTGCATGCAGCAAGGATGGGAAATGAAAGGGTACCCTGGAATACCTGGCCCTCACACCAATCAAGTCAGTTATCACCTTTCTCTGTGCCTTTTCCAACCTGCCCAGGGAGAATGGCTCCCTTACTCCCCACACAGCCTCAGCCATTCCTCCATACAGGGCCCAGGAGGGTCATCACGGCTCTGAGCCCCTGCACATCAGCAACTCTGGCCCCTGTGCACCCCGAGCCTAGCACAGTGCGTGGTGCTCAACGGGTGCTCATCCTGACCTTGCGGAACTGCTCCCTCGCCCTGTTCCTCTCTCTCTCTGACCCCTGGTAGCACCGCGGCTCCTCCCCTGCACATGGTCAACCGTTCTCCCTGGCAGAGCGAGGCCCAGCCCCTCTCACCAGACAGCATGCGGCCCCTGCGGGAGGCCTCGGTCGCCAGGGCACAGGAGATTTCAATCCGCTTCTCCTGCTCCTGCAGCTGGCTCTCTGAGTCCTGGGGTACGTCCACAAGGTCCCCCTCGCCGACAGGCACCATGTTCTGCATACTGAAGAGGCACAGACACACAGACATGGTGGGGGGGACAGGATGGTCCAATTGGCTCATGGGGGGAATGTGTGAACTGAGGTTGGTGGGGGTGAGGAGGGGAAAGGGCATTGCAGACTCTGGTCCCCAACAAGGCTGTCCCCAGGGGAGTGGGACCTGGCAAAACACATGTTGGGACCCCTACCCACAATGTTTTAAAGTGAACTGGAAGGTTCAAGTGAAAAATCAGGGCTGCCTCGAAGGGGAGAAGAAGTCATGGGAGGGCAGCCCATCAGCTTGTCTTGATGAGAGTGTGTGCTCAAGCTCAGCGGTCCTTCAGGTACCCACGGGCACCTTCACTGCCCTGGCCGCAGGGCTGGGGCCAGTTCGCTGCCCTGAGCCACTGCCTCCATTTGCTCCATTCTGGGGAGGCTCAGGGTCCCCAGTGACATGGGCTGGAGTCAGTGGCACCTGTGCCCCAGGTGTCCTAGGTGCCAGGTGGGCAGAAGTAGAGGTTTACCCAGGCCAGTTACCTGGACTTGGCAATGAGCGTCTTGATCCTCTCCACCTTCTTCTGCTTCTCCTTCAACTCCTCAGGACTCAGGGGAGTGTCAGGCTCCAGATCAATGTACCGCTCAGGGATGAGGACTTTGTCTGGGGTGGAGAGCTGTGGAGGGACCAAGGTTACTGCCTTCATTCCCTACAGGGCTTCTGCCCCTCTCCACCCCCTGGACTCTGCTCACCTCCTTATTGATGTCCACGTCATAGTGTTGGGGCTCCAGCTCCATCTTGCGAAGTCGGGCAATTTCCTCCCTGGGTGTCTCATAGGCCTGCCCACCAGACTCTTCGGCCCGCAGGGCTGCCTCCAGGTTGGAGATGTCCACCTCATGTATGCTGCGGTGACGGCGCACCTAGGGGACATGGGCACCTCCACTGCTACTGGTGCCTCCAGGGAGCCCTCACCATGCTGTGTCCTCGCTGTCCCCACCCGGCACACCGATCTGGCGGCCACCCCACCGCTCCCACTGCAGAGCTGTCCTTCCGTCCTGCCTGTGCAAAGCCTGCCCACCTGCTAGGGCCTGGAGGTAAAATTCCACCAAGGTCTCTTACCAACACTTGTCACTAACCATCCTGCTGTGCCCTTTGCTCACTTGCTGTGACATATTATTTGGGGCCGTTGATTCAGTGTGTCTTTCATTAATCTCCAATCATTTTGTATTATAGAAGTTCCAGTCCACTAACCAGAAAGGAAACTGTTTGAGGTCAGGAGGCAGGCTGACTTCAGCCTAAGTCCTGACCTCAATTTTAAAATATTTTATTTATTAATATTTTAGATATTTAATAAATATCCAATTTTTATATTTAATGTTTTAAATTATTTTTTAAATAATTTTAATATTTTAGATATTTAATTTAAAAATTAGGCAGATGCCTTGGGCTCCCCCTAGCTCTGCACTTAGTGGCTGTGTGGCCTAGGACCCCCCTAATTTCCCGTGACTTTGTTTCCCCACCTCTAAAACAGGCATGATAATCCCTAAGCCAGCGCTGTTGGAAGGACCAAACGAGACAACATGACGAGGATTTATGAGCTGTACTGCGCCAGGCACTGCTGAGCCACCATGGTGACCTTCAGGACACTCGGCCCAGCGCCAAGCACACAGAAAGTGCCCTAGAGACATGTATAAGTGATGGCTACTTCTGGGTGCTGGATTTTGTACTAGCCTCTGTTAACTGAACTTTCTACAATGTGTTAACCAAAACAATCAAGGCATTCCTTTTGGTGAATTAAACACAAAAAAGGAAATACTTGTTGCAAGATCTTTTTTTTCTTTAAACACAAAAAAGGAAATACTTGTTGCAAGATCTTTTCTTCTCAGTGGACGGAAGCCTCCGCCATTCTCCTAGGTGCCCAGCTGGGCCCTCCCCTGTCCCCTCCTCTTCTAAACCCCAGGCCATGCCCGACTACTCCAGCCCAGGCTGGCCGCACCCTGGGAGTGAGCAGTGTTGGCAGATGTCACGCCTGTGGGTGCCTTGGAGGACTCACTACTTTGTAGGCCGGCCGGGGGCTGGGGTCGGGGGCCGGGCTGGCTGGGAGCTGCAGGCTTCTCCGCTTCTCCTTCATGGAGCCGCTCTGGTGCCGCCGCATGCGGTCAATCTGCTCCTCCACGCTCATTTTGACCTTGCCCTCGCTGGGGAACACAGCACTCTTGGGGCGCTCCTGCTGCAGTGGGAGACAGGGCTCTGACAGGTGCCGCACCCTCCACCTAGCTTTTCCATCTGCCCTAATGCCTTGACATTTTCCTTCTCTGGGAAGCTTGCCTGTAGTAAATTAAATAGTGGTCCCCAAAAGGTCTGCCCAAGTCCTGACCCCCAGTACCTGTGAATGTGACCTTATCAGGAAATAGGGTCTTTGCAGGTGTAATTAAGTAAAGGATCTCAAATGAGGTCATCCTGAATCAGAGTGGACCCTGAAACCAATAATGGGCATCCTTAGGGGAGACGAGAAGACACACGGAATAGGTGCTGTGAAGGTGGAGGCAGAGGCTGGAGTGATGAGTCCTTGAGTCAGAGGACACCAAGGACTGCCAGCAGCGACCATGGGCTGGGAGAGGGGCACGCAGTGGACTGGCCCTCACAGCCTCCAAGGGAGCCAACCCTGTCAACACCTTGTCTGCAGGCCTCTGCCTCCATGACTGTGAGAAAATAAAAACTTCTGTTGCTTTAAGCTTCCAGGTTTGTGGTGTTCTGTTCACTTCCCAGCAGCACCAAGGCACTGACACACTGCTCTGGGCAGCACATTTCACTCTGACCACTGGTTTTTGCTATATTTGTATTGCATCACTGACACATCATAATTTTGTTAAATATTTTTCATTATTGTTGTACACATATTCCTTGTCCTTTGACACGTCTCCTTGAAGAAGACCTCCTCCAGTGGGGCTGCTGCCCTCCTCCTGCTTGTTCGGCCTCCAGCCCTGGGTTTCTCGAACAGTGGTGACAGGGGGGTGGAACCACAGAGGCCCCTGGGCTGCCAGCAGGGCTCAGGCCCACCTGAGCCCCCAGAGCCTGCAGGTATGTACTCACCTGGGCAGAGAGACCATTGGTGAGCCTGTTAGCATTCCTTCTCACCACCGCTGACGGGGTCATGTCTTCATCAGTGGGCGACTTCGTCCGCGGGGGTACAATGCCAACTGCAGGGAGACAGAGCAGCCAGTGGGCCTCATAGAGAGAGGAGAGCAGAGAGACTGGGGAGCCTGCTTCTCAGAGAGGCTCAGTCTCACCCCCGTGGAGATGAAGGGCCTGGGCAGGTAAGCACTCTCTTTGGGAATGAGTGAGCGCCTCCCTGGGCCCCTCTCTGACCCTCAGCCTTACTTCTAGGGGAAGATGGGTCAGGAAGTACCTTTGTTGAGAGCTGCCTGCTTCTCTACCTCCACCTCTTGCCTGGTAGGCACAAGGCTGATGTCTCTAGAGGTGTCCGGGGGTGATGTCTGGTGACCCTCTTTTTTGCTTGGCTCATAGCTTGCCTTGGGCTGGGAAGAGAGAATGAGAAGAGGCTGAATGCTAGAGCAACTGCCGGGAATCGGGCCCCAAGTGATTATTCTTTGTTTAGCAATGGCTGGTGTGCAAACCCTTGAAAACAAAGGGGACAGGGGTATTCTATGTGTGCCAGCTATGCAGGGGGCAGGGAGGCATTAGGCTGACCAACGCAAGGCCCTCTTGGGGACCTCCAGGTGGCCCCCCAACCTGACGGGTCTCCTTAGCAAGCACCAAGAAGCACAGACTTTCTGTGAGCCAGAAAGGAGGGGGCAATAAGGCCAAGGGTCTCTGAGGATTCTGTCAGCATCCTCCCAAGACTTGAGCAAAAGGACCAGGTGAACTTCAGTGCCAGTATTCTGGGGGCAGGAAAGGGGCACTTAGCTTGTGGCTCACAGAATCATAGATGACAAAGGACCTTGCACCCCACCCCTGACCCTCCACTGTGCAGTCAAAGAACCTAGGCCTCGGTGTGGAAAACAGAGACAGAAGCCTAGGCCGGAAGTCAGAAACCTCCACTCTAGCCCCGCTAGAGAGTACAGGTAAGTCCTTCCACCTTCCTTCATCTGGAAAACAGAGGTGCTGTTACCTGCTCTGCCTGCTTCGCTGGGCAGACCCTCAGGGTTATACACATGCCAGTAGCTGAGGTGAGAACATGAGTTTACCAGCTTTAGGCACAGGACTCTGTCTACTCACCATGCAACCTCTTCCAAGCCTAAATGCACACCTCTCCTGGATCTTCACTAGGGATCCAGGCGAGAGAAGGAGGCAGAATAGGGGAGAGAGGGGCCTATATTGTTACACTCCAGGGACTGGTAAGACTCAGAGAGGACACAGACAAGGTGAAGACAGAGAGAGCATGGGAGGACTGGAGCCTGGGGTGGACAACGGCCCCAAATTGGAATGGCACCAGTATGTATGTGGGGTGTCCCTCAATTCCCATCGGCTGGTCATGCTGGTAAGGTGGGTCATCCCACCACGTGGAGCCAAGGCCCCCCTGGGCCTGGGCATCGGGTAGGGCAGCGAGCGACTCATTTCCCCATTGTCCACAGAAAGCAAAAGAGGAAAAGAAGGCCTGTGTGAGCGTCTCAATTGTCCTTTCCTTAGTCCCGAGTCCAACTAGACAGAGAGTCCAGCAGAAACTCAGGTATAGGGAAATTAGTACTGGAATGCGGAAATGATTCAGCATCCTGCCTTGCCCCCTCACCTGGCCTTTTGTCCCATTCCCTCCACCCTACCCTCCAGGACCCGAGGGTGCTGGGTACCTGACCCCTGGCTGTCTCGCCACCGCAGTGCCAGGAAGGGGAGTTGGGATATGGCCAGAAGTGGCTCTCATTAGGGAGTGGAGGCACGGTGGGAGGAGACTCCAGGGGGACGTAGGCTTTGGGGAGGGGGGGCCGTGGTGGGCCGGGCTCCTGAGGCAGAGAGAAGCCAGAGCATTAGGAGGAGCAAGAGCAGCCACTGTGAGAGCAGAAAAGAGTGTTAGCAGAGGCAGACAACGTCACTGAGACCCAGGGGGCCCTGGACCACCAAACTCCCACCTATGGCCTGAATGGAGCTGCAGCTGTGGAGCTGACTCTCAGCTGGGCCTTCCAGGTTCTCCTCCAACGAGCACCCACCTGGGTACCCTCCCCATCACTCCCCAGTTTTTCTCCAAAGTTCTCTCCTCATTGCTTCACCATCACCCTGGACACCTTTTCACCCCTGTACCTGGTCTTCCACCATCTCCTGCAATGGCTTGTTCCTCTATCTGTCCCAGCATTCCAGGGCCCAATTTAAGTTCCACCCTCTCTTCGGAAGATCAGCATTTGTGGTCTGAGCCACATGGCTCGGCATTGAAACACACACTGCCACATTCCCGAGGCTGTTCACTGTATTTCAGTCTCAGCCCCCACTGGGCACTGGGCTCCCTGAGTGGAGGCCTTGGGATGTGCGGGTGTCCTTCTAGAGGGTCCTGTCTCCGTCGCCCACAGCAGGGCCTCAATGAACACTTGCTGACTGACTGACTAGCAGACTGCTCCCTACACCAGCCCCCAACCCTCTCACTCCTCAGAGCAATCCTGGATTTAAATTACTATAAAGTGCCTGGCATCTTTGCTACCCTTCCTGGTGCTCTTGGAGAGACTTCCCTGACAAGAAGCTAGAGATGGCAGGTGAAGATGAGAACAGGTAAAGGAGAAATCTGGAGAGAAGGTTACACACTGGAGGTGAACGGCTACCTTAGACAGCGTCACAGCACAAGGCCTAGAGGCCTCTGGAGAGGAGATGAGCACAGAATTTGCATAGTTTCAGGCAGATGAGGACCTGTCCTCCCTTCCCCCAATTATCTTCTACTCCATTTTCTCAGCTTACCTCATTGGACCCAGACTTGGTAGGGGACCCCTGAGAGCCAGACACCAGTGAAAAGGGGCTCAGGGGGCTGGTGAGGCTGGCGGAGCTGAGAGGGCTGGCAGGGCTGTTGGAGCTGTAGGTGGCCGAGGGGCCAAGTCCTCCTTGGGGAAAACGAGAGGAAAAAGATGAGGGATGGGGCAGGAGGGTGGCTCGGAGTACGGATGGGCTAGGGAAGTGAAGGAGGCAGGGAAGGATCCAAGGACCTGGGAGGGAGGTGACCCCTCAGGGACACCCAGGCCGGCCAAAGGGACCTCCTACAAGGGCTGGTTCACAGGCTGGGGAATTGTACTGCACAGGGGGAGATAGTGGAAGAATACTGTCTCCCCCAAGATGTCAAAGAAAGTCCGCCCCAAGTCCCAAGGCCGAAGGAAGACTCCGAGGCAGAGGTCTCAGACCACCAAGGTTCTGTGGGCTCAGCAGCTGGAGAGGCCGAGGTGCTCTTTGACCTTTTCTGGGGAGGGATCTAGTGTATCCAGAGCCAACAGCATCTCTGAGCGGTATGCGTGGTCTATTCCGGGACAAGGGGTAAGAGAGTCCCACCCACCATCCCAGGGCCTGGGGCAAGGAAGATTCTGGAGCCCTCACAAGGTCCTGACTGGTTTTGGGCACCTCAGTGTTTCTGGTGAAGACAGAAACCCAAGAGGCTGGTGGGGAGATGCCCACCTCTGTGCTTGGCCGTGTCTGTGCCCCGAGACGGGTTATTCTTCCTAAGCCCCTCCATCACATCCTGGATCCTCCAGATCTCCTTCTGGATCTGCCGGTTGAGCACCTCATTCTGAAATAGCCACAGAGCCGGTCAAAGGAGGTGGCTGCCCAGGAGTGTCCCAGCCCTTTCCCTGCATCCCTTAAACCAGAGGTGACAGGAGCCCTGCGCGTGCAAGCACATATAATACACACATACCTCCAGCAAACAATTACACGCACACACCCTCTAGCACACACACCCCTCCAGCACACACACCCCTCCAGCACACACCACATCCTCCAGAACACACACACCCATCCAGCACACACACCCCTCCAGCACACACCACATCCTCCAGAACACACACCCCTCCAGAACGTACATACCACCCCAGCACACACACACACATCCTCCAGAATACACACCCCTCCAGCAAACACACACACCCCTCCAGCACACACACATACCGAAGCACACACACACTCCTCCAGCACATTTCCCTTTCTCACAGGCAGCCTCTGCCTCCCCAGCTTCCATAAAACAAAGCTGTGAATTGCGAGTCATCACAGGAAAGAGCCCCTTTAGGTCGACCTGAGGACTCAGGACCAAAAGAGAGTAAGGACTCACCCTTCAGAGCCCCTCCAAGGGAGGCCAGGGTGGTCTTGGAGTAAAGACCCTTTTAGATGAATGTTTTATGGTAGCCTATTCTCCAGGGGAAAGAGATCCAAGTTTCCTGTTTTTCTTCATATCCAAACAGCTCTTCTATAATATCCACACCCAACATATGCCTAAATACTCATGAATTATATTCAACTACAGCACCCACTCTTTGAAAACTAATAGTTACCGCTTATTTAGCTCCCCCATACCAGGCACTGTGTTAAGTGCTTTGACTAACCCCTTTTGGCAAAGGAGTCTATGAGGCGAGGACAGCAGCTGTCCCTACTTTAGAGACTAAGGGACTTGAGTCCAACCACCTGTTATAAGACCAACATCTGAACTGGGGTCTTTTTGTTCCAAGAGCCGGTGCTCCTGATCACAACACTACCCTACCCACTGGAGTCTGCTCGCAGACCATGGTGACATTTGGGTCCTCTGGACCAGGAGGGTCTTCACCTCCCCCCGACCTGACCAGCTGCAAGGCTGGTGTGGAAAGTGTTGTTACCAGGAGGGGAACAGGAGGAAAATCTGGGAAACCAGGGTTCCAACTGCACCACAGAAACAGGGCTTGCAGCACTAGCCAGAGAGGAGGCGAGGGGTGTGTGTGCTGGGTAGAGACAAGACAAAGGGAGGCAAAGAACAAGGTGCTCCAAGGTCATGTGTCCAGCCTGCTGCCTCCAGAGTGTTTTGAACCATTTTAAGTTCCTATCTTAAAATACCCAAGTGCATCACTTCCATGCTGGCTATACTTCTGATGTCATGAAAGATTCATATTTATCTTGTATTTACACGTCTGTTAAGTTCTTCCAGTCAAGAAACTCCTGACGTCTGACTGAAGCTCCAATGTTTCTACTTGACTCCATCCCCTGTGATTTCTTGGAAATAAAGAACCTACATTATTTTCATCTTGAAATTTAGCATCTGCCTAAGGGGCTCTGAACCTTGTCCTTTGTCTTAGAACCAACTCCTCACCTTAACTCTGAAATCTCTAAAGCAAGAACGGAAGCCACCCTGGTCTCTTTTGGCCAAAGCACAGGGAAGAAAGACCCAAAGCACACTAACCCCCACCTGCCAGGACCCTCTCACCTGGATGTCCAAATTGAGCTGTTCCCAGAGGTCGTCATGCAGGGCAGAGACCTCCGACTCAAGGCTCTCATACTCCACGGTGCTGTTGGTCAGGGCCTACAGGGGGAGGGCTTGCTGAGACAGTGGCCATCACCCAGCATTTCTCCTCATCCTGCCATTGGGCCTGGGGCTGCATGCCTGCCATCTGGCAGGTCAGGGAGGAGGGCACAGTGGGCCC
The DNA here is from genome assembly GCF_014824575.4 of Sturnira hondurensis. Taxonomy (NCBI): domain Eukaryota; kingdom Metazoa; phylum Chordata; class Mammalia; order Chiroptera; family Phyllostomidae; genus Sturnira; species Sturnira hondurensis. The sequence continues at coordinate 2,684,813 of NW_028089713.1, read as the reverse complement.
GGAGGAGAGTGTGCAGGGCTGAGGCATTCTAATGACAGCCAAATACCAGCCTCACAGGAGGTGCCCCAGCCCACCCTGCTGCAAACTGAAATACAGAGGACATGCCATTCCCTCCAGGTATGTGGGGAGGCTGGTGTGGGAAACACTGCTCCCTCACACTCCCGTTCTCTGAGATCCAGCAGTTGAAAGTGGAGGACAAGAGGGAAGGAGATGGAGGGAGGGCTTGCTCTCCTTTCTGGGCCATGCTTTTCTGGGGCTTTAGTTGCTGTCCCTACAGCTATTACCCAGGCTGTCAGTACTGGAGGGTCTCCCTCTGCCCAACAGGACACGACCAGAACATCAGCATTGCTACCAGTGTCCTGGGTTTCCAGGAGAGAAGGCAGAGGTGGGAAGCAAAGGTATTAGAGCAGCTGAGCAAATAAGTGGCCCTGATTCCACACCATCCTGGTGCAGTTATAGTTGGTGGGAAGTTCGCCAATGTTCATGGAGGCCCTGGAACAAGCAGGCTGACATTCCAGCTGCCTCTTTGCAAGGCACTACTCAAGTCTTTGTTTTCTCTGTCCCTCCTGGAGGAACATCCCACTCTGGCCCTCCAAGGAGAATGGGTTAGGGGAGCACAACCTGGGAGGGAGGCTCTCCTAATGGGTGTGGACCCGGCACTCGGTTACCGTTGTAGCCTGAGACAGCTCCACCCGTATGTGGATGAGCTGGTTCTGCAGCGACTCCTTCTTGTGCAGCAGCTTCTCTGGGTAGGCAGGCTGGCTTCCAAACATCTCCAGCTCCTGGTGGGTTCCCATCAAAGCGCTTTCCAGGCTCTCCTGAAGAAAAGCAGGGCAATGTCTATGAGCAGTCCTGAGATCTCCTCTGTGGGACTGTTAGCAACATAGGCCGGAGCCCATGAGGTTCGATCGGGCAGAGTAGTGGTTATCCTCACACGGCCCGAGCTCCCCCAGGAGAGCTTCAGCAGGTCTAAGCACAGGACACAGGTTCAAAGAAGGCAAAACTCGGTCAGTTTAGTCAGGGTGGAGACAGCAGCGCACACCTCCTCCATGCCAGTCCCCCATGTACCCCACTCAAGGCCTCCCCTTGGCTCTCACCTTCTCTGCACGGAGCTGCTGCACCAGCCGGTCCTGCTCCCTCACCACCTTGTTCTGCTCACACAACTTGCCCAGCAACTTCTGGAGTTCCGAGGGCGTGGGGGACAGGAGGGGAGAGGGAAGGGGGTAAGGACACAGTTGATGGGGACCTGAGACTTGGGTTGGCAGGGCCCGGCCTCTGGATACCGCCTCCTTTCCCCTGCTGAGAAACCCTTGCCCTTCACCTTGACTTTGGAAATTCCTGGGAACAGGGAGATGATCTTTACCTTGGGAGACTCCCAAGTACCCACTGGGAGGGGAGGTATGTTTATTTTCTGAGGAAGAGAGTCAGCTTGAGAGAAGAGAGGGCTGAAAGCCAGGCATGAAGCTCCGGCACTCCTGTCCCCTAGGGCTTCCAGTTCACCAGGGCTGGGAGACAATGTGGCCTGGCCTTCCAGGCCTGCTAGGTGGGTATGGACTCAGGGTGTAGGTAGGGTGTGGTGTTTGGTCCACAGTCTCAGAAAACCAGTGAACAATGTAAACTGGTCCCACAGTCCCGCATGATGTGCTCTCCCCTCCTCTACCTAGCCGTCTCAGGACAGCTGATGCTGTGGTCCCTTGGAGGTCTGGTCCTCACCTGGATGGAACCTCCCCTGGGCCTGCTGGGCAGACCTGCTGCCCAGGGAAGCCCAGTGGTGATGGGGGGCAGGGGAGGGCTTGTCAGGCAAAATTTCTCTTTGGGAAGGACTGGTGCTTCCCTACATGCATACCTTTATCCATGCTGTCTTTCAAACACCCTGTGGCTCCTTTCCACTGAACCAGCTCTTGCCCTCTGGGTCTTTAGTTCAAGGCCAGCTCACATGCTACCTGTTTTGTCCCTGACCCCTGGCCCACAAGGTCTCACTACCTCACAATCCTGCAGAACCTATGGTCAGCTGTTCAGTCTAGGAATCATGTGCTGCCACCTAGTGTCTGCCACTACCCTGAGCACCCTGAGGGCAAGGGCATGGCCATGTTCTTCCTTCCAGTCACCTAGGAACTACCACTGACCTCCTGACAAAGTCTGTGTTCCTGCAATAAGCAGATCCCACTGCCGGAGACAAGGGTCCTAGAGCTCAGCCGTTGCAGGAGGCAGGGATGAGTGGGGAGAGTGAGACAAGGAGGTGAGGAGGGTCAGGCAGAACGTTCTTTGCAGTGAGAAAGGACATGCATGGAATGTATGAAGAGCCATGGGGAGGAGAGGCCCCTGGAGGAGCCCGAGGACGAGGACAACAGCGGGAGGGGCTGGAGTGCACAGAGGGAGCAGGAGAGCTGCTCTTACATCTGTATCTTGCTCGTTTAACTTGTAGGTGTGAAGGCCGTCCCGGAACACTTCTGGGTACGGAGGAACCTGCAGGAACAGGAGGCCGGTTACTGCAGCAGAGGACAGAAGGGCATGTGGAGGCGGGAAAGTGACAACCTTGCTCCTTTTTTGCCAGACTGCAGTGCATCACCTCTGGTAGCTTCCATCTGGGGCCCTGAGCTGAGCTAATTCTGTGCCCTGGCTGAGTAGCCTGGGATGGCCCAGTCTCAGCTCCATCCCAACTGTCCTAGGCTGACCGTGGAGACAGAGATTCTGCTCAGCTCCTGCCATGTATCTCCCCTTCCCTAAGCTCTAGCATCTCTAGCTGAGATGGATTCCAAGGGTGTAGAGCTCCTGACAGCCTTTTGGCAATGACCATGAGAACAGTGGTGAACCTTCAGCTGTTTTTGAGAACAAGTCATGGCAGAATAGAATGAGCATTGGAAATATTTGAGAATTATTGACCTAGTGGATCGAACACCAGTCACAGGCTTGTGCTTAAACCAGGACTGGTACAAATTCAGAAGTGTCTCCGGGTCCAGTACATGCTCCCTACCCTTGATGACACACCCAGTAGCCACAGAACACTCTTCACACCTTTGGCATTGAATGGTTCCATATCACACCCCCATGCCTTTAACCCCAGCAATGTCTGTGGAGAAGATACCAAATAAAAGGTGGAAGGCCTAGGCAATTAAAAAGCAGATTTGTGATCCCTGAGAGGCATGAGATGTTGATGCTGACTATTTTGATGGTTTGGGAAATGGTCTTTGGGTTTATCCACGAACACGAAGAATGGAGGGAACATGGTGGAATTAAAGGAGGGAGACCAGGCTGAACCTGGGAGATGAGGCCTGGCAGATGAGTAGGTTGGGTGGAGCAAGCCCCATCCCAGATGGGTGGACTCAACCATGCACAAGCAGCTGAAATGGTGTTGACAGGGACCATGCTGCCAGGCAGAGGCCTTACTTGCATGAAGAGCTGGGCCCTGGGGGAGGAGCTCTCCACCATGCGGTTCACCATACTGATGAGAGTCTCGCTCTCACTCATCTGCAGCAGAGGAAGGAATGGATGACTCAAACTCAGATGCACAGGTATCTTCCCCAAACCCTCCTGTGCTTGTTTTCCAGGACACAGAAAAGGGCGACTCCTCTTGGGGACTGCAGCAACCTCTCCTTTGCCTTACCCATTGCTCTCCCTTTGTGAACTCCACCTCAGGACTAGCATCGAAGCTGCCCTGAGGAAAGGCCACAGAAGGAAGGTGGGAGGCCACTGTGCCCTAGCTCACAGCTCTGAAGAGGCTCCAGCCCAAGGACACTCCCCACGGTGCCCAAGTATTGTGGGTCTCATCCACATTGGCCAAGGTCGTCGTCTCCTTGCCCCAGCTCTCATTTCTCACACTGCTTTGGTCAAAGACCACACAGGCAGTTGCAAAGGCCAGTCTCCCCAAATTTGAACTAAATGAAACAACAGAAAAGGAATAGCTGGGACCTGCTTTTTGGATGGGCCTTCCCAAACATACAGGCACAGGTCTCTCTCCCCAACCCCTGCCCACCTCTTGGCTCTAGAATAGAAAGGATTGCTAAACACGGTTTCCAGAGCTGGGCTGGTAGCATCCATGCTGATCTTGGATGACACTAGGGAGCAAACAAGGAGGCCAAAACAAGCAAGCTATGTTAAAGGGACACCAGATACTGGAACACTGCTCTCTCAACATGTTATCTTATGTGTCAAGGATCATTAGGAACATGGGGGGAAAGACTATTTGCCAAATGAAAAAGACAGAGAGAGAAAGAAAGGTGAGGGGGGAAAGGAGGGAGGGGAGGAGAGAGGGAAATGGGGGAGGCAAACCAACCAAATCAACCAGAAATGCCATCATTTCCCCCCCTGGTTCCAATGTGACAGCATCCAAAAGTGAACACATGAGGGAGTATCCTGGGCTATGTCCCTTTAACTCAATTCCTCTGCAGGAACAGGCAGCAGGAGGGGCAGTGCAAGAAAAGCTTTTTGGGGAGGAGAAGCGAGTAAGGGAAGGGACAGGGCCACCTTAGGGCAGACCTTCTGGGTTCACAGTTCAGGAGGCCCCACTTTTTTTGCCCTTGTCTTTCCACTCTTCACTGGACCCACATAATTCCCCTGTCCTGTTCAGAGGGCACTGCCAACGTGGCCTTGCTCCCTTTCCACATGCTGTGGATGGCGAGGGAGCCTGCCCACTCCAAGTGGCAGGATCTACAGTATTTTAAAAGGCCTTCTGTCCTAGGATCTGATTTTTCTATCTCGCTTGCCTCGGTGAAATTTTTCTATGGCATATAATGTCATTTAAGAGGCTTTCAAAAGAGCAGTTATGATATCAGGTTGAGTCTGTGAAATAGTTGGAAGTCAACAGGACATCAACTACATTTTCGGTGAGGAGTGAAACTCAAGTTGATCCCTATCTTCTTGGGGCCTGTGTGTGTGAGATTGCGTTTACTGTGTATGGCGGTGCATACACGTGTATGCTCCCGTCTGCTGCTTGTGTCAAACCTGTGTCCTGTGTGTGAGGTGTGTGTGTGAGTGGCATATGTGTATACGGAAAACAAGGCAGACCTACCAACACATCAGGCTTTGAGAGGGCAGGGGAAGCCCAGGCCCTTCCTGGACAGCCCCTGATCTCATGCTTTCCCAACCCAGTGGATCTAAAGTGATAAAGGAGAAAGGTGGGCTCTCTTCTCTCCTGTTCTCTCCCTGGCCTGCTCCCACCCCTGGTGTGGCTTTGGGGATCTTCCAGCCCATGTGGGGTCCTGCCTCTAGAAGAACTCCTGTGTACCATCTTCTGTCTTTCCAAAATGCTAGAGATCTTGTGAGAAAGCACCTGGCCTAGTGACCTAGACATACTAAGTGCTCAATTAATATTTTAAATTGAGTTCCAGAAGAAAAAGAACAACAGAATAATCATAGCAGCAGTTACCACTCATTGCCAAGGCCTGACAAAATGCTGTCATTCTTAGCTGAGCCTCCCAACACGCCTGTGAGGTAGAGAGGGCAGGTTCCATGTGTCCATTTTACAGTTGAGAAAACAAAGGCCAGAGAGGCTACGTGATATCTTCAAGACCGAAAACAAATTTCCTGTAAACGGCAGAGCTGGAACTAAGTGCCATATCTGACTTTATGTTCTGGACTCTTATCATATAAAACTGCCTTTTAAGAATATCTAGAATATCTGTTTATCTAGGAGGAGATCCTTGGAGAGGTTATTTCTGAAGCTCCCAGCCTAAGGGCCCCACCCCTCTGAGGGGACAGAAGCCCAAGAAAAGTCACTGCGATCTGAACTGAATAACAGGCCTGTCTACGGCCATTCCACCCCGGACGTGCCCAGTCTCATCTGAATAGTCGGCCAGCCAGGCACTGTGGGTGGACCACAGGGAGGAAAGCCTGCCCAGAGGCCAGGGGCACAGAGCCCTGCTCCTCACCACTCCCCGGGACAGCATATCCTGCTCCCGTTGAGGGAGAGGAAGGGGTCAGTGCATCCAGGCCTGCTTGGGACTGGCATCCTCGACCGGATACCCACATGGACTGGAAAACACACACTGCTTTCTGGGATTAAACTGCAGTACCCTGAGGGCTGGGCGCCCTCCCTGTTGATTAAAATACAGATATCAGTGTTTCCAGTGCCCAAGGTCGTCACAAGGATAAACGCACAAACACAGGGAGGCCCAGTGAGATGCTGGTCATGTGGCCTGAGATGAGTACCAGCAACAGTCACAGCCATATCCTCAGATTTCAGATTCATGGTGCTTTCTACAACTTTGAGAGCACAAAATCATCTTGATGAGGCTTGACCCCAGCTTCTTCATATATTAGATACTTCCTTGGCTGTAAACTAAGTCAAAAGCTCAGAATCATATTCCAAGCTCTGCCATGCACTGGCTGTGTGCCCTCGAAATGTTTCCTAACCTCTCTGTGCTTTCGTTTTACCAGTTATAAAATGGGGATAATCAAAGTGCCCACCTTGCAGGGTTGTTATAAAGATTAAATGAGTTAGTTTCTATAAGGTGCTTAGAATAGCATGGAGCAGGGAGGAGGCACCCCATTATGGTGGCTGCTGCCATTGTTATTTATCATTAATTACTGTCATTATTTTCACCACTGCCCCAGGCCGCCCCCATAGGACAGTGTGTGTGTGGCCATGTCCCCCACGATCTGTAGCACACCTCTGAACATAGGAGTAGGTGCTCAGATAAATGCCCAGCATGTTGACCACGGCCTGTCTAAAGTCACAGAGTGCTGTACAGGTGTGCAGTCCTCAATTCACACACTGTGGAGTTGTGTGAATAATAATAAAATAATCTCCCCGATTTGCGCTTAACAAAATTCTAGCATTTAAGGCCTGAGCAAGGAGCTCCCTCTCATCTCTGCTACCCTCTTCAGCCAAGATGCAAATGCCTGCCTGTCTCCTGGGGGCTTTTCCATTCAGGCCTAACACACAGGAGGTAGCATTAATTATTCACGTGGTCGGTTATATTCTCTTTTTTCCCAAGAAACTCCCAGCTGCCCTAAAGAGCTTTGAAGACAAGGGGTGAGAAGGTGCAAACCAAAATATAAGCCACTTTGTTGTGTCCTGGTTGTGCCAACAAAGGTTGTCCAATGGATGGATGGGGAGGAGGTGGGGAGGAGGTGGAAGCGAGGAGATGGGGCGGGAGCACCAGCTCTGCCTACCTGCTGATCCAAATACTCTAGGTTTCTTTGCAACTGAAGGTCTAAAAGTTCATCCTACCCGGAGAGCCCGAGGCCCAACAGCAACACAAACAAACAGGAACAGGACAAAAGAAAACAATAAAAAGGAAGCAAAGCAGTTAAGAGTTAGCTGGGCAAGGAAGAGCGCCCCTCTGTCCTGGAGTTCTGGGGAAGGGTAGGTGGGGGCAAGGGGCTGGACCACCCAGAGCAGCCCCCCTTCCAAGGCTCCCTAGTCGGCCTGGCCCTCCCCCCGTGAGCGAGGCACCACTGAAGCAACCTGGTCAGCACCTCCGAGTTTTCTGGGAAAATCTGTTTCTGGGTGAGTGCATTTACTGTGTGTCAAGGCTGGAGTGTGGGCACTGGCAGGGGAGAATGAGAGAGGGAACTGAGGGGCAGCCTGCCCTGCCGGCCAACGTCACCTACACCTGGCCTCTGGCAGCTGTGCCAGTACCAGGCTTTCAGTACAAGGACTCTCTGCTTATGGGTTCCAGTGAGTCTCCCCAGTTCTGCAAGTGGGGCATCTGCCTCCAGTTCTCCAGGTGGAGACAAACATTCTCAAGAGAACAAATTCCAGGAAGAAATACAGTTGAGAGAGAGAGGAGAAGAGGAAACACAATATGGAAAATCTTTTCTTCCTCAGTCCTGCCACTGTCCCCTTCCCCAAAGTGGCCCTGCAGGCAGGACAAACTGGAAGCTTAGGGGGGAAGCCGAGATCATGCCTGCTGTTGGGAGCTCCAGCCTGACCGTCTTCCCCGCCCCGTAACCTGAGGCCCTGCCCAGGCCCCTTGGCACGCTGCAGGACTGTTCTGTGGTCCAGAGGGTGAGGACATTACATGCTTCCAGCTCTTGTCCTTGTTTCTCTGCCCTGTGTCCCAGAGATGGGGTCACTGGCACCAAACTCTGTTGGGGTTAGAGTCCTGGCCAGGAGGAAGGAGGTATCCAGAGGCGGCTAAAAACCAGACGGGCCATAGATTGGGCCCAGAGGCCCTCCCTGGGAGCAGAGGTCCTGAGGGGTTGTGGTGGGGGAGGAGAGGACGTACCATCTTATCGTGGACCGTGGGGGGTGGTGGGTAGTTGTAGGGGTACAGTCCTGCAGGGACTGGCCGCCTGTCTCCCAGGTAATCATACTGGAAGAGAAAGGGAATTGGAGTGGTGAGGGGGTCCGGCTGGGACACGGATTCCCCACCAACAGAAATTCAAGGTTAGGGATATTTGTAACCTGCCCCAGAGCAGACTCCAGACTGAAATGGACAGCAGTTATCCAGCGCAATATCCTAGCAGTGATCTGTTCAGGGCCTCAAGATTTGAAAAGACAGAATCTTCTCTGCCCTCTTATATAGAATTAAGGTTCTTGGCACAATCTGGTGATGGGCACAGAAAGCAATGTTCCTACATGGTGGGCAAAGCAAGGCCCCCAGGGCAGCTCTCCTGGGGATGGAACCACGGGACCAGTGGCTCCCTGCGCAGCGCTGCTGGCTGCGTCAACACACGGCCCAGTGTCCCTGTGACCTAGATGCTACCGCACCTCCACCTCTTCTCAGCAGATGGCCTCAGGCTGGACCTCGGGGGATGAGAAAGGAGGGGACTTTGGGGCATGAGGAAGGTGGAGGCTCACCTTGGGAGAGCTGATGGATCGCCTCATCACGTAGGCAGTGGGGTCAGCATAGATGTCCTCACTGCGAGGTGGCAGCCGTTCAAAACGAGCACTGGGTGAGCGGACCGGGGAGTAAATGCGGGCACGGCTGTAGGAGCCCTGGCTGGGCGAGCGGGGCACAGAGTGGGACCGCAAGGACAGGCGGCGCAAAGAGCTGGAGGCCGCATCCAACTCATCGTAATAGATTGGCTGCCGGGAGGGGCTGGGGATCCAGACCGTGCCATCCTGCCGTCCATAGCCAGCAGGCTCCTTCCACCCACACCCATTGCGGAAGGAGTGGCGCTTGTCCTCCAGGACCCAGGGCGGGCTGATCCGGTCATAGGCAGGCATGGAGCAGATGCTGTCTGGCCGCACCCCTGGTGGGTAGTACTGGTAATCATCGGGGTACTGGGCGGAGTAGGGGCCATAATACTCGGGGGCCCTGCGGGACATGGGATAGAACCTAGAGGGACTGAGAGAGAGGACAGTGTAAGGAACTGAGCAGAGTGGGCATGTCCCCACCCCTCCATGGGGCCCCAGCCCCGCCTCGGGGTCCTGCAGCCTGGAGTGGCCTTGCGAGCACACAGCACCAGGTTTGCTTCCAGAGGTTCCTGGAAGAGCTGTCCTCAGAGCTCCTCCCTCAACCAGCTCCCTGAGGCCCAAAGTCCATCAGTCAGAGCTTCCACCTTTACCTCTTTAAAATGAAATACCCCTAGGGAGAAACTTTAAGCCCTAATTAGCCTTCTCTATCTCAACGTGAACCAACTTATCAGATCCTGCCCAGAGAGGCAAGCAGAAGAAAGCAAGTGTACCAGACACCTGGAGGAAAGGGGCAGAGGAGGGACAAAAGGCAGCTTCCTTGATTTTATGGGACTTGTATGAAGGGAGGCGCTCCCCTGTACCCCATCACTGGGCAGGCCAGAGGCCCCGGGTGCTGAACCACCGGCAATGAGCCGCCTTCCTGAGGCTGTTACCTGCAGTTCTGAGCTGCCCAGACCCCGGGGCCCAGTAAGGACCTTCAGATGTCTGAAGGCCAGTCACCATATAGAGGAGGAAATTGGTACAGAGGGCGAACTAGGGTCAGTGAGTGGCAACATTTTCTTTCTTCTCTTTGAAAAAACTGCCTATAAACACTGTCTTTCAAACAGCTAGAGCCATTCAAAACCGGAGTTGGCCTGGCGGTTGATCAGTGAGTCTCCTCTGAGTAGAAACACCAGGACACAGGATACTGTTTGTAAGAGGGTCGGGAGCTCAGACGGAGAGATGTCTGGCTGAAGCAACTTCAAGGCCCCTCCCTATGATCGCCTGCCTGTGTCCTGGGCCACCCAACACCCTTGTGGAGAGACACTGGGCACTCTGTCCCTTCCTCCGGAGGAAGTAGACAGAAAGCAAAATCAGGAGCAGAAAGAAAGAGCCACCGGGGGAGGAAAAGACTGGGGCAAGCTGGAAGTCAGGGGGTTTTCTTGGTTTCCCAACACAGCCTGGCTTCCAGAAGGTTTTCAACCGGGCACCTCTCATGTTATACCACCCACCCAGCCTTAATGATGGCAACACCCCAGCTTTACTCCAGGCCTCACCTCCGAAGTTCTTCAGGCGGGAGCACCCCCCGACGCAGGTTCACCCACTGCTGAAGCTGGTTCATGGAGCTCTTGCGCTGGGCAATCTTGTCGGGGTTAGCATGTGGGGTGAAGCTTGGCTGGTGTCCCCCACTCTCTGAGTCCTGAGGTGGGAAAGCTGTGCTCCCTGGTCGGCCTGGGGAGCTATACTGCCAGCCATTGGGCTGGATGGGCCGCTCCCTGGGCCCTGGGACCCTTGGGCCCTCAGGGTAAGGGCTGCCTGGTTCTGAGGCTGGTTCCGGTCCAGCCTGGATGCCATTGACTTTCACCAGAGGCTCACCCTGGACTTCAGGCCTCTCGGGCCTTTTCTCCGCCTTCTCACAGCCTCGGCCATCCCCCTCCCCTCGAGTCTTGGCCTCTGGCTCAGGCTTGGGGAGGCTGTTGTGAGGGGGCTGGTGGAGGTGTTTGCTGGGTGGGATGTTTTCTGAGTCTGGCTTCTCCTGGCTGCAGGGTGGCAAGGGCGATGTTGTAAGTGATTCCAGCCCAGCACGGAGTTGGGTAGGGGGTGGTACACTGGGAGGGAGAAAGGAGTGAGGAAGTTCGGGCAGAAAGGCAGCAATAAGAACAAAATTTAATACATTTCAGTCCTGTCTCCCGATTGTTATAAAAAGTCATCCTATTGTGCCTATGCACGACACGCTCATTCTGCCCTCCAGGTCTCCTCCCATGGGTAACTCCACTCCCTGTGGCTGACCAGCCATTAGCCCAGCCTTCAAACTGTGGCCAAGACCAACCTCACCCAGCCTGGGTGTCCTCTGTAGTCTATCCCTGATGCAGCCCCCAAACTTGGCACGCACGATGCTAAGGTTTCACAATACCAATGGTCCTTGATGTCCCAGCTACAGAGGCTGGTCACAGGTCAGCCCTCTCTCCTACAGAAAGTTCCTCAACTTCCAAGAGCACGGGGCTCCTTGATGGCAAGGACGGGTATAGAGATGCCTCCCTTCCCGGGACTGCTCTGGGGTCGAACACGGCAGGCACCAGGACAGAGGACGGTGCCTCAGACTCTGCAGACAGAGACACGCTACTTCTCTTCTCAAAAACAAGCTCCTCCCGGGCAGACTTCTGTTAAGCCCCTCGAGGCAGCATTGTGTCAGAGTCCTGCTCCCTGGTTTTCCTAGCACCTGATAGAGCATCTCACACAGTTCTATTTAGAGTGAATATTTATGAAGTGAATGAGCAGCCTTCTGGAAATATGCCCCTTGGGTGAAACAAAAGTGGAATCTTGTGAAGGTATTTTCCCTATAGTTTCTCAAAGTCAACATCTCCAAGTGTCCTTGCTGAGACCTTGCTTGGTGAACATTCCTACGGCATGTGACTAGACTTGGAGTCCACACTCTTACACCTCCTTCTGGATCCCCATTGGAACCCCCTTCAATGTCTAACTCAAAACTCAACTCCCAGTTCAAGCAGAGACAGGCCCCCAGACTGTGGATGAGGGGGTGGTGGGCACAGCCACGCACTGAGCGTTTATGACAGAGGAAGCAAGCATTTTACATACTGTTTAGTCCTCACCATGACCTATGAGTCAGGATTATAATCGCTACCTGAGGAAAGGAAACTCGGGTTCCTGGAGGTTAAGTCACTTACACTGAGGTGGCACTGGGGCCCGTGACCAAGTTGAGATTTAGATCTGAGTCCACCTACCTCCAAAGGCTGTGTGCTTAATGTGCACAGCCAAGACAAACTGAGCTAATGACCCCTGGCCAGGCCCCTGCGGAACCTGGCTTCTCTCTGGAACTCCACCAGCTGGGAGAGAAGATGAAGAGCGGTCAGAGGAAGAGAATACCAGCTCTGAAATCACTTGGCCAGACACGCTCTCAGCAGTTCCAGACAGCACACTGGGTAGAGTGATGGCACGGAGCGCAGCACTGCCTGCTTCTTCCTTTTCCCTAGCACTCCCCACCCCCAGGCCCAGACTCTGGCACTCACTTGTGACGCACAGCTTGCGGCACAGACTTCTGGGCTGGAGGGATCTGCACTCGGGCTGCCTCCCCCATGGCCTGGATCCAGGCCTCCTGCTCCTCAGGGCTCTCAGTACTGAAGAAGTAGGTGCGCACCCCAGCATGCTCAGCCTGTGGGGAGAGGCAGTGCGTGGAACTGGCCCTGGCCTCGTCTACCCAGCACACGGTCACCTGTAGGGAGAAGACACCCATGCCCACAGAACAGGTGGTCAGGAAGGCTGCTCCCTTCACCTACAACTCCTTTTCCCACATGGAGCTTAGCAGTAACATGAGGAGGGTGGCCTGCACGTACACCGAGTACTCCGGCTGGCGCTCAGGTACCTGCCTCGGCCAGCTCTCTGGACACCACTTTGCAGCCCAGGTAAGTTTACCTGTCCCACCTGAGGTGATTATAAGCAGGAGGGACAATTACCACACCCACTCCCCTATCAAATTCTGTTTTGGGTATGAGGGGCAATTACCGAACGTCTGGGAGAGATGCCCCCAGCACAGGCCAATCTCTCGGCCTCTGAGAAGCTAGCACTGTCTGTTTCGCGCGGAGACAGCCAGGCCTCCCTCTCATGGCATGCAAGGGGCATGCACAGGTGGTCAGAGCACGCTACCTAGTTGGCGGCCGCGAGCAGGTGCGGCAGGCGGGAACCCAGAAGAGAGCTCCTGTCCAGAGGAGGGGTCCTCACGCAGTCAGAAGGAGGAGAAGCAGAGAGCAGGTCAATCAAACACCAGAGGGAGAGACAGAAGATGACATGGCAGGAATATTGAGAAGCAGACGAAAGTGGGGATCGGCTCAAACGATCCCCTTCTACCCGTGTCACCATCGGGATGGCAGGGCCCAGCAATGCCCGATCTGCCCACCAGGAAGGGGAGTGGACAGCTTGCACCAAGGGAATTTGGGCTGGTGGGGCAGAGAAGTCAGGGAATCCCAGCACTAAGGCCGGCTCTGTTCCCGGCCAGCTCTGGCCTTAACGCAGGCGCCTGTTGACGGGGAGGGGTCTGCCTGGTGAAACTGAAGATTCTTAGGCCACAGGGGGAAGATGCTCCAGAGCTAGATTTCTTTCTGGGACCTCAGCACACCCCTCAGTGAGACCTTCAATCGTCCAGGAAAAGCGTGTTTAGCCCACCCAGCGTAACAGGTGCAAAATGATCAAGAGTCTCAGATGGGAACCTCACTTTGGCCTCTGACCCCTTGGGTGCTAAATCCTGGTTCTCTGGGGGTTGAACCCAGGGCTCTCCTGAGCAGCAACCCTAAATCCACACCCTCCAAATGCTGTCCCAGCCAAACCTTCACCCCACTGCAGCCACGTTCCCCTGCACAGGATTTCCCCAGCGGGAGCCCTTTCCCACTGAGGCCACATCTTCCTTCTCTATGGACAGAGCAGGGCCTCCTTCCTCTGGACCCTGCTGGTCCCCACCCTCCAGCAGGGGGCCCAGCACAGCGGTGCTGAGGAGGAGCCGAGAAGCTGTAAGGAGGTGTCTGGGGGCTGGAACTGCACAGGGGTGTGGAGACCAGGGGCTCAGGCCACCCATCTGTGGGGGAGGACAGAGTCAGGGTAGAGGGGAGACACATCAGGACTCTGGGTGTGTCCTGGGGCCAGTCGGAATGGGGAGCAAATGAACGGATTTGCTAAGCATCTCACAAGCCTCTATGAGTGCAGAGCATTGCTCTGGGCATCAGTCACGAGGAAAGCAAAGACAGGCTCTTTGTACTTGAAGAGCTTGTGGCTAAGCTGGAGGACACAACATGCTGATGGGAAACAGGAGGGAGCAAAGGCCTGGGAACAACTGCTGGTGACAGGGGAAGGCAGAGAGCCTGGGGGAACAGGGCCACTGAAGGGGAGCCAGAAGGGAACACCAGCCTGGAACCAGGAAAGGGGACGAGAGAGTTGAGGGAGGTGCCCCAGTGGGGTGAAGTCCACCGAGCCCCCACAGGTCTGGGGTAGGAAGAGGTTAAAGCATTCAGCAGTCAGCTGGGCAGGAACACTCCAGGCTCATTACCAGTCATCCAAGAGTCTCACGTGGTGGCCACAGCAGGACAAGCCTCCCATCTGTCTCAGCAACCCTCCCTTCCCTGGGGAAGGGCCTCTGAATAGCCACAATTGGAACCCTTTGTGGCCACTGAGCACAGCTCTGAGTTGGCTTAAAGAGGCAGTGAACGCCTTGGGGACGGAGAAGGAAGAGAGGGGCTGACAGTCACAGAAGTAAGGCCTGGGGTTTATGGTGGGTGGGTGTCAGTCAGGGGTGTCAGTCATTGGTGTCGATCTGATGCCTGTTGAGCCACATGCTGGAGTGCGACTGTGTCTACACAAGTCTGGAAGGGAGGGTGAGACAGGCTGTCTGCTTGTGTGGGTGTGTGTGCGTCTGTGTATAGCAGGGTTTTGTTGTTGGTTAAACAGCCTGTTCCTATTTCCCCAGCTAGAACCCGGCTCCCTGGAGCCAGAGTTTTATTAATTGTTCACTCTGTTCACACCTCTGGCAGACAGGACCTGGGAGGCTGGAAACTAATTATGTGCCAAAGAAGTCCCTCCTTGTTTCCAGAGCAGCACCTGTGCATGCTGCCCACCTCTTTTCTCTGGCCAGGTGACCAGAGTCCAAAGGACAGAAGGGGGCAGTCAGTCTCTAAGCACTGACCTGGGGTGGCCTGCAGGCTCTACTGTCCAACGCCACTGCCCTGGGTTTTCAGGCCCTTGGACAGCGACTCGCAACGGCAGAGAGGGGCTTTGTGCTAGAAAAGTGCATGGGCAACACCAGAATTCTATATTTGGAAAATGAAAGGGAACCTAGGGTCTCTACATCATAAAATACAAAAAGAGCCTGGGATTTTTATCATTTTTAATAGGTCATGAATTTTTAAATGTAAAAATACACTGCCTAGGATGAGCCAGCTGCAGCCCTTGATGGGTGGATCTTGAGGGCTGCTGGGGGCCACGCCGAGCAGGCAGCTGAGGCCCATCTTCCTGCACACCCGTTCTCTCGACATGTCTACACGAGGTTTGCTTCTCTTGCTTGTAAGGAAACTCAACTCCTAATTTTCTCTAAAGATTGAAATTTGAGTGAGTTTGATTGTGGATCTAGGTTTCCAGAAAGCACCTCAGCCCCTCCAGCCCATAGCTCCCGCCTCTGCTGCGAAGGGCTCCCAGGTGCCAGGCCACAGGGCAGAGGGTCCGCAGGCTCAGGAATCAACTGGGCCACACTTACTGATATACATCCCAACAGGGCTGATACACTCCTCCTCCCTCCCCTGGAAAAAACTGTGGTACCACTGAAGCACATCCCTACTGGCCCACCCAACCCCGCAGGAGACAGGAAGGGGTCCCCGCACGGCCTCACCTCAGCCTCAGGACAACCTGCAGAGTCCCACTGCCTCCCTCTGCTACCACTTCAGACTCCTTTGGGAGGTGGCTCTTGACCCTTCTCCACCCTGTTATGCTCTGGAAGAACAGCCTCCCTCCCCCATCTGGCCTGAGAGAGGAAGGCCAACTGACCTTAAAGGTGTGTTTTCGGCTGATGTTGTCTGAGGGCTGCACAGCAGCCACCCGGAAGCTCAGGAGGGGGATGCTGCCCAGGACGCTCTCCTCCTTCTCATCTGCCAGGAAACAGAGGCCTGAGTGAGATGTGTGTGCACGTGTGTGTGTGTGTGTGGGGGGAGCATGTCAGCCCTATTGTGGTAAGTTGCAATAAATCTTTGTTGCTCACTTACTATTAGGCGCCCAGGGCCACCAAACACTACCGCACAGGGTGTGCTCTGCACACCACCAAGGGGCACACTCCCTGGAGGTGGGGCACTGGGGCGCGTGGTGGCTCTGCAGACATGCTCTAGGCCCGTCTAGAGGTGAGTGAGAGGCAAGTAGTCCCACCCTCAGGAAGCTGACATTCTGGTACCCAAGTAAGTAAATCAGTTAGAGCTAACATTCTGGAGTGTTTACATTGGACACGGTTCTGAGTAAAACGCCTTCATGGATTTGATGCTCTCAGCAACCCTTTGACCAAGTTCTGTTATTACCCCCATTTTAGAGGTTAGGAGACTGAGACACAGGGAGGGTAAGTAATTTGTCTAAGGTTTCAAAGTGGTGGGCAAGTCTTTGAACCCAAGAGTCTGGCTCCCAAGCTACCACTTTTAACCAGTCCACTAGGTATAGTGCCCCTCCAGCAGGACAATTCTGACGACCATACACGTAGCAGGACAACAGGATGGGGCGTGGGAGAGTGAGGGCATGGTCTCCTCTTTGGTTCCGATTCCTCTGGCTAACTGTTTCTAAGGTCCTCCCAGGCACCCTGCAGCTTGCTTTGTCCTCCCCTGATATAGACAACCCCTCTTCCAGGCCCCAGGTTTTGGGGAAGACATGCCCCTGCAGAGCCTCCTGGCCCTCAGGTCCCTGGATCAGGCTAACAATTGGGCTGTTACATAATTCATCCTGGATCTTCAAAGCAGCCCGACGGATTAGCTAGTTGGGGCTCCCAGCTGTCAGCAGGAGACCCGAAAGGGCGGGGTGTTGTGTGGGACAGGGAGCAAGCAGCCACAAGGCCATGGCCAGACCCTCCACACTTGCCCGGGATCACTCCTTATTCCCTAGGCAGGGACCCTGTAAAATTCTCAGATAGGATTTATAAACTCCACTAGTCCTCTTTCTCCTCTTACTCATCACTTGCACAAGATACCTGGCCCAAGATTCAGCTTCCTGTGCCAGCCTCAGCCCCTCACCAGAGAGGGGCTAAGCCTAAGGAGCAGGAGGGACCAGGGCTGGAGACCCAGAGCTTCTTTAGGAAAACAGAGGCTGTCGGCCCCTGGAGAGGAGGGGCCTCTGCCTGACACTGTCCAGGCCTGCGTTTAGGGGCACTGTGCAGGCCTGCGTTTAGGGGCTCTCCCAAGAGCATCTCTCAGGGGTCAATGGCCCCATAGCAGTACCCCTTGAAGTGTGCAACTTTCAGGGTCTGCCCTCATGCCGGCCCGGAGTCTGTCCTCTGAGGAGAGCCTGGCTCTCCCCCAACTTCGTTCACACTCTGGCTTCGGAGCAGCTTCCTATCCCAGAGGCCCGGGCTGGGCAGACTCTCCTCCCCCAATCTTGGGGTTTCCTCTGTGACTGGACCCTATATATGCAGCCCCTTCATGATCTTTCTCCTCAGAGTTCAGGTGGCAGCAGCTCAGGGCACAGGAACAGCAGCGTGGTGGGGGTGGGGTGGGGGGTGTCACGGGAACAACCTCTGTTGGCGAAGTTAATGATTCACTGAATTGCTCCGGGAAGGCCCAGAGAAGCCTGGGCTCTGCCGTCCCGGGGCCTGGAGGGCTCGGAGGGAAAGGGAACAGTCTCTCCTACTGCCGAGTCATTTGACCCTACTCTACCCAGTGCCCCATGTCCGTGTGATGGGACCACCACTGTTATCACTCTCACTCATCCCCTGTGTCCTCTCGACACAATTCTGCTGTGTACATTCTCAAAGTAACTTCCTAGAGATTGCTGCACCAATGTCCCCAGATCTTTGCCCTCCTTCCTTGGAGAGGGTCAGGAGCGAGTGCTTGGGTACGCACCAAGGGCAGATGCCAGGACATTCATTTATTCCCCATTAATGGAGCAATTAATTAATGGAGCACTAAGGTACAGCAGTGAACAAAATGGACAAAAACTGCTGCCTTCATGGATCAGATCGTGCATCCCATGGGTCAGGAGGAAGATCAGCATACAAGCTACAGTTAGTAGGAGACCTGCAAATAGTGCCTAAGGCTTCTTCTCTTTCTCCTTTTTCTCCCCCTGCAAGCCTCCCCCCTGGCTTCCCCATTCGTCATAAGACTATCCAGTCCACCCCCTCTACCTCCAATCAAGGCCTAGAACTCTGCTTGAAACGCAGTAAGCACTTGGCAAATATCGAATGTGAGTGAGTGAATGCATGGGCAAGTGAGCTTTGTTTATATCCCACTGTGACACCCCACTGGTGCTGGAGACTGCAGGGGAGAGATCTGTTCTCCCCCAGAGTCCATCCAAAGCAGGGCCAGTGACCTGGGAAAATGAGAGAGAGCAGTGGGCACTCTTGCCCCCACTGGCCTAGGGGCAAACTCACCTTTATAGTAGAAGAGGCAGCGGTCCACCAGGACGAACCAGCGCTTGTTCCACTGCTTGACACCAGAGCTGGCCTGCGGGGCATGTGGACAGAGACAGACGGGGGGCTGTGAGCTGGGCATGAGGGAGAGTGGGAGGCGATAGGAAGAGCCCTGCACTAACTACAAGGGTGACCTGCCTCTGGTCACAGCTCAGCCACCAACAAGTGGCAGCAACCCCCTTGAGTCCCCAGATGCAGGAACCTGACATGGGATTACTGCCTGGGACCTTCAGTTCTGTCATCCTTGGCCTCAGTGCCTTCCCCTATAGGGAAGGTTAGAAGGGCAAGAGATGAGCCAGAATGATAGAGCAGAAGGCAGGCAGGGACAGTGGTATGGCTGATGGGGGGAACTGTTGGACTCTAGACTCCAAGGGAACACCACTACCCCCTCCCCCTAGCTTTCCATAGCAAGAGAGATCAGCTAAGGATGAGCCATTAGGTTGCTCCAGTTGGGTAGGTCACCCAGCATATTTAAAAACCACTGTATCTGTCTATCCAGAGATCTAGCTGGATTCCCAACTGTGACACTAATTGTTCTGTGTAATTTGGGGAAGATACTTGACTTCTCTGAGCTTTCACAAAATTAGAAGGTTCATTCACAGAGATATACCAAATGAGGAATGGGAGGATGAGGACGATGATAACCACAGAGGACGCACAGTGCTGTGGGGAGAAGCGCTGGGCATGGGGGCGGAATGGCAGAGGGGGCCTCACCTGTTTGAAGAGCCAGCCCGCCTTGGTGACGGGAGCATTGGGGTTTCGCTTCATGGAGTGTGAGCGTTTACCAAAGGCGATGGCCTTGCGGGATGTCCGGGTGGCCTAGGGAGGCACAGAGAGAAGCCGGCCTGACTTTGTCCCTCTCCTGTTCTCTGTTCCACTGGTCAGGGGATCAGCTGTACCTCTGGGGTCACCCCAAGGTGCCTCATGCTGATAGACCCACGTGAATCTTGGATCTGTTACTAAGTCAAGAGCACAGCCTCCCAAGTCTCTGGTTCTTTCTCTGATTTCTAAAATAGGGTTCAAAAATAATAATCCTGTGGCCTGACAGCAGTGAGGGCTTGGGGGTTTTCTTGAAGAGACAATAAGATTTTTCATTTCACTTCTTTTGCTGTCCTTACTCCTGCATCTCCGTCCCCTCAGAGTCCTGTTCGTCCCCACATGTGCCCCCACCACTGGCCGGGAGGGAGCACCCACAGGGGCTCCAGCTCCTCCTTGCCTGGGGGCCCTGGCATTCCTCCGATTCTGGCAACGGCCCCTCCTTCCTGAATCACCAGAGGCAGATGGACCTTCCATCATGGAGTCCTTCTCATCACTCTCAGCTTCTAGAGCCCTCTTTCAGTCGGTCACCCTTTCCTTTCAGTTTTGCCATCCCTAGGGCACTATTCTCAAGATGACCCATTTGATGCCTTAACTTTATACAACCTTCACACAACTCAGAACCCTCCACGGCCACCCAGACCCATCCGCCATGGCTGCACCTGAGCCCTGGTTAGCCCCCGAGCCCCTTCATCGCTAACATCTTCAGTTCTAATATTCCCACTTTCTGGTCACAACATCCCATTCTTTGGGCTTTCTCATTCCACCGGGACCCCCAGCTCCTCAATTCTTCCCTTTCCTCCCATTAGCCACTTCGTGGTTTTAGTTATTTCCCTACAAAGTGTAGGCCCCTTTGTAAAGTCGATCAACTGCACCCTCTTTCTGCTGTCTTTCTGCTCAATCTTCTCCAAAACTCAAAATCCCAGATAGTCACAGTTATCTATCCTCCCTCCACTCAGCCAGGTTATGGCTGCTGCTGAAAAGCCACGCGTGACACAGATGAGGCCACTGCAGGCCCACAGTCCCCACCCCAGCTGGGCTCAGCCCCAGATGGCACCTCCATCCTGTAGCCCCACTGTCCTCCCCAGCCCTGCGACTTCCCGCTCTGCCCTGCCTGCAAGGGACCTGGATCCTCCTCTACAGAGAAAATCGATGTTATCAGACATGCACTCCCTCAATTTCACTCCCTTTTACTCAGAAAATTACTGCCCTTACCTGTCTTTGCCTCTTTCCCTCCAATGTAAAAAACAAAAAAAGCTGCCATCCTTTCTAAGGCTAACACGCCTAATCCACCATCTCCTCTGAGACTTTGTTCCATGGATGACAATCTCCTCTCAATTCGGTCAACTTTTCCTTCTCCACTGGCAGCTTCACAAGCATGCTCAGGTAGCTCCATCGGAAAGCATTCCTCTGCCTTTCTCTCTCTGTCCTGTCTCTCTANCTTTTACTCAGAAAATTACTGCCCTTACCTGTCTGCCTCTTTCCCTCCAATGTAAAAAACAAAAAAAGCTGCCATCCTTTCTAAGGCTAACACGCCTAATCCACCATCTCCTCTGAGACTTTGTTCCATGAATGACAATCTCCTCTCAATTCGGTCAACTTTTCCTTCTCCACTGGCAGCTTCACAAGCATGCTCAGGTAGCTCCATCGGAAAGCATTCCTCTGCCTTTCTCTCTCTGTCCTGTCTCTCTATCTCCAGCCCATCCCTCATGCCCCTAAGTGCCCCCTTAACCCTGCATCTGCTGTCCAGTAACACTCCCTCCCTTCCCGCTTTCTCTTCAGAAATAGGCTCCTGGGAAGAGTCCTGACTTCTCTCCTCCCATTCACTCTTAACCCTCCTCCACCTCTTGTCTGAAATGGCTCTTGCAATGTCACTGAAGCAAGAGTGTGCAGTCCTCGACCACCCTAAAGCACTATTCTAAATATCCGGCCGTACTGCCTTTCCGGAAACTCTTCTTTTGGTTTCTGTGACGCTCTTCTTCCTTTCAGTCCCTCCGTCTGGGGCCACCCCTCCTCGGCCTCCACTCTGTCTGAGTGTTGGTGGACCTGAACCAAACTTTTATCCTTTTACTCTTATGTCATTATACATTGTTCCCACACAACCTCACCCACCAGCAATACGCTGCCAGCTCCCTGACCTATATCAAGACCTCTCTCCTAGCCCCCGATCCTGTGGCAACTGGTTAGCCACACATGATTAAGAAAAGGACGAAACCAAACTCATCCTCTTTCTGACCAAACCTGTTCTCTGATGTTTCTCCTCTTGGTGAGTGGCATAGTCCTCCCAGTCACCCAGGCCAGCGCTCCACACTGCCACACGCGGTCCCCTCCGCTCCTTTATACAGTCACTTATGCAGGACTAAGGAGTCTATCTTCCTAAAAGTTCTCAAATTCCACCTGCTGCCTCACAGGTTGTCATCTCCTCTGTCCAGCCTCTGCCATGAACTAAGGTTATCTTTCTAAAACACAATATAATCCCATCACTCTCACTACCACTGATCACTCAGAAGTGAATTCAAACTCCTCAGCACAGCACCCAAGGGCAGATCTATAAGACCTGGAAGAGCCTGTAACCCACCTCCTGCCAAGTTAGTAGACAGGCCCCACCCCTGGTCATGCCTCACTCCTGGGCTCCTCTCCTGGGCCCAGTTTGCTCTTCCACAGGGGGAGGAAGAGCCCCACGTCCCTTATCTATAAATCCTAATGCAGACCCACTACTCCACAAAACTTCCCAGCCCCGCCCCCCCGAACAGTCAGCTGCCCCCTCCTCTCTATCCATTCTTACAGTCTAAAAGTTATAGTCTAAAACTTCTATTTCCTTCACTAGACTATGAGCTCTTTACAGGAAGGAGCATTTATCTCTTTAGTGCCAGAACCTAGCAAGGGATCTGGCTATAGGAAGCATGCTAAATACTTATAGGAGGAAGAAAAGAAGAAATTGGGCTATATTATAAAATATCCCCAAAACTAGGAAATAAAATTATTTTCCAAACTTTACTTGTAAAATCCCATATCCATGGCTGAGATTAACCATCTGAAGAAGTCTAACAATGAGCAAGTCCCCAAACCCTTGCCTTTCCTCTCAGTCCATCATGGACACGACCTCCTCCGGGCAGCCTGGAGGCTGCTCCCCATAGCTCACCACTCCAGCTGATCTCCTGCCAACCCCTCTACACTCCAGCCTCCTTGTCTCTACCTCCCCGCTCCCTAGCAACCCTCAGCCTTAGGTCAATTCGACCACCTGCCTTCCCTGCTTCCATAGAGCATTGCTGGAGGAAATCCACACACCTGGGGATTGGAGCCGCACAGACTGAGTCCAGGACCTCGGACGACCTTTTCACCCCATACAGCAATATTTCATATGGCCCTTGTTGACCACTGTTCCTGCTCTCCAAACCTTGGGCATATTCTCAAATCTCCAGTGCCTCCCCCACCCAGCTCCTCTCAGCACACGGCCCTGCCCGCTGCTTCCCAGCAAAAGTCGAGGACGTCAGGTGGGGACGCCTTTAACTACCTAGAGCCACTCCCGCCCTCCCGTACTTCAAATGCCTTTTTTTTGTAAATGCAGTCTCAGGAAGAGCATCTCTTCCCTATCCCGGCTCACAGCACCTCTGCATCTGACTCTGGTCTCTACAGAAATGCGACTCACTGGCTATCATCCCCTTTCTCCCGAACCTATTCACTGGGTCATTCCACCCCTGCTTCTAACATCTTGAAACAAAACAAAATGAACAAAGAAAACCTACCTCCATCTTGCATACCTTTCTAGCTTCCATCCTCTGCCCCTCATTTCTAACAGCCAAGTTTCTTTAAAAGTTTTGGAAATATTTCAAACATTTAGAAAAGTATGGAATAAATTACCACTATGTATTGATTTTTTAATAAAACATGGTAAATAGACCTGAAACTCCCTTTGAGCCCCTCCTCAACCTCATTACCTTTCCTTCCTCCCTAGAGACAACTGCTGACCCCAAATTAGCCAGCCTGTCCATGGTCTTACGTGCTTGTACTGCAGCCTATAATGAACAACCCCACGCTGCAAAAAATTACCCAACACAAAATACTAATAGCGCCGAAGTTGAGAACCCCGGGTCAAGATGTGGATTTTCTACGAGGTTCGAGTCTGAGCACCTCGCCTGCTCCTTGGAGCCTGCAGATGCAGCTGGACGGGCCAATATGTTTCCTAGGATTCCTGACCAGCAGGCTGGACTCACCCGGACGCTGGGCCTCTCTGGAGGGACCTCCGACACCATGTTGTGGTTGGATATGTCACTGTTGGTGGTAGCTGGGCGTTTCCCACCTGCTTTATTGGACATGTCCAAAGCTGATCTGATTTCAGGTTGACCAGAAGAGAAGAAAGAGACTATTCAGAACCAAGAAACAATGGAAGCCACCATCCCTTTCCCACCCTGCCACCCACTGTTCCAACATCAGCACAAAATTAGACCCCGAGTGCCATCAGGAGGTCAGCTTACTACTCCCTCGGCTCTTCTGAGATTATGACAGCAATCCTGACTGTTCCTCTTTCCTATACATTTATTTTAAAAACCTCAACCCTAGGACTCTGAACCTCCTTTGCCTTTTAATTTACACTACGGCCCAGTGCACCAGGAGAGTCATTTAATTATCTTTTTTCTTTCTTTCACTGAGCCAAGATCCAGAGCGAGTGGAATCAGCACTCGGCTTGCGTGACTGTATCAGGTTCCCTCACTACCTGCTCCAGCAGCCCATGGGTGACATGCCAAACTCAGGCCTGTCTCACTGCTTTGGCTCAGCCTGCGATGTGTGCCCACCTGAGAGCTGTTAGATTTTGGGAAAAGTGGACGAGGCTGTTAAGCCAGAGGGCCTCAGAGGCTTCCAGCCTTCAGAACTGAAGGGAGTGGCCCTAAATCCCTTTGATCTCCTTCCCCATCCCCTCCTCGTTCCCAGCTGTGAAGTGGCAGTGGGGTGGTGCAGTTACATATGAAGAGGTTGGGCAGTACGTGGAGCAAACCTACGTTTTCAAGTCAAATTTTTTGTTTTCTTCTGGGACCTGGCCAGTCACTGGGTGTAGAAATGTGTTCCGTCTTTCATTGTGGCTGCGGAGGCAAAATGGAGAGAGAAGTTGTGGTCAAGATGAAGAAAGCACAAATGCAAGCAGAGTGGATAGGCGCTGGGCAGTGACAGGGCTGGTGACCACGTAGGAGTTCGCTCCTCTGTCCCCCAGTGGGAGAGTGAGCAGCTACAGTCAGGTAGGGGGTGGAAAACACACCTCTCATGAGCCAGTGTTAACCACTTACTGGAGATCCCCGAGGCTGGAAATAAGCCCCATTTAGCCCTCTCAGTGGTCATCCTGGGCAGTTACGTGTGTGCGGCAGGGGGTGATCCAACAGTCAAGATGTCACGTGTGGCGGCTCTTTCTAGGGACAATGCCTGCCAGTGCTCCACATAAAAAGTGCTCACTCATTTCTGCTGAGAGAATTCTCTCGTGACCTTGGACTCTTTCCTATCCTGCTCTGTGTTCCATGCCCTTAAATGAAGTAAGAGATCCAGAAACTCTATTCCTGAGCTTGGGCTGGAACCCACCCTCACCCTAAGTCCAGGGTTTCCCAGGCTACCGGATGCTGCAGAGACCTCAGGGGATACCAGGCATGAGGTTAGGTGCTGGCTCAACAGTCAGATCTAATGAAGGCATGGGTGGCCCAGGAGCACGGTTGTGAGGACAGCCTGCAAGAAGCAGGGGGGCATGGTCCAGGGGCGGGGTCCGTGCAGAGGCAGATGGGGAGTAATATTGTGGAGGCTCCTTTGGGAAGTCCTGCTGTGGCTCTTCTGGCTGAGTGAATGTCAGGCTAGTTCCCTGGTGACTCTTTGGAGAGATGGGGGGAGGGGCAGTAGATAGAGCATGGAGGGGGCGGGTACAGTGGGTCTAGGCCACAGATGGCAGCCATTTGAGATGGGTTCTGCACACAAAGGACCACCTGGCAAGAAGGCTGTAGGAGATTCAAGCATGTAGCCAGTGAGGGGCTGGAAGAGCGTTAAGACCCCCTTCACCCACCCCTCTTGAGAGAGACACTTCTGAGAGCCCAGAGCAGGCTTGGTCCACCCCTGGGCAGAGCCGGTGGAGGCTGTGCCAAGGCTATGGGTCCTGACACCAGCTGGCCACATTAGTGCTCCCACAGCAGAGCTGGTCAGCCCGTGCCAAAGGAAAGAGGCTTTAGTTTGGTCCCTTCGGTTGCACGAGAGAAGTAAAATAACCTTGTGGAGACCCCCTTTCAATAGCCCTGGGCACATCCCAGCCCCTGGGCTCTCTGTTGAAGCTAAAGATAATGTCAAAAGACATTTTTTTCAGCTTCCAAACCAGTCCTGTTCAGAAGAAATTCAAAGACATGTAGCACAGTGGACGATGGCTACAGCCTAAGGGAAATCTAGCTTTTGCAGCCTGGGCTTGCTGACCAGGACTCTAACTCTGGCCGTGTCCACCTGGCCGGGGTTCTAACACTACATTGATGGCTTGCTCCCACTTCCCAAACTCTCTTCCCCCTCCCTCCCTCCCTCCCTGCCAGGTCCAACCAGGATACTCTCTCTGACCTAACTGCAAGGGAGCTTTGCAAGGGAAGGTAGCTGTTCAGTTGCCCTCATCCCTGGCTCTGCCCTAACTAGAGGTCCAGGGGGCTGGCAGCCTGTGACAGCTCAGGTCCTCAAGGAGCCAAGGTCTCTGCTTTTCCCCAGTGGCACCAAGCACCTGTCTGCCACCCCAGCCCCCTTCTGCTCTACATGTTCTGAGCTAACTCTGCAGAGACCTTCCCTGCAGGCCCTAGTAAACACACACTCACACATGCACAGAAGCACACAGTCTGCTGGCGGCTGGCACACTTCTTCCAGGGCACAGCGAATCTCTCCCTGCCCCAGACTCTCCTACCCAGCAACCCCTACAGATGACGTCCTCTCTCCAACCCAGCAACACCAATTTCAAAATAGCTTCCCCTTGACAAGCACTGCAATGCAGCAGCCACTGACCTAACTGCTCTCCTCCTCTGGGTCAGTCAGACAGACCCCACACTCTGAAGCCCCAGATCTAAGGAGCTGCCAACTCCACAAGCTCCCACGTCGCTTGGCTCATGTCCACTGAAGACATTCCTACCTGACCCGGCGATCAGCCCGAAATTTCAACATCTTTTTGGCAGCTCTGTCCCGGTTCGGCAGCCTCAGAGGACCCACCAGCCACCCTGCTCCTACCATCCCTCTGAGCAGTAAGTCCTTTGGTCCTGCGAAGGGCCCTGGCCGAGCTCCAAACACTGCTGGTCCCCCCTCCTCCTGCTCTAGCATGAGGGAAGGGGGAGGGCTCTCCCCAGGTGGTGGGAGGGATGCCCAGGTACCCGAGGGGGCTTGTGGCTCCCCAGCATTCAGCCCCTCAGAGTGCTCCAGGCAGAGCAAGCAAGCAAGCAGGGGATGATCTTCCCAGTCCAAGTCCCAAGGAGAAAATGCTGAGATGGAGAGGCGAGCGTACGTGGAGCAGGTGTACAACTTCCAGGTAGTCCGACCTCACTGAGCTAAGGACACAGAGCAGCTGGGCAGGCGGAGGAGTCTGGGGCTGCCTGCCCAGGTTCATGGCAGAAACTCAGCCAGCCGACCTGTGGGAAGACAGTTCTCCCTGCATACAACTCCCAGCCCAGGACACGGGCCCTTGGGCTAAAATCAACTTGTTTCCCAGAGATCCTTCTGATCCTGTGGCAGAAGGGTTAAATGAAGCTCTGATTCACACTGTTGCCATGCTGCCTGGAAGCTGAGGTTGATTACATCTCATCTCTCCTTTCAGCCTTCCCAGCCTTCTTCCGTCTGCAGGAGCAGAATGAGCAAAGCTTCTCTGCCGAGTCCCCTACACGCTCCCGTTCCACGGGGCCAGCTCCCTTACCCTCTGCCTAGGGTGGTCCAGCTGATGAGGAGCATGTGGAGCACAAGGCACTGGTGTTGTAGAGCCGGAGCTGGTGGCGAGAACTGGCTTCTTTGCTTGGGCAAAATTGAAGGAAAGCTTCTTCCTAAAGCTTTCAATGAAGCTTTCAAATGGGGCTCAGGGGGGTCACCATGTGTTTATTTCTGAAAATCTCCCCAGATGCAACATGATCAATTCCAGCTGGCAACTGTCAGATCTGCTCAAGGGCAAGGAGAGCTGCATTTTTGTTCATTCCCCTGAGCTCTTGAGACACCCAACATTTCCCCTTCTCCTAATGTCCTCTGTGACTTAGGGTCCTTGGACTGCAGGGCCTCGGAAGGTCGTCTCTTCCGTTTCCCTACCTCCAGGCAAGCCCACTGGCTCTGCAGTCCATTTCATTAAGTGCTTTGGTTGATTGTAAGGGGTTCAAGCGAGGAAGGCTCCAGATCCACTGTTCTTACACTGCTGAGATGCTCTTTTTGTTTCAGCAAATTTCAGTCCCTCTGGCTTTCAAGATTAATCCATTTTTATCTTTGGAAGACAAAATCCTTCCTGACTAATGTGGTTCCTTTTAGCAGCACCAGACATTCTGGTGACATCACAGTCTGTTGTTATGGCAATTCTGTGATGTCACAACAGACATTGAAAGGGAGAGGCTAATCATGTTTCAGACTGAGGATAGAACTTGGTCAGAGGACAATGCAATCAACAACAGAAGAGCAGATGGACAACATTATTATTTAACCTGTGATAAAACAAGCTGGTCAGATAGAGCTGGGACACAACAGCTGTTGATATTTAAGCAACTAATCCTAAAATCAAAAGGCCAATATACTCAGACATTTAATGGAACGTTTGCAAATGTTTTCTCCTAATGACAAGAGGCTTCAGTTTCCAGATGCCACGTTCTCCCTACCCAGTTTCCGGAACCCCACTGTGGTTACGGAGAGCTGCACCCCCCCCCCACCCCTGCACACCTGAGGTCTCTGCCTACGCACAGCAGAATAGTGTGTGTTGAATGAACGAACAAAAGAAACTCGGTGCTGATTTAATTTTTATCCACCTGCAACTGGAGTTTGACATTCTATTACCAAGGGCTTCCTATCTCTGCTCTCTCTTAAAATTAATTACTTCCTCTCCATGAGGAAGTTGTTTCTGCCCCCTCACCCCTTCACTCAACTCCCCTGCCTGGCTTCCCCCTGAACGCACAATTTGGCTTTCATCCATCTTCATTAGGAAGGGATGACAATTAAGCTCCTCTGCACAGCAGGAGGGGGTGGAGGTGCACTTCGAAAATGAGTTTTCTTCCTCTAGAAGAAAAATACCCCCTTTCCTTTCAGTTGAGCTCAGGGGTCTCCCGCAGCCTTAGCTTAAGTTGCAAGTTGAATTACTTCTCCATGCCCAGTGAAGGCAGCACAGGGAATAGGAAAGGAGGCTCAAGAGTTTGCCCTGCCTGTTGAGAGCTCTGAAATCCTTGGTTATTTCAGCACAACAGTCCACAGAACACAGAACACCTAGCTCAGGTTCTTTTCCTTCGCCACTAAATTACGCAGAATGGCAGCTTTTCGTTTCAGTTTTGGCATCAGGGAGAATTTACCAGGCGCAGAACATTTTTTAAAAAGGAAACAAAGAGGGCTAATCAGTTTTCACTCTCATTTGCCCTTTCTTCTGGGATGACAAAGGGCCCCCATTTCTCAAGGACGAGTGGTTATGAACACACCTCCAAAGAGACCTCTCAAATTCCACCAAGGAAAGGCAATAAAAGAGACCTGGGGATGGAGGCAGGAGCATCCCTGAACTCCTGGGTTGCCCACCAGGTGTTAACCCTGTCCCCTGTACCTGTGAAGGTGGCCCCAATGGCAGTGTCATCAGTGGGAAGGGAATTGGCAGAAACAGGCTTTTGGTCCAAGATGCAACATGAATTAGCACTTTGATTCGACTTCTTTGCACCTTAGTTTTTTCTTGTTTTGTTTTTTAGATTTTATTTACTTACGTTTTAAAGATTTTATTTATTTATTTTTAGAGAGAGGGGAAAGAAGAGAGGGAAACACCAATGTGTGGTTGCCTCTTGTGCGCCCCCTACTGGGGACCTGGCCTGCAACCCAGCATGTGCCCTGACTGGGAAACCAGAATTCTTTTGGCTCACAGGCTGGTGCTCAATCCTCTAAGCCACACCAGCCACAGTGGCCCTTAGTTTTTCTCCTATAAAATAATAGCTGTAAACTTTCTAAAATGTGAAATGTTTTATGCATGAGACATAATGGTTTTGATAATTTTGCTTAAAAACAAATAAAGAAATATGCCAGGTGCTGAAGCCAGAAAATGACATCATAGGGTCTCAGGGTTTAGAAGGCTTGGCATGAGGGGCTGGCATTCCAGAAGCACCAAGACCAATAAATGACAAAGAAAAGAGGCAGATCCTCTCCGCTTTCCGGGCATTTGTCTCTCTATCTAGTTGGGGTGTTTCTCTGTTGAGAAGTCTCTGATGCCCTAGTGACAACCACATTGCAGACATAATTGCATACTGATTTCTCTCCACATGTCCTCCCTGAGAATCAGCCTCTATCTGGGGTGATATCTGGCACTACACACTGAAAGGCAGCAAATCCAACCTGGATCTTCACGACCCTTTGCAGGCACGCATGTTTGCACACGCACACACCAGGCCAGACGCCCAGAGCTCCCACTGTGATAAATATTAAACAACTACAGGAAGGCACTCAACTCCTTCCATCCCTGGGCCTCTCTTGGTTATCTGCCGTACACCAAGCTGCTTCATTTCCATAGCTCCCAAGAATCTGCTGACAGAGAATTAGCCCTGGCCAGGCTTCCCCATCCGGAGAATGCTCTGGCTTCTGGCATTACAGCTCCCTAGATGGAGAGAGGACAGCGAGGTGAGTGGGAAGGATGGCTGCCTATGGCCCACCCCTCCCACTCCATTCTTCTCCTCCAGCTAGCAAATTCCAAGCCAGCGCTGTCCACACCAGGGAGGATTTCTACTGCCAGCAGAGGGGAAGGTGGGGAGAGGTTTGGCTCCTTCTCATCACCTCCCCCTTCTGGATCTCATCATCATTTTCAAGGCACTTTATCTGCTCTGCATTCTGTCCCAGTTAAAACCCAGCTAGGTTTACATCTCCAACAACCCTGATGTGCCTGCTTCCTGGAGCTCCCCTAGTCCTCCCTAGGAAAACATACACGCCCCGGCCGACTCCTCCCTGCCAGTGTCCCCCTGTTCTCCTGACTGTTGTTGCCCAGGGAAGAGGCCTAAGTGAGTCAGGCCTGGTGGCACCTCTGGGTATTTGCAAGCGAGGAGCTCCTCTAAAGACATGGTCTCTCTTCCATTTGCTGCCTACAGACCAAAACACCACTTCTGCAGGCTCTGGGGCCCCAGCTGCCAGCCTTGTACTTGTACTTGCACTCGCTCCCTCTCCCCTTCTGTCCTGGCCCCGCCTCTCCTCCTATGCCTCAGTAATTTCCAAAATGACTTGAAGAGGGCGTCCTCCTGCAAGGTCACAGACCTCCGAAAATGCTAGGCCAGTGGGCTGAGTGTCCAGGAGGTAAAACCTGCTCTGCTCTTTCCCACTTAACTCTGCCTGTGCTCACACCCCATCTTTACCCTCAAGATGAAAACACATTTCCTTCCCAGCAATGGCCAGTCAGGGGACACTGGGGAAGGTAGCCCTGAGCTGGGCCCTTACCTCAGGCAGAAAGCACAAGAACTGGTTCAGGAGCCAAGGGATGGAAATCACAGATCAGGGACCAGATCCGGGTTTCTTATACGTTTCTTCCTTCCCATTCTATGTGGGTGTCCTTTCCCATCTGCATCCCTTTTATTCCAATAACAGGAGAGAGGAAAGCCGAAGGCAGCCGGGTAAGAGTGGGAGGGCCTGTGTACTCTTTAGTCAGGGTAACAGCTCATTGTGCGCATGTGTATGTGCCTGTGTATATGTCTATGTGTGTGTGTGCTGTGTCTGTGCATGCATGTCTGTATGTGTGTGTTGTGTCTCTGTGGGTAGTGTGCATTGTATAGTATGTGTCTATCTGTGGATGTTGTGTGTCTATATGCATGATGTGTGATAAACCTATGTGTGTAGTGTATATGTGTGTCCCTGTAAATGTGTGTGCATAAGCATCTGTACATGTTTGTGTGTATGTGTATACGTATGTTAGGTGAGATGTGTCTATGTGTTATAGTATATGTGTCTGTGTGTACATGGCTGTGTGTGTACATGGCTGTTGTATATGTGTGTATCTGTATCTATGTGTGTGTGTGGCATTTGTTGTGTATAGTACATGTAACTGTAGGCCTGTAAATGTGTGTGCACACATGTATGATGTATACATATGTGTCTGTATAATGTGTGTGGGCATGTACATGCATGTGTAAGTGTGGGGGGGTCTGAATATCTCTCAGAAGAACTATGTGGGGAATCTTCATGAAGATCTTCCATCATAGCTTGGATGATCTCATCTTTGAACTGATTATTTTACTTTACGGTTTCCTTTCGTCTTCTGGAAAATGAAGACAACCAGGGTGGATATTCAGCACTGCCATGCCAGTTACTAAAATGCGGAACTCCCTCCTTATTGGTTGGTAAAGAGGTGCTCTGCCAGCCTCTTGAGTGCCCTCCCCACTCTCAGTGACCCAGAGACACCACAGGGCCCTCCAGCACCCCACGCCAGTGTCTTACAAGATGGACACATTGTTGGTTGTCATTCCTTGGGGAGCCATTCCTGAACTGTCTGAACACGGATGTCCCTTCAAGTGTTGAAAACAGCAGTTCTGGGGCCCAGAGGTGGCCGTGGGCAGGATGAAGGCATTTTCCCCTCACACCCTGTCCCAGGATGGAAAACTGGGCCAACCCCGCTCCCCGGGGTCCCTCACACTCCTGTCCTTGGGCTTTCGTCTTGTTCCCTGCAAGGAGGGGAGGGAAATGCAAGGGGGAGAGAAAGCAGCTTCCTGGGGCTCCAGCTCCATGCTTTCCTTCTCTCAGCCTCCAGCTAAGCCAGACAGTAAGAGAGAGAAGACTCCAGTCCCCTCCCCTTGGCCTCCAAGTTGCCTTCTCCTGACAGTTGGCCACACAGAAAGAATCCCAAGAGGTAACAGGGCAGGGCAATAATTAATTACCCCTCCTCCCCCAGCTCTGAGCCTAACCCCAACCCCCTACCTTTCAGAGGCTGAGGCAGCCCAGCTGTCCTCTCCCAGGCCCATGGAAGGTCGTTCATTCCTAGCTCAGCAGATTTGGTTCTGGTGTCCCACAGAGAGCAGTGACTCCACCCCGCAGGAAAGAATTTTACACAGTGAGTGTTCGTATGAAGCCGGGTTGATGTCCTTCCTTTGACATTCTCAAAAGCTATAACGAATGCCTTTTTGGTTCCCAGTCTAGCAACTTTTTTGAGGGTCAAGCTGATCTGCGCCTTTGTTTCCTCTTTTGAGAATGAAACAATGGTAGTAAGTGAAGTCTTGTTCGGTAGACAACACAAACGTTCCAGCAAACTGGACAGCAGAGGAAGACAGATGATCACGCTGTGAGGGGTCAGAGCTGAGGGGAAACCTAAACTCCTGGGTGTGGTCCCTGGTCCTTGCACTGGAAGGAAGACAAGGCCCCTTTTAGAATCAGGGAAGCCGAGACCCACTGCCCAAGCCCTATGACAGGAGAGACAAGACAAAGTCCCCGTCCCCTTGATTGCCCTAGTCCCTTCTATCTGCCTAACCTGAGTTCCTAGTCTCCAAGAAAGAAAAGGAAGAAAGCTTCACCATTCAGGGAGATTCCAGCCCCACGGCCTGCTGGGAGGAGGCAAGGATGAAAGCCACAGACCCCCCCACTCTTAACCCCTATGCCATATGTCTAGGAACTGTGTGTGATGTGGGGTGGGGGTCCTGCCTAAGTGCAGAGATGTGGAGGAACAGCCACATCCACACCCCTCACAGCCTAGCCTTCTTCGTCCCAGTGCCCTGGCCGCAGTCACACACAGCAGGAACCGAAGAGCCGTCTAAGGAGTGGCTGTAGGGGCAGGCCAGTGTTCTGGCCATGGCGGGGGGTGGGGACGTGTGCCATTCTGCTCTGCGATATTGAATTATGAGTGAAAGAAGCAGGAGAGTTCGGCCTCAAATTAGTCTCACCAGATCCCATGAGCAGGTTCTCCATCTGCTCCATGGCCCCTCCTCTCTCTGCCCCCTCCCTAGTGGCCAGCTGGATTCTGAAAACCATCTACAAAGCAGAGGATTTGTCTGTGGACGAGGAGAGTAATAAATCCATGGGAGTGGGAGAGCAGGAGCCTGGGCGACTACTTCTGGAGGAAGGAGCCTTCACCTGAGGGGTTGCATGGGCTGAGGATGCAGAGGCAGGTGGGATGGCAGCAAATCACCAGGGTAGAGCTGCTCCTGGGGGCACCAGGTGGGTCTGCCCCTGTGCCCTGAGGGAGGCTCAGCTGCTTGTCCCTCCTAGACTGGGAGTAACAGGCCAGTGGGGACACACATGGATTGTGGGAAATTCTGAACATCTCCTTTGCCAGGACTGGGGAGTCTGCAACTTCCTATGTACTTGGGGAGCCTGCCAAGGGCTCAGAGGGCAGAGGAATGTCCTGGACTGAGGTCTGCTGGAGGGAAGATACAAAAGAAGCTTGGGGGCGAGGGACACCAGTGGAACCAGGCAGAAAACAGCTATGCCTGGGGAGAGGCACTGGTGTCGTGTCCTTCTGTGGACTGAGGACAATAGTCATGAGCTCCTCTGACATCTCAGAGCAGAAAAGTAAGATTTGGATGGGAAAGGACTTGGAGAACATTTGAAGAAAGCTGTCTGGTGAAGACCAAGAATGGACCGCGCATGGATTATCCTTAAAGAAAAGGGGGAGGCAGGGCTTTTAGCGCTGATCTGCTGCCTCCCCGGCCTCAGGTTCTGCATCTGTGACACACAGTGACACTGGAGTTGCTGTGAGGAGTAAATGAGGCCACACTCAAAGCATCTAGGACAGCAGTTCTCAACCTTTTTCATCTCCTGGTACACATAAACTAATGACTAAAATTCTGTAGCACTCCAAAAAATGTATTTTTCACCAATCTGGCAAAAAATAGGTATGATTCTGGTTGATTTGCAAAAACTATCACCTACACTTTTTGTTCCAAAGTGACTTACAAAAAAATCAGGTGCTTATACTTTTGTATACAAGGATTTCTGGTACCAAGAGTTACACAATAAGATGCAACCTTATTATGCAACCTGACCTATAAGGTGCAACTCTATTATATGACCTGTATGTTTATGGTTCAAGATGAGGCATTCACAACAGACGGCTATTGCTGTGCTGGCTGCTGTCATTTTTTTATTTGACAGTCTAAGGGAAAAGAGGTCAGTGACTCTGACTAAACAGCCAGGTGTCGCATATTTTAAAAATTCTTGCAGCACACTGGTTAAAATTTGCTGGTGTAGGAGAATGCTTGACATGTAATAGTTGCTAAGTGTCTGAAGTTATAACCATTAATAAAGTAAAGGAATAAAAAAACTAGTAGCACTATCCCAAATCTGTGCCATCTGATTTAGTAGCCATCAGTTATATGTAACTGTTTATAATTAATCATTAAAATTAAATAAAATGAAAACCCAGTTCCTCAGTCATACCAGCCACATTTCAATACCCACAGGGGCTGCCACACTGGACAGAGCAGCTGTAGCACGTCCCACAGGCAGGCAGCCTACTGGGCAGCACTGGGCTAGATACTCTCTAAGCCACTGTGCAGTTCTAATATTTGGTAGTCTATGAAATACTTGACCTCCAACCAGTCTGTCCTTCCACCAGCTGTGTGCTCAGTGTCCTCCAGGAATACATATGCCCTTACAGTCTTCAGTTAAACCAAAAAGAAACAGAAATTTCCTGCCAGCAACAACAAAAATGTTACAAATCTAAAATCAAATGATACATTTCAAAGTCCATTAAAAATTAATTTGGATAATCCATCATTTTTTTAAATTATATGTCTTAAGACTCCTCTCCAGAGTTTAAAAATACTGTTACTGCCCTAGTCTAGTGGCTTGGCTGGTCGGAGCATCCTCCCATTCAGCAAGAAGGTTGTGGGTCTGATTCCTGGTCAAGGCACATACCTAGGGTGCAGGTTTGACCGCTGGTTGGGGTGTGTATAGGAGGCAACTGATTGCTCCCTCTCACATGGATGCTTCTCTCCCTCCCTCTCTTCCTCCTTCCTTTCCTCTCTTTCTATGATACATCTTCCCCCTTTGACTTCCCAAAGATGGCCCTGTGTTCATTTATCAAGAAAAAAATAAAACTTTAAAAATTAAATAAAAATCGAAAGATTGTTATTAACAGCCCTACTAGGGGCAGGCAGTGTGGGGTGGGGGGCATTTGGCAAAGGTTATACTACAGCTCAAGGAGGGGGGGAGAGGAGAGAGGAAAAGTGCAAAGGAGTTCAGGAGAAAAAGTCCGGAGACACAGAGGATGCCCTCCCTCCTGCCTTCCCTTTCTTCATGGATTGGCCAACTTCTCTCGGCAAGGAGGAAGAGGAAGGAGGCAGGCTGCAGAGTCCTGCGATCCAGAGCAAGACGAGCCAGCACAGGGGAAGAGAGAAAGGAGCTGCCACCAAGGGCAGCAGGCTGAGGAGTCTTCCACCCCTACACCCACCCAGACCTGATAAAACCCAGGCTAACAGATGGCATATGAAGCAGGAGCCAGAGTGTGTTCGCAGACAACCAGGGCTTAGAGAAGGGAGGAAAGTGGAAGAAGCACTCCCAGGCCCAGACCCCAGCCTGGAGCCCAGACAAGGGAAAGAAGGGGCCTGGGGAAGAAGGGAAAAGGAGGACAGGAATCAAGTAAGGGACACTGACATTCCCTCCCTTGTCCCCCTGCTACGCAGTGGCCTTGAAGGAAGCTGAGCTGTGACAAGGAGGAACAGAATGCTTTGGGAGTCCAGTAGAGAAGAGGAAAGGGAAAAGGATGCTGTGCTGTCTGCGTTAGGACAGAAGCCAGTCTTGGTAGCTGACACCTGGGTACACAGGTGCATCTCTCTGCACCTGTTGCAGCACACGAACAATTACCTTGCTGCTCCAACTTCTGGCCGGGCCTGGAATAGCAGGGGCTATGTAATATACAAGTCCCAGTGCAAAAATAAAAAAGGCAGAGCCCCTTGCAAATTAAAAATGTCGGAACTGGGGAATAGATCAACAGCTACAAGCGGGGAGAAGGAGGAGGGGCTGACTGAAAGAAGGTGCAGGGACTAGTCAAAGCACATACATGGAAGACCCACAGACAGTGGGGAAATGGACTGTGGAAGGGGGGTCGGGAAGGGTGGAGGGGGGAAGGGACATCCGTAATAGCATAAACAATAAAAAATCAAAAATGAAAACAATAAAAATCTCAGGATGGCAGCAGCAGAGCGGTACACCAAGCCCTTCTGAGCATGCAGGGTGACGCACCATGCTCGCCCACGGAGCCCCCACTGGCTGGGAGCTGCAGTTCCTGTGTGTGCTGCTCCTGGAAGGCTGGTTGCATTTGCGTCCAACTCTCAATACCAGGCAGATCATGACAAGTGTCCCCACTCCACTCCCAGTCTCTACCTCCTCTTCTTGTTTGGCTCACATGCCCAGAAACTCGGCTGTTTTGCTCTTGCCCTGTGGCTCTCAGGGCTGGCACCTCCCCTTGCTGTGCCCAGTTTCTGTTTGCCTGAGGGCAGTCCAGCCACAGAAAGCACTAGGAAAAGCCAGCCACCAGGTGTTTTTATCTTATCTCCTAGATCTGCCTTCAAGGCACAGGAACATTCTCTGTTCCTAATCAAAGACCCCTCCAGAGCCATCTCACATCACCATTATTTCGTCTGAAACTTCTTCCTCCCAAGAAGGAGGCGGAGGACCTAAGGGCTCCTGGCTTCCAGGGGGTGAAGTCGACATTTCTGCTCCAGAGACTCGTCAGGCTCTCCTTGTCTGTCACATCCATGTACACACACACAGACATCATCTGAGAAAGTCGGGCTGACCCACCTCCTGTGACAGAGCCCAGGGGCTCTTGTCCACGAGAAGGTGCCAGAGTCAAAGAACACGTGTGTGTTGGAGGGTGAGGGAACAAGGGGTCTGAATGGGAAGTTGGGGAGAGTGGGCAATAAATACCTGCCCCCAAAGACAGGTGCCCTTCCTTCCTAGATTTCAACTGTGCTCCCAGATGACAACTTTGTCTCTTACTGAGTTAAGAGTTCTCCCTCCAACTCTGCGTACCACCGCCCGACTGGCCATGCCTCCCTTCCACTTCTCCACACCTAAGTAAAAAGGATAAAGGCACGACACCTCTGGCTGTGCCCTCTCCACCTTCCTTCCATGGTGGTCCCAGGGAACTGGCCCTCCAGAGAGGCCACAGCGCTTCTGCCCAGAGCTCTGGAGACAATGGCTCGGAGAGGGGGGAAGCGCAGCAGCGGCTGCAGCGTTGCCTGCGGGGCAGCTGCACGAAACCATTGTCTCCGCACAGAACAGACAATGGTTTGTATCTCCCGCTTCTGTGCCAAGTAGTTTACCTTCTCAGACTAAAACAACCCTGAAGGGGTTGTTACCCCTCCAATAACCAGGAACCATATAGAAATCTGGCCCCGAGCTAAGAATTTGTATCTGCCGGGAACAAAAGCCAGCTCCAGCTGCAGGAATGGATATATCTAGCATTCCCTCACCTGGTCCACAGCCACCGAGACAAAAACACACAGTGACAGATAACCAACAACTCACTCACCAGAGCTCTTCTGCTGTCCCCTGCGCTCTCACCCTAACTCCTTTCACACTCAAAACAGGAGGAAGGTTTCCCTTTAATACTCACCAGGTCCCTGGTGAGTAACAATCATTAACAGCCACACATGCTGACTGCCCTTAACCCCTTCAGCACTGGGCTGCCTCCAGCTGGCTGGTGGACTGCCTGGTCCCCTCTTCCTAGCCCTGAGGAAGTGGCGACTCTCACCTCGATGCCATGCACCTGAGTAGTGCGCTGCCTCCCATGTGCAGAGGGAGGCCTCTAGTCCCACCCCAGCCACCCCACCTGATTGGAGCACACTCACAACCTGAGCCACTTGGCTCTGGCAAGATGCCCAATTGGATGAGCCCACATTATGAAATATTTGCTTCATGGGCCAATAGAGGAGCTGGGATCTGGGGGAGGGGATGCTATTTTTATTTATTCCTGGTGGAGAAAGAACCGACAATGGTAGTCACAGCATTTCGCAGGCCTGGGACAAGTGCTGGGAAGGAGGCTTCAGGTGGGAGGAAGAGGCCGGGGGCCAGTGCACCATCCGGGAGGCAGCTAAGGGGTTTCAGCGCTTGGCTGTTTAGCTGGAGGATTGCTTTGCCTTAACCACTGCCTGCCTCACTCAGCAGTTTGGAGAGTGGAACTAAGAATTGTGACAGAAAGGAAGAAGGGAAACATCTTGACAGGCAAAGGATTGCTCACGTCTGCATGAACTATGCGGCCACAGGTGGTGGGCTTTACATTTCAAAGTAGCAGAGATTGTTTTTTACATCTTCGCAGGATGCAGAGGAAAGGTGGGCAGAATGAGTACACACAGATTCCCTCTTTAGCCCTTTAAAAATAGCCAGCCAATTTAGGGAAATCTAAATCCAGCATAAAAGTATCTACATGTAGGACGTATGCAAATATATGCAGATATGTGTAAATGAGCAGCTCCAGGCTCTTTGGAGTGAGTCCTTGACAGGATTTTTCTAGTATGAGCAAGAAATCAGGTAGTCTCCAGATCCTGTATCAGAGCATCTCACTAGAGCATAAAGATATTAGTAGAGAAAGCATTAAGACCTCAGTAAATATACCTATTGGACATTTACTACCTATAAAGCCTTTAAGTGCAGTCTAGAAGGGATTGTAAACAATGATCATAAATACGATAGGATATACAGGAGAATGCAAATGCCCTCGGTCTAACACCCACAATTAATACTCTCTTCTCCTTTCAGGTCCCAGTGGGTGACTGGGCTGCTCCACCTCTGGCCAGGCGGGGTCTAGTTGCTGGCACCTTCTCCTTATCAACCCTGGTTCCTGTTTGTCTCTCAGTAGTCCAGCCACTGTGGCTCAGGACCTGAGCTTAAACCAGCCAAGAGCCTTATCTTATCTCCTGGGCTGCCTCCCCAGTGGTCTGATGGCTGGTTGGCCCTTGTC
Organism: Sturnira hondurensis; assembly: GCF_014824575.4. NCBI lineage: Eukaryota > Metazoa > Chordata > Mammalia > Chiroptera > Phyllostomidae > Sturnira > Sturnira hondurensis. Next base: position 2,645,510 of record NW_028089713.1, on the reverse strand, counting down.
TCTTAAAGGGGCTGCACTGCATTGCCACCTCTTTCATTCACCTTCAAGTATACCCCCAAAACCTGAGGAAGTACTGCCTGTGGAGGGTCAGGTTTGCCATACCACCCCTGCCTCTGGCAGACTTACCAGGCTCAGCAGGCTGCAGGTTGCTAATGGAATGTGTTATTGATGTAAAATAAGGAAAGATGCTGATGTTTTACACAGCATTTTAAATGCTTATCATATCATGCAAATACCCTGCACCTCAGTATTTCCAGACTCCTGTTCTGCTAAAGTCAGTTTTTAAAAGAAAATTAGGATATAAAGCCCATATTTTTAAAAAATCAGTTGAATCTCTATATATTACCAGTAAACAATTAAAAATTAAAATTTTAAAAACATCGCTTACAATAGTGTAAAAATATGAAACATGGATAAATTTGACAAAAGATATGCAAGACCTATACAATGAAAACTACAAAATGCTGCTGAGAGAAGTTAAATAGAATCCAAATAAAGGGAGACACAAATGGTCTGCATGGATCAGAAGACTCAGCATTGCTATGATAGCAGTTGTCCCATATTTTCCTATGGAGTTAAAATCCCAAACAAAATCCAGGCATATTCTTTATAAAAATTGACAAGCTGACTCTGAAATTTATATGGAAATTCAAAGAACCTAGAATAAATGAAACTTGAAAAAGAAGAATAAAGTTGGAAGATACACTTGAGATCAAGACTTACTATAAGCTGCAGTGGTTGAGACATTGTGGTATCGGCATAATGATAAATGTACAGATAAACAGACAGAAGAGTCCAACAATAAACTCTGCCCACAAGCCCAACTGATTTTCAACAAAGGCATAAAGGCAACTCAGGGGCGGAAATGAGAGCCTCTTCAACACACAGTGCTGGAAAAAGTGGTGATCTACATACCGAAACAAAACAAAAAACCTTAGAGGACAGGTGACAAACACAAGGCCCGGGGGCCGAATCCGGCCTCCACCTTGTTTTATCTGGCCAGCACCTTGTTTCCACCCAGCAGCAACGCTGAGCTCTCTCTTAACTGTTAAGGAGTAGTTATGTTTATACAGTCCTAAGATTACATTCAGCCCTTCGAAGGCAACCATGAGGCTGATGTGGCCCCTGGTGAAAATGAGTTTGACACCCCTGCCCCAGACACTTCTACTATACCATTAAAAATGAAGCCCTGGCTGGTATAGCTCGGTGGATTGAGCATGGGCCTGCGAACCAAGGGATCATGGTTCGATTCCCAGTCAGGGCACATGCCTGGGTTGTGGGCCAGTTCCCAGCAGGGAATGCATGAGAGGCAAGCATACATTGATGTTTCTGTCCCTCTCTCATTTCCCTCCCTCCCTCCTCTAAAAATGAATAAATAAAATCTTAAAAAGAAAATAAACTCAAAATGGACTAAGATCTAAATGTAAGGGCTAAAATGAGAAGACAACAAGAGAAAATCTTGATGTCTTTGGGTCCGGTCTGACAAACATTTCTTGAATATGACACAAAATGCATCAATGATAAAGAAAAATCAATAAACTGAACATCAGCAAATAAAAAAACCTTGCTCTTCAAAAGACACTGCTACAAAAAAGACATAAACTGAGAGAAAAGATTTGCAAAACATGTAACTGGCACAGGACTTTTATGTAGCACATATAAAGAACTCTTACACTTAATACTAAGGTGGAAAAAAACCCAAAACCCACTATAAAAACGGGCAAAAGATTTAAACTCTGCCAAAGAAGATATGTGATGTTGAAGCACATGAGAAGATGCTCAACATCACTGGCCGCTAGAGGAATGCAAATACAAATGAGATGACTCCATGCACCCACTACAGTAGCTCAAATGAAGACTAACCACACCAAGTGCTGACACGGACACAGATGACCTGAAACTCAGACACTCCTAGGGACAGTGTCAATAATACATCTACTTTGGAAAAGTTTGGGAGTTTCTTAAAAAGTTAAACATACAGTAACCAAACAAGCCTTTCATTCTCCCAGGTTTGTACTCAGAAGAAACGGAAGCACAAGTCCACAAAGAGATTGTTCACCAATGTTCACAGCAACCGCTTTGGAAGACCCCATACTGCAAACACCCGAAGTCCATGAAAAGGTGAGCACATGTATATGTCACGTCCTTACAACAGAATCTGCCTCAGCAATTAAAAGAAATTAATTACTGACTTCGGCCAAGATGGAGGCATAGGTAAACACACTGTGCCTACTCGTACAACCAAAATGAGGACAACAATTTAGAAACAAAAACAACCAGTAGCGACAGAAAATTGAACTGTATGGAAGTCTGACAACCAAGGAGTTAAAGTAGACACATTCATCCAGACCGGTAAGAGAGGTGGAGTCGGGTGGCTGGGCGGAAGGGGTCGCAACAAAGCTGCAGCTGGCTGACTCTGGGTGTGCAAGGTGGCAGTGGCAGACCCAGCGAGGTGGCAGATTGTGAAGGGGCACAGCACACAATGTGGCTGGTGGACCAGGTGGTCCCACATTCATGTGCAGATAAATCAGGTGAAACGGGAGCAAGACAGACCATGCAACCCAGGGTCCCAGCTCGGGGAAATGTAGCCTGAAAACACTGATTGAAAACACTGGGTGGGGGGTGAGGTGCTGGGAGAAACTCCCAGCCTCACAGGAGAGTTCGTTGGAAAGACCCACAGGGTCCTAGAATGTTCACAAGCCCACCTACATGGGAATCAGCACCAGAAGGGCCCAATTAGACTGTGGGGAGTGGGGGAAGTGACTGAAATCCAGCAGAGAGCAAGCACCATTGTTCCCTCTCAGACCCCTGCCCCACACACCATGTCACAACCCAGGGACCTGGGTTACCCTGCCCTGGTGAACACTTAAGGCTCTGCCCCTCACTACTTAACAGGCACCCTGAGACAAAAAAAAATTGCCGATGAAAGAACAGATCAAAGTTCCAGAACAAATACAACTAAGCAAGCAAGAGATAGCCAACCTATCAGATGCATAGTTCAAAACACTGGTAACCAGGATGCTCACAGAATTGGTTGACTTTCATTGCAAATTAGATGAAAAAATGAAGGTTACGCTAAGTGAAATAAAGGAAAATGCACAGGGAATCAATAGTGATGGGAAGGAAACTGGAACTCAAATCAATGGAGTGGACCAGAAGAAAGACAGAAACATCCAATCAGAAAAGAATGAAGAAACAAGAATTCAAAACAATGAGGAGAGGCTTAGGAACCTCCAGGACATCTTTAAATGTTCCAACATTCAAATTATAGGGATATCAGAAGGAGAAGAGGAAGAGCAACAAGTGGAAAAGTTATTTGAACACATAATAAAGAAGAACGTCCCCAATTTGGCAAAGGAAATAGACTTCCAGGAAATCCAGGAAGCTCAGAGAGTCCCACAGAGGTTAGATCCAAGAAGGAACACACCAAGGCACATCATCATTACATTACTCAAGATGAAAGATAAGGAGAGAATCCCAGAAGCAGCAAGAGAAAAGGAGACCATTACCTACAAAGGAGTACCCATCAGACTGTCAGCGGATTTATCAAAAGAGACCTCACAGGCAAGAAGGGGTTGGAGAGAAGTATTCCAAGTCATGAAAGGCAAGGACCTACATCCAAGATTGCTCTATCCAGCAAAGCTTTCATTTATAATGGAAAGGCAGATAAAGTGCTTCCCAGATAAGATCAAGTCAAAGCAATTCATCATCACCAAGCCCTTATTATATGAAATGTTAAAGGGACTTGTATAAGAAAAAGAAGATGAAAAATATGAACAGTGAAAGGACAACAAACTCACAGTTATTAACAACCACACCTAAAACAAAAACAAAAACAAAAACAGAGGAGACTTCCAGCCAAGATGGAGGCGTAGGTGGAAACACTGTGCCCCCTCCCACAACTAAATTTAAAAACGGCAGTTTTAGAAACAAAAATGCAGCCAAAATAGTGAAAATTGAACTGTACAGAAATCCAACAACAACAAACCACTCAGCCAGACCAGTAAGAGGGGCGGAGTCAGTGGGGGAGCGGGGTCAGGCTGGAAAGACTGTTAGGTCTGACCCACCCAGGAGCAGAGGCGGAGGTGGAGGCGGTTGGTGGATCCCAGGCGTGGGGTGGCGACAGGCGGACCCAGTGAGGGCATAGGGCAGCTGGCTGACTGCGGTCACACATTAGCATTAGATAAACCAAGTGAAGGAGCGAACAGTGAGACAGACTGCTCAGGCTAGGGCCCCAGCAAAGGGAATTAGAGCCTGAAAGCACCAACTGGAAAGACTTTCTCGGGGCCGAGGAGCCAGGAGAGGCTCCCAGGCCCACAGAGAGTTTGTTGGAGAGACCCACAGGGTCCTGGAGAGTGCACAGGCCCACACACCCGGGAACAAGCACCAGAGGGGCCAAATTTGCTTGTGGGAAGCTGCAGAGGGGACAGAAATCTGAGAGACAATGAAGCGGAGCAAAGCACCATTTTCTCCCTCTCTGACCCTGCCCCCACATACAGCGTCACAACCCAGTGACTGGGTGGTGACGGTCAACCCAGGGACAGTCACCAATAGTGTTCCCATCAGACTGTCAGCGGATTTCTCAAAAGAGACCTTACAGGCAAGAAGGGGCTGGAGAGAAGTATTCCAAGTCATGAAATCCAAAGACCTACAGCCAAGATTGCTTTATCCAGCAAAACTTTCATTTAGAATGGAAGGGCAGATAAAGTACTTCTCAGATAAGGTCAAGTTCAAGGAGTTCATCATCACCAAGCCCTTATCATATGAAATGTTAAAGGGACTTATCTAAGAAAGAGAAGATAAAAATATGAACAGTGAAAGGAAAGCAAACTCAGTTATTAACAACCACACCTAAAACAAAAGCAAACTAAGAGGACAGCTAGATTGGGAGCAGAACCACAGAAATAGAGATCACATGGAAGGTTAGCAACAGGGGAGTGGGAGGGGGAGAAGGGGGCAGAAGGTACAGAGAATAAGTAGCATAGATGGTAGGTAGAAAATAGACAGGGGGGGATTTCCGCCAAGATGGAGGCATAGGTGGAAACACTGTGCCTTCTCCCACAACCAAGTTTGAATACAACAAAGGTTTGGAGAACAAAGAAACAGCCAAAGAACAGAAAACTGAATTATACGGAAGTCCGACTACAACTAACCGTTCAACCGGGACGGTAAGAGGGGCGGAGCCAGCAGCAGAGCAGGGTCGGGCAGGACAGATTCCCTGACCTAGGCGCCCAAGTGGCCCGGAGCCAGTCAGGGTGTGGGGCAGACTGACCGCGGTCACACATTCTCACACAGTGAGATGAACCACGCAGGCCCCAGGGGGCGAGGGCTGACAGCGGTGGCACACTCAAGTGCAGTGGGACGAAACGCCAGGGCCCCGGTGACGGTGGCAGCTGCCGCACCTGTGGGGACCACGGCAGAGGCGGCAGATGGGACACCATTGCTCCTCATTGACCCCGCCCCCATGTACAGCGTCACAACCCAGCGACTTAGTTGCCCTGCTCTGGTGAACACCTAGGGCTCCGATCCTGCTACGTAACAGGCATG